>NW_006399879.1:7796050-7821103 GCF_000299155.1 Elephantulus edwardii | reverse complement strand
TGAGGTCCTCCTCAGTTTCAGCAAGCAGGGTTGTGTCATCTGCATAACGCAGATTGTTAATAGATCTGTTATGCCTACTTCCATTAATCATCAGTCTGATATTTGTTGCAAAAACAGTAGAGAATTTTAGGGAAACGGGTGGGGGACTGGTAGGGGAGGCAAAGGACATCTTAGAGTTCAAGGAGATGTTATTCATCCTATATCCCATCTCCCACCTTTTTAGTTTGTAAGGTTGAATTAGCTCTTTCTATTATAGCTTGTCTTCGGGGATTATAAGGAATCCAGTAATAATGTTTAATGCTTTCTTTTTTAAAAAAATGCTTGTATTTATCTTGCAATAATGTAATAATAGCTATATAATTCATCCAGATGAACAGAAATCAAGTTTTAACTACTTTATTATCTTTATCATAAGTATAGCCCGAATATCTCATCTTGTTAGCATCTGTATAATAAGTATCAGCTGTAAGGGGATAAGTTTTTACCTTTTCAGACAAAATCCAATTAGTTCTTTTAATGTATTGTAATTGTTTATTTTGTGGATATGAATTAGAAAATTTACCCATGTAATTAGAAAAAGCAGTTTGACAATTTTTAGAAATTTTCTATAAGTTATTAATTTGGGAAGTAGTAAATGGGACTATAATTTCAAATGGATCAGATGCCAACAACTGTTTGAAGTGTGATTCAGTCTCGCAGCACAAATGCAAGAAGTCTCTGGTTCCTTAATCGTCCAACAAGCCTCGTGTCACAGCAGTCCCAAGTCTGCTCTTCCTTTGATTGTCCAGAACACAACCTTTACTCTGCCTCTGTCTCCAGGGCTCTGTCAGGCTACGCCTTGCCCAGTCTCTCCTCAGTCTCTAACTCTTGCACTTATGTTGGCCTCACAGCTGTTGACGATGTGTCTGCATTTGAGGCAGCTGGAAACCATGCCCACGGGGTGGGGGGTGGGGGGTGGATGCTAAGGTAATGAATAGGAAAGCCACTTTTCAAAGTCCTAATCACAGTAGACCAGAGCAGAAAGCCCACAGGGCCCCCACTGGTCTGGTCCCTACAGAGGCACGTGACCAGGCCTTTCTCCTGGGGAGCCACTGATAAGTTGAAACCACGAGGCTTGTAGCTAGCAGAGAAGTGTACAAACCCTGCACCACCAGGGCTCCCAGGGAGGGGGTCTCCCAGCAAGCCCACTGCAGCTGAGTTGGGGCTGACTCAGTACTGGCCCCTTGGCTGCAGACCATCCTGGTAGCACACTGCCTGCCTTCCTCCCACAGAGTGGACTCCAAGTTGGGCTGAGCAGAGACTGCTGGGTCAGCGCCCAGCACCTACTCCATTGAGCCACCTGGATGCTTCTTTCCTAACATGCATGCCCCCCTTAACTGCACACCTGAGTTAAAAGAAATGAAAATTAACTCAAACATAGGTCACATGCTTACAGGTAAAATGTAAAGCTATAAAACTTATAAAAAAAAAGAAAACTTCCAGATCTCAGGCTAAACAGGGGACCCAGATGTCACCCTGACAAGACAGCCCCCAAAGGAAGAGCTTTGTTGAAGAACTGATGTTGCACAGAAGGCCCTGTGACGGGGGCGGAGAGCCCACCTTCGACTGGGAGAAAAGGGGCACCATCCACAGCTCTGACAAGACCTTGTTGTTATGTGCCGTCGAGTTGCTTGCGACTCATAGTGACCCTATGTACAACAGCCCTTAACTCTGCTCTGTCCTGTGCCAATCGCACTGCCTCTGACACTCCCATCCCAATTATCCCAGTCACTGAATCAATCCACCTCATAGAGGGCCTTCCTCTCCTGCGCTGTCCCTCCACCCTCCCAAGCATGATGTCCCTCTCTAAGGACCGGTCTCTCCTCACAACATGTCCAAAGTATGTTAGACGGAGCCTCAGAATCCTTGCCTCCAAGGAGCCCCACCCGGTTTGACTCTTTCTAGGATGAATCTGTTTGTTTTCCTAGCAGTCCATGGTATTCTCAGTACTCTTCTCCAGCACCACAGCTCAAAGGCATCAGTTCTCCTTTTTTTTTTTTTTTTTTTTTTATAAGTTCTCCTTCTATCCTCCTTAGTCATTTTCCAACTCTCTGATGCATAACAAGTGATAGCAAATCAGATGCACCTTAGTCTCCAGAGAGACACCGTTGCTCTTCCGTACTTTAGAGAGGTCCCTAACAGCAGACTTTCCCATGGCAATACGTCTTTTAATGTCCTGGCTACTGGTGCTGAGAGTGTTGACCGTGGAGCCAAGAAAACTAAAGCTGTGTACAATCTCAATCTCTTCACTATCCATCCTGATGCTGCCAATTGGTCCAGTGGTGAGAATCTTTGTCTTCTTGACATTGAGCAGTCCTTGACTCTCTGCAGCAAGCAGCTCAAGTCCTCCTCAGTTTCAGCAAGCAGGGTTGTGTCATCTGCATTTCGCAGATTATTGAAGACCTTAGTGTCTAGAATATGTTAAAAACAAACAAACCGCAACCCATAAAAACCACTGCCATGGAGATTTTGTTGTGTGCCCTCAAGTCAGAAGCGACCAGTAGCTGACCCTCCAGTGGGTTTCAGAGGCAGTAACTTGCATGGGAGTTGACTGTCCACCTTTTTCCTGCGGAGCCCCTGGTGGATTTGAACCGGATGCCTTTGGGTTGGCAGCACAACTCCCTACCACTGTGTCACCAGAGCTCCCTAATTGAGTTGTTGCTCTTATGTGCCATTGACTACAACTCACAGTGACCCGATGAACAATGACTTTGAAACTTGACCTACTCTGAGCCACCCTCACTGTCTCTGACACACCTGCCCCCACTGTCACAGTCACTGTGTCAGTCCATCTTATCTGGGGTTTTCCTCTCCTGTGCTGACCCTCCACCTTTACAAGCATGATGTCCTTCAAGGACTAGCACCTCCTGACAGCCTGCCCAAAGTGTGTGAGACAGAGCTTCAAAATCTTTGCCTCCAAAGAAGACAGCTCTGATTGTCTTGTTGGTCCATGGTATGTTCAGTACTCTTCTCCAGTACTACAACTCAAAGGCATTGATTCTTCTTCTGTCATCCCTAGTTATGGTCCAGCTCTCTGATGCGTAGCAGTAATTGCAAAGACCATGGCCTGGATCAGGCACACCTCAGTCTCTAGACTGACATCATTACTCTTTAGCACTCTGGAGCAGTGTCTGACAGCAGTTTTCCCAGGGCAGCTTGTCTTTTGATTTCCTGACTGCTGGTGCCAAGGATGTTCATTGTGGATGCAAGCAAGGTGAAATTGCTGACAACTTCCGTTTTTCTCCAGCTATTATGATGCTGTCTTTTGGCCCAGTGGTGAACCCCCAGCACTAGGAACCAGCCCAGGATGCCCAGAGCACCAGCCTTGCCTGTGAGTGGTAGTCAGAGGAGTGCTGGGAGCCCACTCAGGAGACTCAGAGCACCACCTTCACCAGGGAGCACCCAGAAAACAGCCAGGCATGACGGGAGTCTGAGCACCAGTCATATTAGGGGTTAGATGAATGCTCAGCACATGCTGAGGGTTAGTTAGAGGCCTCACCTCACAGCCCCTCTCTGGGGGAGACCAGTGTCCCTGCACCATCCAAGGCCAGACATCCTTGCAGCCTTCTGGACCGTGTGCTGCCTTGAGGAGGGAATCCCTGCCGCCTGAGCCATTGTGCCTCTGTGTCTGCTTGTCCCTGTGGTTTGCTCTTATCATTTATCTGTCGGCTTTTGTAGTGGAGAAGCATCTTTGCACGTCGCTGCTCTTAATAGCTTTGACACATGTATGTTTACTCATCTGTCGTCTGCTCTTTTGGGTACAGTGCTTGTCTGCCAGAAGCTGTACTAAAGTGGAGCTCACAGATGAAGGCAGACCAGGAGGGAGGGCTGGCCATCACCTCTGAAATAACACCTTAGAAACTCCCGTAAACAGAGTCATTAGGATTGCTGAACAGCAAGAGATGATCCTGTTTCACTTTCTATGCTAGGACATGGTTTTCTGGTGTTCCTGCTGGAAGGAGTGTGAGGGGAGAGAGAGACAGAGATAGAGCAAGGTGGCAGGATGGACAGTCGGAGAGGGAGACAGGGAGAGAAGGAGGCAGAGACAGGGAGAGAGCTGTCGTGTGTCATCAGAACCAATTCAGCTGACCCTCCAGCAAGGTTTTTGTTGTTTTTTTTTTTCTATAATTATATTTTATTAATTTTCATAAACATTTACAGAGATTTTGGGCTTCCACTCATTCATTGTTGCACTATTCTCTCTACCCTCCTCCCAGTTTGTTCTTGTCCAAATGCCACAGTGCTTGTCAAAGCCAGTTCTGATTAATCTTCTTTGTCAGTGTATCCTTTGCCATTCCCTATCACTCCTCCCTGAGAGAGACTTCACCCTGAGTCATAAGGAAAAGGGGACGGCGTATTCTCTTAGCTACTTCCTGCTGAAAAGGGACGCTGTGGGTTTCAGGGTGAAGATCTTCTGTCACTACTCTAAAGGGCCCCTTTGGCAGTAGGAAACACATAGACTATTATGGAGATTGATTTTGGAATTCAGATGCACTCTTATTGATTGTGCTTGGCTGTACATGTACATATCCTTCAAGATGTATCATGGGGGTGTTGCAACGTAGAAGACACAAATTTGACTAACAAGTTATAAGTACATGAGTCCAAAAATTATGGAAAAGTAAAAGATTCTTTCATTGCATTGCTTTACCTCCCCCAGCTCCCCTCCACCATGCAGCCCTCGCTCTAGTCTCCTGTGATGACAGAAATACCCAGTTACATCTCTCTTTTAGACGGTTCTCTCCCTCCTCTGTTTCAGTGCAGTATACATTATTGAACCCATCTTACTCATTCTCTCCCCAACCCCAAGGACAGTCCCATTCTACAACAGTGGCATCATGTAATATTTGTCCTTTTGTGACTGGGATATTTCACTCAGCATAATGTTCTCCAGAGTCAACCATTTTGAATAATATTGCATGAGTTCCTTGTTTTTTAATGCAGCATAGTATTCCATTGTGCGAATATACCACAGCTTCTCTAGCCATTCGTTTGTTGATGGGCACTTAGGTTGTTTCCAACTCCTTCCAGCAAGGTTTTAATGGCTGCAGATCGCACAGGAGGAGATTGTCCATCTTCTCCCATAGAGAAGATGGTGGATTTGAACTGCGTGCCCTTTGGTGGGCAGCACAGCTCCTTACCTCTAGGCCACCAGAGCCCCGTCGGGGACAGAGCTGTTGGCATGCCATCAAGTTAGAGGCCTTGCCCTGTTACTCTGTGCCTTCCTCGTTACCACTGAGCATGCTGGAACCATGGTTACAGTCACTGTGTTAATCCATCTTGTCCTTTCCAAGCATTAGAATTTTCCTCCAAGAATCTGGCCCTGTTAACAACATGCCCAAATATCTGAGACAAAGTGTCATCATCCTTGCCTCTGAGGAGCACCTTGGCTGCACTTTCTCCAAGACATACCTGTTTGTTCTATGGGGTAGTCATACTCTTCCCCAAGACCACAACACTAAGGCAATGATTCCGCTGTCATCCTTAGTCATTGTTCAATGTTCAGATGCATAGGAAGCAATTGAAAAGACCGTGGCTTGAATCAGGTGTACCTCAGTCTTAGAACTGATATTGTTGTTTCTTAGTACTTTGGCGAGGTCTTTCAATGCAGATTTTTCTGATGCCATTTGTCTTTTGATTACTCGGCTGCTGGTAGTAAGGGTGTTGATTATGGATCCAAGCAAGATGGAATTGTTGACAACTTCAGTCTTTTCTCCACTTATCATGATGGTGTTTATCAACTTGCTCTTATGTTTTTCTCTTTAGGAGTACAACACCTTTCTGTCTGTTGTATTGAGGGCGTGATTTACATGTTGCTATTGATTCAGTGATTGGGGTAATTGGCATGGGTGTGTCAGAGGCAGTGAGATTAGCACAGGACAGAGCAGGGTTTAGGGCTGTTGTACATAGGGTCGCTATGAGTCGCAAAGGACTCGACGGCACATAACAACAACAACAACAACAACACAGATCTGTTGTTCACTGAATTACTATGAGTCATACTGACTCGAGGCACTCAACTGACTTGACAGCTCAAGCACACACGGTCTTGTTTGTTTACCACTTGCTCTGCAAGTACAGTGCTTGTCTGTCGGTTTGCTGTCCTGGGCTGACCTGCATGTTGCTGTGATGCTGGAAGCTATTGCTACTAGTGTTTCAAACAGCAGCAGGGTCACGTGTGGTGGACCCACTCCAGGGACACTCATGGACTCAGAGCAGGAGGCAGGGCTAGCCGTCCACTTCTGAAATGACAGGCCTTCGAAAACTATGGACAAGAGAAGAACAATGTTACTTGTGGACTCGAGGTAAAGTCCCAGAGCGGATGCCACTCAAAGTGCAGAGGAGAAGCTACAAACACCCTTTAATAACTAGAATGTGGAGCGTACAAAGTATGAATCTAGGAAACCTGGAAGTTGTAAAAATGGAAGTGTAGCCCATCAAGATCGACTTCCCGGCCTTAGTGAGCTCAGATGGCACTGACCACTTGACTCAGACAAAAACCTTGATCTACTGTACCGAAATGAAGAAATCAAGGAAGAATGGTGTTGTGTTCATAGTCAGGACTACCATTTCAAGATCTATTGTGAAGAAGAGAGCTTGGGTGACAGGATGCATGCAAGGACAATGCCTGCTGATACGACTATCATTCAAATATACACCCAGCAATGAAAGCCAGAGAGGAGGAAACTGAGGGTTCTGCTAACTTCTGCAGTTCAAAGTGGACCAAGCATGCAATCCAGACGCATTAATAATATCTGGTGACTTGAATGTAAGTTAGAAACAAAGAGGAATGACTGGGAGTCGGGAATTACCGACTTGGTGACAGAAATGAGGCTGGAAAATTAGCTGACAAGATAGACTTTTTTGCAATCAGTGATGCACTTATTACAAATATCTTTTAGAAAACACATGTGGACTATCCACGTGGACCTCCCTGAACAGACTGCACAAGAAATCAGATTGACAACATTTGTAGAACGAGTTGATGGAGAAGCTCAGGAACCACAGTCAAGACCAGGTCAAGCGCTCCTGTGGACCATACTGTTAATTTCTCATGTGCAAGTATTCAGTCTGGAGACTAAGGTCTTTGCAATAACTTGCTATGCATAAGAGAGCTGGACAATGACTGGGGTTGATAGAAGGAGAATTGATGCCTTTGAGCTGTGGTGTTGGAGAAGAGTATTGAATGTACCATGAACTGCTAGGAAAACAAACAAGTTTGTCCTGGAGAGAGTGAAGCCAGGATGCTCCTTGAAGTCAAGGATTCAGAGGCTTCGTCTGACATACTTTGGACATGTTGCAAGGAGGAACCAGTCATTGGAGAGGGAAATCATGCTTGGGAGGGTGGAGGGACAGCGCAGGAGAGGAAGACCCTGGATGAGATGGATTGATTCAGTGACTGGGGTAATGGGGGTAGGTGTATCGCAGACAGTGAGGTTGGCACAGGATAGGGCAGAGTTTAGGGCTGTTGTACATAGGGTTGCTATGAGTCGCAGGCAACTCGACGGCACAAAACAACAACAACAACAAGTACAAATTGGATCTGAAAAAAATGAAACAAGTCTACAAGAATGAAAATGTAGTCTTGAGTGTATTCCACCTGAATTTAAAAACCATCTCAAGAATACCTTTGAGGTGTTGAACACTGATGATTGAAGACCAGGTGAGCTGTGGGAAGACATCAAGGAAATCATCCATGAAGAAAGCAAAAGGCCATTACAAAGACAGGAGACAAATAAAAATCCAAAATAGATGTCAGAAGATACTCTGGAAATTGTACTAGAGCATCAAGAAGCCAAAACAAAGGGAACAAATAGCAAAGTAAAAGAGAAAACAAATTTCAAAGGTCAGCTCAAGAAAAGTATCATAACAAAACATGCAAAGAGCTGGAGCTATAAAAAGGGAAGGTCTTGCATGGCGTTTCTTAAGTGGGTAGAAGAGGAGAAAAGGGAAAGTAAAGGGGAGGGAGATACAGAAAAAGGGGAGACAGAAACTGAGAGAAAGAGGAAAGAGAGGGAGAGAGAGAGACAGGGAGAGAATGCTCTGGGGAGAGGTAGAGAAAGTGAGACGGAGAGAGAGGCCGGACAGCAGAGGAGCAGAGGGAGTGTCAGTGGGAGAGACAATGGAGATGAATGTGCTTTCTCAAGTTCAAAGTCATTGTTCCCTCCACTCAATACCCCCAGCTCTGCAAGTGAGGAAATGCGTTGATTGGAGGGATAGTGCTGGTGGCAGAGACTCATGAATGATGCTGTGGCTGCTTCCTGGTGACTAAGTGTGGGCTGTGTTGCTGGCCCTGTACTGCGTGGGAGGATGCAGACCCTTTGGAGTGGTCCTGGGGGAAGCCCAGTGTCCTCTCAGTGTTGGGGACAGTATGAACTGGGGCAGTCCCGGGGGAAGCAGCGCGCCATCTCTGTGACAGGGACAGTTTGGAGAGGCGACGGATGTCCCCTGTCTTACTAGAACCTCCAGGGTGCCAGGCCCTCCTCTGCTCCTGTCCTGACTCCTGGCCCTGGTGGGGCTCCCTCTCTCATGGCCCCCTGGGGACTGGGCCCTGGGGAGCTGACCCTCATGGCCTCTGCAGCCTGACTTGCGCTCGCAGGTGTCGATCCGCCCACCTCCTGACTGGTACTCCAGTGTCCTCAGCTGTGGCCACATCTGCCTTCCTCAGCCAGCCACCACCTACCTGGCTGCACTGACTGACCTCAGGCCAGAAGCCCAGAGGCGGGTCACGTTCCAGAGCATGTGGGTCCTCAGAACCGCCTTGCTTTCAGGGAAGAAGTGGATAAATGAGTGACAGATGTGTGAGTGAATAGATGAAAATGGGAGTGAGGGAGTGAGGAGTTGCGTGAACGGGTGATTGGGCGAGTGGATGAATGGATCAGCGCGTGGATGCGTGCAGGAGCCAGTGGAGAGAATGGATGGATGAGGGAGGGACGGTGACCGGGCAGTGACCTCAGCGTCAGCGAGCATGTCCGACTCCAGCAGCACTGTGTCCTCCTGCCATTTCACTGCAGGGCGATGTCCTGACCACCAAGTACCAGGTGGACCTTGGGGATGGCTTCAAGGCCATGTACGTGAACCTCACGCAGAGTGGGGAGGCCGTGCGACACCGCTACGAGAGCCCCGGCGTGTACCGCGTGTCTGTCCGGGCGGAGAACATGGCCGGACAGGATGAGGCGGTGCTCTTCGTCCAGGTCAACTGTAAGTCTGTCCTTCTGAGACGAGGTGGCCTAGGTCAAAGGAGCCGGTCCCCCCAGAAAGCACGCATGGTCTCTAAGGGCTGATGACCCTCATGACAGTGGGCCCAAGGGTAGGACTCAGGCCAGTCGGGGCCCAAGTCCATGCCGTTGATGTGCAGAGCGGCAGGGCTGTGGAGGTGGCCAGGGTGGTGACGCTGGAGGACATGGAGGGGTGATATTTGCTATGGTGGTGACGGTGATGGCGATGGTAGGTCACGGTGACAGATGGTGGTGGTTCCCAGGTAGCGCTGGCAGGCGTGGTGCTGACGGGGGTGGTGTGGCGACGGTGGCGATGTAGCAGTGGTGACTGTCGGTGGACATGGTGGTGGTGATCATGAGAGTGGCTGTGTACAGGTGATGATGGCAGTGGTGGTGGTGGGTGGTGAGGATGGGAGTGATAACAGTGGTTGTGGTGCAGTCATGTTAATGGCTGTGCAGGGGATGGTGACGGTCACGACACTGTGATGATGGTCCTGACGGCTGTTGTGGAAATGGTGGTGATGATGGCAGTGTGGTTGTGAGGTGCCGTGGAGTATGACTCACAGCGACCCTGTGAACACCACAGCCGAGCCCTGCCCCGCCCTGTGCCCACACAGTCCCTGATATCTTCCAGCCGTTACTTCAGTCACTGTGTCGGTTCACCTGGTTGAGGGTCTTCCTCTCTTTTGCCGACCCTCCGCCTTTCCAAGCATGATTCCTCTCCAGGGAACAGCCCCTCCTAGAACATGTCTCCGGTGTGTGAGATGGAGCTTTGCCGGTTGCCCTCCGAGGAGCACGCTGGCTGTACTGTCTCTCGGACGTGACTGCTTGTTCTTGCAGCCAGTGGCACAGTCACGGCTCTTCTCCAGTACCACAGCTCAAAGGCACTGATTCTTCCTCACTGTCGCCCTCGTTCACGGCCCAGCTCTCTGCGGCAGAGCAAGTGGTGGAGAAGGCCGTGGTTGTGGTAGAGTGATGATGGTGCCTGTGCAGAGGGCGGGGGTGAGGATGGTGATGGTGGCGACGCTGGTGGTGCTGGACTAGGTGGAGGAGAGGGCGATGTTGGCAGTGATGATGGGGACGCCCTGGCGTCGGTGGGGGTGGTAACAGTGTGGCAGACCTCACGACAGCAGTGCTGGTGGTGGTGGTGGTTGTGGCGACGGTGGTGTTCTTTGAAATGACCACAGCGGAGTTGTGAGGGAAGTGGGTGTGGCTGTGGCGATGAGGGTAGCGATGGAGCATTGGCAGTGGTGGTGGTGTGGTTGGCGATGAGGGATCGTGGTGGTTGTGGTGATGGTGGGGGTGGCATTGAAGTTGGTCAGGCCTGGGACCAACCTGAAGCCCATGTCCTGAGCTTCTAACCCCAGCTTCCTCTGGCCCTGCAGCCCCCCTTCAGGCCCTCTTCCTAGAAGTGGTCCCCGTCGTTGGCATCAACCAGGAGGTGAACCTCACGGCTGTGCTACTGCCTTTGAACCTGAACCTCACTGTCTTCTACTGGTGGATCGGCCCCAGCCTGCAGGTGCACTGGCCCCCGAGCCCTCCTAGCCCTCCTGCCTGCAGCTCCTACCTGGTGTGGAGGGTGGGGACAGACTGTCTGAGCCCAGCGGGGGAAGCACAGTTCCTGGGCCCTTGTGGGTGTCCATTCTCCTCCTCTCTGCTCCCAGCATGTGGTCTTGGTGTCCAGGTATAGTGCAGCGGGTGAATTCCTGGGGTCATCATTGGAGACCTGGCCCCTGTGAGGACAGGTGTCAGGAGAGGCATATGGGTCCTCGAGGGAGGGGAGGCAGTTTTCAGAGGGTGGAGGGCATGGGGCCGGGCTCTGAGGCATGTCCTGTGAGCAGTGGGGAGCCATGGACAGTTGCTGAGCAGGGGGGTGTCTGGGTTAGAAGCCCGCTCAGGAATGAGGGCTTTGCAGGGTGGGGCTGTCCACTCTCAGGCTGCATGGACTCAGCACTCACAAGGGCGGCCTCTTGTCCCTCAGCTGACCCCAACTCAACAATGCTGAGGGCCAGCTGGGGCCGGAGGGGCTGAGTTAACTCAGACATCAGCTCTGGAGGGCAGGGGGAGGGGGCAGCGTGTGGTTTGCAACGGCTGGTGGTGGACACTGAACTGCGTGGTGCCGGCGTGTCGAGTGAACGTCTGGTTTTGCTTAGAATTAGGATGGAGGTTTGGGGTCTCTCCCAGGCCCCCATTCTGACCCTGCTAGACAGTGCTGGTGTCCTGATCCCGACTGTGCCCACAGCCCCTGCTGTCCTTGGACAACTCAGTGACAACACAGTTTGCAGATGCGGGAGATGTACGTGTGACGGTGCAGGCCGCCTGTGGGAGCTCTGTGTTGCAGGACTCCAGGGTCATCCGCGTGCTGGGTGAGTCCCAGGGAGTGGCCACGCTGAGCTGGGTGAGTCCCGGGGAGCGAGGTGGCCAGCCACGCTGAGCTTGGTGAGTCTTGGGGTTGGCCGGCCCCCCTAAGCTGGGCATGCCCCTGAGGGCTGCCAGCCACACTGAGCTAGACATGTCCTGGAGTCAGCTGGCCCCCTGAGCTGGGTGAGTTCCAGGGCAGCCGGCCACCCTAAGCTGGGCAAATCCCCAGGGTTGGCTGCCCCCTTGAGCTGGGTGACTCCTGGGCTCCTCCACGCGCCCCATCTGTGTGGCAGCTGACTTGGCCAGCCCTCCTCAGGGTGGCCTCTAGAGATGGACAGTCACTTGTCCAGGCTCATACCCCCTCATGTGCACGGGAAGCAAGTCAAGGGGCCAACCAGGCACTGAGATGGCCAGAAAGGATTGGATGTTGGCTTCAAGGTCCTCTCTAGAGGACACCTGTCCTTTACGCACTGTGGAGCCATCTGCCCTCTGCCCTCATTACCTGGGTATACTGGGAGCTCTCCACCACAAATGAGGTCATTTAGGGCCAGAAGCAGCTCTCAGCCCACATGGCCCCCAGCACAGGACCCACCATCTGCAGAAAGAATGCTTTCCAGTGAACTGCCAGTGGGCCGTGTGCATGGTAGGGCAGGGGGCCAGGCACACTTCCTAATCTGGGAGAGAATTGGCCAGTGAACTGTGGGGGACCAAGTGCAGGGGATGGAAGCAGAGAGAGCCCGTCAGTGAACTATGGCGTGCTGTGTGCACGGGATAAGAGCAGAGAGAACCCCTCAATCATGAGCTGCCGTGTGCACAGCGCGGGAGGAGATAGAACTCCTCAGTGGAAAAGGCCCTTCAGAAGGGGAGTAGAGAGAGCCCTTGGGGAAAGCTCCGCCCCTCGGGAAAGCTCCACCCCTCGGAAAAGTCCCGCCCCTTGGGGGAAATCCTCACCCCTCAGGGGAACCCCCTCAGGGGAAGCTCAGTCCCTCCGGGCTGCTTCTCATCTGCACAATCTGTCATGCTGGACTTTTCAGCCACGAGCCTGGCACTGCCCACAGCCCACCGCCCCAGGCCACATGAGAAACCACAGTTGGAGTAGGAGGGAGGGACAAGAAGGTGGCCGATCCATTATTGCCCTCGTCACCTCCCTATGTCACTGTTACCGAGGTCACTGTCACAGGCAGCAGAGCAAGGTCATCCAGGGCAGCCCGTTGACAACTCCTGTTACATGACATTGAATTTCTCAGACACAAACCCGAGGCCACCCTGAGAAGGCTGGGCAGGCACCGCAGGGCCCTGGGCCCTACAGAGACTGCAGCCACTTGAGGCTGACCACAGCTGGCTGGCACCCGGGTGCTTTGGTCCCTGCAGAGGCTGCGGCCACCCTGGGTTGACCACTTCTGTCTCTGCCCCAGATCAGTTCCAGGTCGTGCCGCTGCAGTTTTCCAAGGACCTGGATGCCCACAACCCCAACATCCCCGAATGGAGGGAGGACATCGGTCTAGGGGTCACCAGGCTCCTCTCCAAGGTACCCCCTGCTCACTGAGGCTATGGGGGTGGGAGCACTGGGTTCCAGAGAAGCTGAGGTACCAAGACTGCCAGGGCCAGGTGACAACTGGTGCTCTGTCTGTCACCTGCCCCTCCAGTCCAGGGTACAGACAAGTGGTGTCCCCCAGGACCAGGACCAGGGTGGATGGAGAAGTGGTGTCTTCCTGAGCCCAAGACTAGGGGGTGCTGTGGTGTGGATGGGCCTGGGAAGTGGGCAGTACATGGTGTGGGCTGCTTGAGGTTGCAGGTGAGCCGGAGGTGTGGGTGGGCCGGGGGGCTCTCGGGTTGTGTGGGGTGTCTGGGGTGTGGGCAACTCTGCAGTGTGGGTGAGTCAGATGTGGGAGGGTGGGAGGAGTGGGGGGTGTCTGGGGTGGGTGGGGTCTGGAGTCAGGGTTTGCCGTGGGATATGGAGGGTCTGGGGTATGTACCAGTCTGGAATATGAGTGGGTTGGGGAATAGAGGGGTGTCTGGGATGTCTGGGTGTTGGGATTTTAGAGTCTGGGGTGTAGGTGGGTATGGACTATGGGTGAGGTGGGAGTGTGGGGGGTGTCTGAGGTGTGGTTGGGTTGGGAGTGTGGGGGTTCTGGAGTTTGGACACGAGTGTTTGGGGGTCTGGGGTGTGGGCAGGTTAGGGAGTGAGGGTGGAGGGGTCTGGGGGGTCTGGGATGTGGGTAGGTCTGGGGTGTGGGCAGGTCAGGGAATGGGGCTGTGTGGGGAATGTGTGAGGGTCTGGGGTGTTGGCAGGTCTGGAGTGTGTGGGTCTAGTGTGTGGGTGGGTCAGGGGTGTAAGGGTCAAGCGTATGTGGGGGTCTGGGGTGTTGCAGATTAGGGTGTGGGTGTGTCTGGGGTGTGTGGAAGTCTGGGGTGTGGGTGAGTCAGAAGAGCTGTGGGAGGGCCAGGGGTGTGGAGGAACTGGGGGGTATCTGAGGTGTGGGTGGTTCTGAGGTGTGGACAGGACAGCTGGATGGTGGTATAGGGCAGGTCTGTGGTGTGGGCAGGGCACTGGGTGGGACATGTCTGTGGTATGGGCAGGGTGGTAAGGTGGGGCAGGCCTGAGGGCTTGGGGAGACGATGGGGTCAGGGGGCCAGAAGTTTTGACAGTACAGTGGCGTGGACAGGGCAGCAGTGTGAGGCTGTAGGACAGGTGTGGGTGATGCTGTGCCATGTATTGGAAGTTGGGTGGTTTACCAGATGTGGGTGCAGGAACAGGACACCAGGAACTGGGACATGTAGCACCCGGGCCACGGGGAATGGTGCTTGAGAGCGTGCTGCTGTGACTTGACCCGGAGTGTGGGGAGAGGGAGGCAGAGGGGGGTGCAGGCTACAAGAAGGCACCTTGACTGACCTCTCGCATGGCCATGCCACAGTGAGGGGCAAAGAGCCTGCCCTGTAGACCTGGGGACCAGGAGTGCTGGGTCATAGGATGTGGGCAGGGGTTGAGGCCAGCCCCAGGCTGAGGGATGAGGTTTGGCTTGCAGGATACTTTGAAAGGACTCAGCCTGAGAGAGAGGAGAGGGAGGAGTTCTGGGGACCCAGAACGTGGCAAAAGCACAGAGGGCAGCTGGTCAACAGTGTCTCTGCCCCTATGTCCTCACAGGAGACCAGCATCCCTGAGGAACTTCTGGTGACTGTGGTGAAGCCAGGGCTGCCTACCATTGCTGACCTGTATGTGCTGCTGCCCCCTCCCAGGCCCACCAGGAAGAGGAGCCTGGCCAGCGATAAGGTATCAAATGCCCTGAGCTTGTGGGCCGTACTGCTGACCTTGTCATGTTACAGTGCATCACTGTGCTACGGTGTGTCACATATGCCACAGTGCATCATATATGACATGGTCCATCACGTATGCCACGACATGTCACCTGTACCATGGCATGTCACGTATACCATGGTGCGTCACGTATGTCATGGCGCATCACGTATCCCATGACCTGTCACCTATACCATGGTGCGTCATGTATGCCACGACACATCACATATGCCATGACTTGTCACCTATACCACAGCACGGCACATGTTCCATGGTGCGTCACGTATGCCATGACATGTCACCTATACCACGGCGCGTCAGTATGTCACGGTGCGTCACATATGCCACGATGCATCGCATTACCCTGTGCAAGGTGGTTCCATTGCTTTGTGCTCACCACCACTGCATTGCACTATAACCACCATCGCCTAGGCATGGCCGTCCAGCCCCAGGTCATGGCTGCCCCGGGTCTTGGAAGCTGCAGATCTTTAAGGTGAAGACTGCCTCTTTCTCCCACAGGACAGGACTCACTGCTGACATCAGTGGGCAGCTCAGCACTGAGCACACCACACCCCCACACTCCTTACATGTGTTGTTGCTTTGAGGAGCTTTCAAGTCACTGAGGCTCATAGTGACCCCCTGGACCACAGATCTGAGCCCTGTCCCTGCTGCACCCTTCTCACCGTCTCTGACAGGCGCCCGCCCGTTGCTGCAGTCACTCTGTCAGTCCGTCTCCTTGAGGGTCTTCTGCTCTCTCACTGACAACATGATGTCTTCTTCCAAGGAATGACCCTTCTTGAGAACATTCCCAAAGCGTGTGACACAAAGCTTCACCATCTCTGCTTCTAAGGGGCACCCTGCTTGTACTTCCTCCAGGACATGATTGTCAGCCTGTGGGGTGTTCAGAACTCTCTGTTAGCACCACGACTCAAAGGCATTCTTCTTCAGAAATCCATAGTCATTGTCCATCTCTCAGATGCATAACAAGTAATTGACCATGGCTTGGGTCAGGTGCACCTTAATCCTTAAATTGATATCCTTGCCCTATGATTCAGTCATATTGACTGTGATTACCTTTCGAGGTTCATTGTGTTACTTTACATGACATTAAGAATGATTATATTACCTTGTGTTCAGTGTGGAAGGGATTGCATGACATTGCATGACATCGTAATATGGAAGCTATGTCGAGCTACATTGGATTGTATTATGGAGATACATATAACAAGGGGACTGTTACATTGTTTATGGAAGGTGAGATTCTATGACACCAGAGTATGAGAGCTACATTGTATTGCATTACAGAAAGATTATTTCATGGAAGGTCTTTCTGTGCATTACATTACGAACGTGAAAATAGACTAGATTATGGAGGATCCGTACATGACATTCTGAAGCCCTGGTGACCTAATGGGCAGATACTCAGCTGTGAATCAAAGGCAGCTGGTCCCCACGGCCTGCTGGTCTGTTCCTGTGGACATCCTGCATTGCTCAGAGCTGGAGCTGACCCGTAGCTAACCCTCCAGCAGGCTTTCAGAGGCTGTGAGTCAGGCAGGAGGAGACTGCCCGTCTTCCTCCCATAGAGCAAGGGGACCTGAACCACTGCCTTTGAGTAGATAACAAGGCTCCTTACCACCAGGCCACCAGCACTAGAAAGGTCCTGAGGGCAGTGCTGCCGCCCCACAAAGTCACACACACATCACTGCGGATGCTGTGCAGCGTGACAGGTCAGAGCTGGCAGCCACCTGCCAATCCAGCAGTGTCCCCTGCTCCCTGGACGCTGCCCCTCAACCCTTTCTATGCTTCCAGAGGGTCCTGGCCATCCCTGGACACTGCCCTCAACCCTTTTTCTGCTTCCAGAGGGTCCTGGCCATCCAGCAGGTGCTGAAGGCTCAGCGGATAGGCTTCTTCCTGCGTGGTGGGGTCCGTGTGCTGGTGGCCCTACGGGACGTGGACACAGGTGAGTGGACACTCAACCTTGCAGGGGTTGGACTCAGGGTCTCAGGGGCTGGCCCTCTGCACTGCCCACAAGGCCACCTAGCCTCAGTGAGTGTGCATCAGCCCTCAGACCTGAGGCCACCTGCCTTCCCCAAGACCCCCATGGCACCCCGGTCACACTGACTTCTGGCTTCTGCCACACCTGCTCGTCCCCACAGTGGACAGTCTCTGAGGGTCCCCTGAGGCTCTCTCCCCCCATTTGTCTCTCCCTGCAACCTCCTGTATCTCTCTCCTCTCTCTCTCCATGTCTGTGTCTCTTTCTGTCCATAGCTCTGTGTCTCTATGTCTCCCTTTTTCTCCCTCTTCTCTCTCTCTTTCCTCTCCTCTCTCGTCTCCCTCTTTCTCTTTCCCCCCTCCTTCCTCTTCCCCCTCCCTTTCTCTCCCCCCTCTCCCCTCCCCCTCCCCTCCTCCCTCTCTCTCTGTCTCTCTTTCCCTTTCTCTTCTCTTTTTTCTCTCTCCATGGTTTTCTGTGGGGTTTTTTTTTCCCCTCTGAGAAAGGACCTTGTCTCAGCATCTCTGGCTCCAGGGTCCTAGACTCCTCCACCCTCTCCAGGGCCCCTGTCCTCCTGGAGGCCTCCACTGTGCCCCACAGAACCTCACAAAGGAAGCCATGTTCCCAAACTAGACACACTCAGAGCTGTGGTTAAGATCCCACAACTGTCCCTCCCACTGACCCCTGCTTGCCTCGCAGACTCCCAGCGGCTGGGCGGCGGCAGAGGCTACTGGGCTGCGGTGGTCCTCCTGGTTGTGGGGCTCTTCGCCGTGGGCACATTCATCCTCTTCAAGTTCAAAAGGCAAGGCTGCCCGGTGCTGGCATGGTGCTCCCTGGCGGGTCTTGGAGGGCTTCCTGGAGGTGGTGGCTGGGAGAGTGTTTTCCCTGTATCAGGTGGGTCTTGGAGGGCTTCCCGGAGGTGGTGGCTGGATTGTGACTGTGTGTCTGTCCTGTGTCAGCTGCAGGGGTTGGGTGTCCCCCCAGCTCCCCTCCTTGCTCTGCATGACTGCAGGTTCCAGGCAAAGGCAGGCAGCCACTCACTCTGCACACGTCTGCTACTTCCCCTTCATCCTGGTGTCTCGTCCTCTCAACCGCCCCCTTCCAGGACAAACAGCTATGTCCTGTCAGTTGGATGAGACCTGGGCCAGAACTGGGTGCTCCTGGGCCGTGGGCTTCATAGGCAGAGATGCCCTTCACCCCCATGCCCCCACCCCTCTTGAAAGCAGCACGTTTTTAGATGGACAGTGTCTGCTAGACGTTTGAGGGGCAGCTTCCCACCCCCTCCGCCCCGTGGGACACTCTTGACAACCTATGATGGGTGAATTTCAATTTCTTCTGGACTTAGAATGTCAAGTTCTATCCTGAAGTACAATGCTGTGAGTGACAGGATATTATCTATATGCATACAAGGAAGACCTGTTAATATGACTCTTATTCAAATACGCAAACCAGCAGCTAAAGCTAAAGAGGAAGAATCGGGAATTTTTACCAAATTTTGCAGTCCAAACTTGATGAAATGTTTAATCAAGACGCATTAATGAGAATTGGTGACTGGAAGGCAAACGTTGTAAACAATGGAGAAGGAAGAGTGGTCAGAGAATACCGGCTGGCGACGGAAAGGAGGCTGGAAACGGAAGGACTGAATTTTTGTATTTTCAGTAATTATTTATTGCAAATACCCTTTTTTTAAAAAACAAAGACACGCAAATGTCCATTTTACACATGGACCTTACTTGATGGGCTGCATAG
The DNA here is from genome assembly GCF_000299155.1 of Elephantulus edwardii. Taxonomy (NCBI): domain Eukaryota; kingdom Metazoa; phylum Chordata; class Mammalia; order Macroscelidea; family Macroscelididae; genus Elephantulus; species Elephantulus edwardii. The sequence continues at coordinate 7,802,451 of NW_006399879.1, read as the reverse complement.
GAATTAGATTCCACACTTGTGGAAGGAATCTTTGGAGAAAGTATCAGGAGTCAGAACCAGTTCCTGGCTGTGGAACAGACCATGTGCAAGATAAAATGGAGGCCGGATAAAGTGAAAACAAGTCCAGTTTGACCTTGGGTCTATCCCATTTAGATTTAAAAATAATCTTAAGAACATATTTAAGGCTTTGAACACCAGTGATCTTAGATCAGATGTGTTGCAGGGTGACGTCGAGGATATCATCCGTGAAGCAAGCAAAAGGTCATTATAAAGACAGAGGAGAGAAAAAAAAAACGGAAACGGTTGCCAGAAGAAACCACGAAAATTACACTAGACCATCGAGAATCCAAAGCGAAGGGGAAGGATGCTGAAGAAAAAGAGCTGAACGGAAGATTTCAAAGGGTAGCCAGAGAAGGCAGCGAAGGCTATAAGGGGCCACACAGAGAGCTGGATTTGGGGAGTCAAGGGAAGCTGTGTGCAGTGACTCTCAGGCTGAGAAGCAAGTTCAAGCCTCTAGTTGCAAATTAGGAGGTGATACTGGCAGAGTCGTGATGACCCAGGAGGCCTCTAGAGGAGAGGGAAGGAACACACAGCATCTCTGTACCAAAAAGGATTGGTTGATGCTGCAATATTTCAGAAAGCACCATGTGATCAAGAGCCAATAGCAATGAACAGAGAAATTAAGCTGCACTGAAGGCATTGATTGGCAAAAATAAGGCCCCGGAATTGACGGGTTGCCAATTGACTTGTTCACCAGACTATGCCAGGAAGTTTAAGAGACAGCTCCCTGGCTCACTGACTGAAGGAGGTCCGTATTTGCTTCCATTCCCAAGAACAGTGATCTAGCAGACTGTGGACATTATCAAATAATATCATTACCACATGCAAGCAAAATGTTGCTGAAGATCATTAAAAAATGGCTAGAACAGTACATTGACAGAGAGCTTCTAGAAATTCAAGCTGGATTTAGAAGAGGCCATTGCACCTGCGATATCATTGCTGATGTCAGATGGATCCTGACTGGAAGCAGAAAATACCAGATGAATGTCTATTTGTGCTTCTTGACTTTCCAAAGACATTTAACGGTATGGATCATAACACATTATGGCTAACATTGAGAAGAATGGGACTCTCAGAGCACTTAAGTATGCACATATAAAATCTATACATAGGCCAAGAGGCTATTGTTCAAACAGCAAGAAAACACTGAGTGGTTTAAAATTAAAAATAAAAAAGACTCGCATCAGGGTTGTGAATCATTTCTTCATTCAGTCTGCATGATGAGCAAATAATTCGTGAAGCCAGACTCTGTGAAGACGAATGTGGCATCAGAACTGGGGGAATACTCCTCAACAATCTGCATTATGCGGATGACACAACCTTGTTTGCTGAAAGTGAGGAGAACTTGAAGTGCTTGCTGTTGAAGATCAAGGAATACAACCTCCAGTATGGATCACATCTCAATGTCAAGAAAACAAAAATCCTTGCCATTGGACTGATTGACACTATAATGCTGATGGAGAAAAGATTAAAGCTGTCAATGATTTCAATCTTCCTGGGATCCACAGTCAACACCCTTGGCACCAGCAGTCAGGAGATCAGGAGATGTGTTGCACTGGGCAAGTCTGAAGTTGGGAATCTCCCCAGAATACTAAGGAGCAATGATGTCAGTTTGTAAACTCAACTGCACCTGATCCACGCCAGGGTCTCCAGTCACTTGAGAGCTGGGCAGTGAATAAGGTTGATAGAAAACTTGAGGCCTTTGAGCTGTGGTGTTTAAGAAGAGTGCTGAACATCCCATGGACAGCCAAAAGAACAAACAAATATGTCATGGAGAAGATGCAGCCAGTGTGCTCCTTGGAGGCAAAGATGATGAAACTTTGTCTCTCATATTTTGGGCATGTTTCTGGGAGAGGCTATTCCTGAGAAAGGGTCACCCATAACAACATAACACCATCATGTCACCCATAACAGCGCCAGGCAACACATGGCACCCATCAAAGTGCCTTCCCTGCATCCCAGGCTTTCCTTAAGGATTGGAGCTGGCCAGCTACCCTCCAGGGAATGACAGGGAATAGAACAATCCCTCTAAGGTGTGCAGTCTGGGAACCCTGGTAGGCGGTGACTGTGAGCAGAGCCGGCTTGATGACAGTGAGCACAGTGGGAGGCAGGAGAGGAAGACCCTCCGTGCGGTGGGCTGGCTCGGTGACTGCAAGGTGGGCTCCAGCACCGGGACAGCTGTGAGGCCTGTGAACAGCCAGGCCGTGGACCACTGGGTCAGATGCTGGGTTCTTGACAACAGTTGTTCTGGGGCTGCCAGCTCCTCCTTTCTGCACAGGTGGCGGGGTGGAGGGGACCTAAGGTTGTGCATCTTTGCAAGACTGAACAAACCCTGGCCAGAGCAGAGGCACGGGCAGTGTCCTGGTCAGACTGGCCTGGACTGATGATGACTTCAAAGGCATAGGTGGTGCCAAGCCGCAAACCTCACAGGAGAGTCGTGGAGCAGGCTTGGCAGATGTGGACCCCCCACCCTGCAGAAATGACACACACACCCCTCCAGCGGCTTGAGCTCGGTTGGCTGTGGTCCAGTCCTACTGTCAGCTCAGGCTTGCTGGGCTAGAAGCTTCCACCTCCAGCAAGTTGAGCACAGTGGGCTGTGGATCACCCGCTATCCCTAAGACCAGGGAGGGGAACCCCAAGACAGGGGAAAAGTGGTCCCTAAGACCAGAGTGGGGAGCCTGAGACCACGGAATGGGGACCCCAAGAACAGAGACTGAGAACCCAGAGACCAGGGAGGGGGAGGCTCTGAGAGCAGGAGGTGGAGACCCTGAGACCAGGAGAGGGGAGACCCACAGGAGGGCAGTATAAATACAATGTTTGAGAAAATCACTGTCAAAGTCCTAGGTGGCCATGAGTTAAAGGGGCAGAGACTTCAGATGACAAAGAGCAGTCCAAAACATTAGTTATGATGGTCACAAAACCAGCAAACACCTCCCGCCCACAGGAACAGCCAACCCTGGAGGGAAGCCACCTGACCCTTGAGTCTCACAGTGCACTTTGTACTTCCACATTTCCAAAACAAAGGTCAAAGGAAAGGCACACTGGCATGCATAGAGCCCACAGCAAGGTCCCAGGGCTGCGCAGGTGTCAGACTTAGAGGACAGTCATTAGGTCTCCTGCTGTAAATGTACTTAGGAAGCTGAAGGGAGCCTGGGACACAGAGCTGGAGGGAACCAGGAGATGGTGTCCCCGCCAACAGAAGAGAGAAATGAAGGGAGGGGGTTTGACAAAGGGAACCCTCACGATTGCAGAGCTGAGAAGCACAGGGGCTGAAGGTTGGACACGCACTGGAGTGTCTCAACAGCACACTGAGCGAGAAGAACCAGGAGCCCAAAGCTGGGTCTGTCTGTTGCACTTACCCAGACCGAGGAGCCGAAAGAAGAAAAAAGAATGAAGGGAATAAACAGTGCTCACTGTGTCGAAAGGAATTGGCAGATACAGAAGAATTTAATGAAATAACATTTGAGCAAAAGCCTATGGTGATCAAGGAAGAAGTTCAAGCTGCTTTGAAGGAAATGGCAAAAAATAAGGCCCCAGGAACAGATGGTATACCAATTGACATATTTCAGCTAACAGATGCTGCTCTGGATGTGCTCACCAAGTTGTGCCAAGAAATCTGGAGAACAACCACTTGGCCAACTGACTGGAAGAGATCTATATTTGTCCCCATTCCAAAGAAAGGTGACCCAACAGAGTGTGGAAACTATATAACAATATCATTGATTTCACATGCAAGCAAGATTTTACTGAAGATTATCCAAAAACAACTGGAACAGAACATCAGCAGAGAACTGCCAGAGGTCCAGGCTAGGTTTAGAAGGGGTCGTGGTACTGGGGATATTGTAGCCGATGTTAGATGGATCTTAGCTTAAAGCAGGGAATACCAGAAGAATGTCTGTCTGTGTTTCATTGATTATGCAAAGGCATTTGACTGTGTGGATCATAACAAACTGTGGCTGACTCTGAGAAGAATGGGAATCCCAGAACACTTGATCATTCTAATGTGAAACCTATACTTGGACCAGGAGGCAGTCGTCAGAATAGAGCAGGGTAACACTGCATGATTCAAAATTGGGAAGGGCGTATGCCAGGGATGTGTCCTATCTCCATACCTTTTCAACCTGTATGCAGAATAGATCATCCGAGAGGCTGGGCTCTATGAGGAGAAGTGTGGCGTCAGGATTGGTGGAAGATCTATTAACAATCTGCGTTATGCAGATGACACAACCCTGCTTGCTGAACCTGAGGAGGACCTCATGCACTTGCTGCGAAGGGTCAAGGACTACAGACTTTAGTATGGACTGAGGCTCAATGTCAAGAAAACAAAGATTCTCACCACTGGACCAATTGGTAGCATTAGGATGGATGGCGAAGAGATTGACATTGTTCACAGCTTCAGTTTGCTCGGCTCCACTGTCAACACTCTTGGCAACAGCAGCCAGGAAATAAAAAAACGTATTGCGGTGGGAAAGTCTGCTGTTAGGGACCTCGCTAAAGTACTCAAGAGCAACAGTGTCTCCCTGGAGACTAAGGTGTGCCTGATACAGGCCATGGTCTTTGCAATCATTTGTTATGCATCAGAGAGTTGGACAATGACTAGGGAGGACAGAAGGAGAATTGATGCCTTTGAGCTGTGGTGCTGGAGAAGAGTATTGAATGTACCATGGACTGCCAAGAAAAGAGATTCATCCTGGAGAGGGTTAAACCAGGCTACTCCTTGGAGGCAAGGATTCTGGGGCTTCATTTTACATACTTTGGACGTGTTTTAAGGAGAGACAGGTCCTTGGAGAGGGACATCATGCTTGGTAGGGTGGAGCGAAGCACAGGAGGGGAAGATCCTCTATGAGGTGGATTGATTCAGTGACTGGGGTGATTGGGATGGGTGTGTTGGAGTCAGTGTGATTGGCACAGGATAGAGAAAGGTTTAGGGCTGTTGTACATAGGGTCGCTATGAGTCGCAGATGACTTGATGGCACATAACAACAACAACAACAAAAACTTAAGAGATCATGAGAGCTCAGGTGTGCAGGTGTCCTCCCAAGAGAGGAGCGAGCAGCAGAAATGGCCAAGACTGTCAACCAGCTTTGTGACCCAGGCATGTGGCTTTTCACCTCTGAACCTCATCATCCTGTCCAAAAAACAAGACCAGGATGGAGATGGAGGAGGACCGTAAGGAGAGGGAGGAAGAGGAAGGAGAGAAGGAAGAGAGAGATGTGAGGGAGCAGAGGGTGGAGATGGAGGAGGACCATAAGGAGAGGGAAGAAGAGGAAGGAGAGAAGGAAGAGGGAGCAAACCACCTGTCACATCACCCGCAACAGCATACCACCTGTCACGTCACATGCAACAACACAGCAACCATCACATCACCCTCGTCAGCACAACACCCATCAAGTCACCCACCACAGCACCAGGCAACACAAGGTGCCTTTTCTGCATCATCCCCATGATTTGTGACCTTCTGCAGGCCTCCCCAGGCCTGGCGTGTAGACCCCTCTGGATCACTGGAGTAAGTGGCCTCTGTGCCAAGCCAGCCCAGGCCGACATCAGGGCCCACCTCCCTGCCTCAGAGCTCTGGTCCATCTGCTGGGGTAATCAGATCAGCAGACATGACCACTCCATAGTCACAGCAGAGGGCTGCCTGGGAGGGCTTCCCAGAGGAGAGGGCTTGAACAGAAAGAAGGAACGGGGAGACACTGGAAGGGGGCTATCTTCACCATGCACGGGGCAGAAGGCCTTGTGACAGCAGCCTGGCCAGAGCTGACTCTCCACCTACACACAGCCCTAAGATGGGCAGCCTGTCCTGGGCTGTGCCCTACCTGTGTCCAACCTTGCTGTGAACAGCCTGGGCTAAGCCGAGCCCCCCTGTACAGACCCCTGACCCATCCTGAGCTGAGTCCCCTGTGAAGACCCCTGACTTGTCTTGTGTGGATTCCCTACTTGTGAAGCCCCCTGACCCATCCTGAGCTGAGTCCCCTGTGCAAACCTCTGACCAGCCTGAGCTGAGCCCCTTGTGCAGACCCCTGACTTTTCCTGAGTGGATTCCCCGCCTGTGAAGCCCCCTGACCCAGCCTGAGCTGCACCTTCTGTGAAGCTGAGCCCCCACCTGTACAGACACCTGACCCGGCCTGAGCTGAGTCCCCTGTGAAGACCCCTGACTTGTCTTGTGTGGATTCCCTACTTGTGTAGACCCTTGACTCATCCTGAGCTTAGGCCCCTGTGAAGCCCCTGACCCAGCCTGAGCTGCTCCTCCTGTGAAGCCCCCTGACCCAGCCTGAGCTGCTCCCCCTGTGAAGCCCCTGACCCAGCCTGAGCTGCTTCTCCTGTGAAGCCCCCTGACCCAG
>NW_006399879.1:7777648-7795950 GCF_000299155.1 Elephantulus edwardii | reverse complement strand
CCCCTGACCCAGCCTGAGCTGCTCCCCCTGTTCCCACAGGAAACGCCCTGGAAGGACCGTGTACGCCCAGATGCACAATGAGAAGGAGCAGGAGATGACGAGCCCCGTGAGCCACAGCGAGGACGCCCAGGGCACCGTGCAGGGTGAGCGGCTTGCAGACCTGGCCCAGCCTGGGCCCTCCCTCGGTCCCTAGGACAGACAGGCCTCTGGGGCTCGGGCAAGGATGTGTACCCAGGCTGCCCACAAAGACAGTGAGGGCACGGGTGCTGCCCACCCCAGGCCTGCACGCAGCGCAGTGGGCAGCTGAGCAGCCCAGCAGCCTCCACTCTCTACAAGGTCTCTAGAAGGGACCAGGAAGGACCTCACTTCCACCACAAGAAAAGCTTCTTCTGAGCACTGTCACCTCCTTGGTGCAGGGCTAGGGTGTCACAACCACTTGGGGACAGGACCCCAGCCTGAGGGGTCACTCAGTGAGCTCCGGGCAGCCCCAGTCCCAGATGACCTCCTGAGTCCACGCCACCACTTGTGAAGAGGCACTGGCATGATGTCTGTGTCACCAAAGGGAAGCCTGAGGGTCAGAGTGATTTGGGGTGTAGTCCACTCAGACCCTGCTGGGGCTCTGAGGCTGGGGTCACAGCAGAGGCCCCACCTGTGCCTCTGCCCCACCAGAGCCAGGTTAGAAGGTGGCTGGTCAACCTCAGGGGTCCACCCAGCTCCATGCATCCCATTCTCCTTCGTGCGGGACTGAGGCTGCAGGTCTCAGACAGGTGCTGTCCACCTGCGACAACACCTGTCCTCAAGTGTCCTGAAAATAATGAGCCCAAACATCACTACAGGCAGGGCTGCTGCCCCATTCTGCCAACAGCAAAATCAAGGTCCAGCTGGGAAGGGCCCGGGCGAGCCTTAGAGAGGAGAGGCCAGTGAGGTACAGAGAAGTACAGAACTATACAAACACACAGAAAGTGGAGGGAGGCGACGGTGGCTTCTGGTGAGTGGATCACTCCACCGTCATGTGGCCACGAGGTGGGAAGTCCACAGGCCAGTCAGCAAGGGTTCACTCCACTGTCATGTGGCCACGAGGTGGGGAGTCCACAGGTCAGTCAGCAAGGGTTCACTCCACAGTCATGTGGCCACGAGGTGGGAAGTCCACAGGTCAGTCAGCAAGGGTTCACTCCACCGTCATGTGGCCACGAGGTGGGGAGTCCACAGGTCAGTCAGCAAGGGTTCACTCCACAGTCATGTGGCCACGAGGTGGGGAGTCCACAGGTCAGTCAGCAAGGGTTCACTCCACTGTCATGTGGCCACGAGGTGGGGAGTCCACAGGTCAGTCAGCAAGGGTTCACTCCACCGTCATGTGGCCACGAGGTGGGGAGTCCACAGGCCAGTCAGCAGTGTAGAGACGCTGTAGCCTCACAGGACGGAGGACCCAGTAAGTCCTGACGTTCCTGGCTCAGGTGATGCCCCAGGGGCTGGGTGTCACAGGCTGGACTGTTACCTGAAAGGGCAGGTGTGCTGAGGGAGCAGGGGCGTCTCCTCACCTGCTGTAAGGATGACCAGCCTCAGAAAGCCGGTGGAGGGTCCCAGAGATCAACTCCATGGTGCTGTCACCGAGGGGGGTTCGTCATGCTCCGTGACCGTCCCTCATTATAGACACAGCGTGTCACCACGGAGGACGGTGACATCACACCACATCACGTTACACCCTAGAGAGCAGCTGCTCTGAACCCCCTGTGGAGGATGGGGAGCCCCTCGCCGTGCCCTTTCAGGGCACGGCATCATGTCGCCTCACGTGACAGGACCAGGGAGGGTGGCTGCATTCCGTCACATCATCACTGTCCTTGGTGCTAAATGACATCACGTCATGCAGGACAGTCCTCTCACGTCGCAGGACAGCCACCAGTCCAGTGTTTTCACGCTGCTGGAGCCAGGCCATCAGGGGACTGTCCTGGGGCTCAGGCTTGGCACACATTGGTGGCCACTCTGTAGAAGCAAAGGCCTTTCCTTGCTGGGTGGACACTAGGCGGAGGGGAGAAGGCAGCTCCCGGTGTGGTCAGTGCTGGCCCCGCTGGCCATGTCCAGCCTTTGCCCCTCCTCCCTGTGCAGCTCTGCTCCCCCATCCCCCCAGCTAATCTCTGTGTCTCTGACATCACTTTGTAGCTCTGTCCCTGCCCAGGGCTTCCCAACTAACCTCTGTCTCTGATGGTCACCTTTGGTCATCGGGCTGGTCTCACCGGGTCATGGCCGGTGGTGGCCACTGCCAGGAGGGGCCACCACGAGAGCCCCTTGCATATGCCATTGCTGCTGACGTGGAGATCGGGCCAGTGGCAGGTCAGTGGGGCAGCGTGCAGGGCTGGTCACGGCCACCACCAGCACTTCGGGTCCACTACCTGAATAGCATGCGTGAGGCCCCCTCACCACCCAGGACACACACCCCTGCCCCCAGCTGCCCCAGCTGCTCACTGCAGGGACCGGTGATCCCCCTGCACGCTGGCCTGCCACCATGCTGTACCCCCACATGACCCCCCAGCTGTCTGGACCTCAGCTGTGCTGACCTGGACCTCTGTCTCCTAGGCAACCACTCGGGCGTGGTCCTGAGCATCAACTCCCGTGAGATGCATAGCTACCTGGTGAGCTGACGCCCACGGACCCTCCTGGCTCCTCCTGTCTCCCTCCATGGAAGTGGCTGGACACGCCCCGGTGCTGCCCAGCACCACCAGCCACCAAGGGACGGCCACCTCCTGTTGTCCACGTGCTGGCAGAAGCTCCTCTGTCCGGTTCAACCTTCCGCTCTCGGGTAGGGCTCGAAGCTGCCAGCGCCGGACGCCTGGACTCTGTAGATGCTCTGATCACAGACACTAGACACACAACTCCCTGGACTCTGCCCGGTGCCCCCACAATCATCCCCCCACAGCCCTGACCCTGCACAGCTGAGACTGGCCACTTGACCAGGTGGAGGATGCCATTGACCTCAGCAGGGGGACACAGAGCTCTTCCTTGGTGGTCGTGCTCTGGCCCCTGTGTCCCGCACTGACCCCTCTCTCCATGCCCCGCGGCCCCTCTGGAATCTTCAGGTAGAAAGGCAAGGGCACGGGGTTGGGGTGCTGACTTGATGTTGCACGGTGGCTGCCTTTTGGGTGCCCTTATCAGAGCCTCTTCTCGGGGACCCCCTCTCCACAATGCCCAGGGTTTCCTGCTCACCAGGTCCTGCTCAGCCCCTCCAAGCCAGCAGAGACCCCCACATGACAGGGCCTGTGCACCTCACGGCCACCAGTAGCCGGCACCCCGCACACCTGTCCCACGTGAGGTTCCCCCTTTGGGGTCCAGCCGAACTCCAATTTCGTGTTTTCTTACAGCTGAGACCAGGGGACCAAACCAGGAGAGAGTTGGGGGTCAGAGCTGGGACGGGTCAGAACCACGCTCCTTATTCTGAAGACAGGGAATCTGAGGCCCAGAGAAGGGGACAGGCATGCAGGTGGCACTAGCCATGCCCTCTGACCCCATCCTCACCTCAGTCAGGGACTATACACGTGCATTGTGGGGGCGCCATCTGGTCAGTTCTGACTCTGAGACCCAGGACGTGTGGGTGTGGGAAGGGGTCTCGCCTCCACCTTGACAGGGAGTCACCTCCTCTCCTCCTCCTCCCCATCCCCTGCTTCTTCCTCTTCCTCCCCACCTTCCTCCTCCACTCTTCCCCATCCGCCTCTTCCTTAGCTCCTCTTCCTCTCCTTTCTCCTCCCCTCTTCCACATCCCCTCCCCCTCCCCTTTCTCCCTCCCCCCTTCTCCCCTCCCCTTCCTTCTCCCTCTTCCCCCCTCCCATCCCCTTCCTCTCCATTCTAGCACCTTCTCCACTTCCTCCTCCTCTTCCTAGGCTCTAGAGAGTTGTGGCCTTTCTCTCAGAGACTGGATGCTGGAATGTCCAGGATGCTGGACTCCAGGGCTCCTGAGCACATTCCTAGTCAGGACTTGCACCCTCGGGGTGGGAAGGCCCAGGGGAGCCCCACACAGGAGGCAGGGGGAGTTTGATAGACCCGCAGACTGGTGCTCCCCTGGCACGGGGACCAGGCAGGAGCAAGGAGCTGTCTGGTGCCCTCATGCCTCGCCTTGGCATGTCCCCGGGGGTGCTCTGAACCACCTCTTCTGAGGGTACCCTGCCAGCTGAGCAAGGCTTGGAGTGGAGACCTAGGAAGACACTCGGGGGACCTTCTCAGCAGCCCCATCTGCTGGTGGTCTCCAGCGACTCTGAGCAGGGCCCACTGCCCAGCACCCCGTCCTCCTGGCCTGCCACCCACCACACGTCTTAGCAGAGAGCCTCCCCCAGTACCCCCTCCCAGCTGCCCACCTGCCCGCGAGCGTCAGACACAGCCAGACACCATCCGCACAGTCTCTGAGGTCTGCACAGAATATTCCAGAAACCGCCCCTCCCCCAACTCACCAGTGCCTGTGGGTGGGTAAGCATTTCAGGTGTCAGACCCTCTAATCCCTCGGCCCTCCAGCCGTGGGGCAGGACCCCCCCTTACTTCAGTGTTTCTGGGGTTTTGTGTTATTGCTGTTTGGAATGGTTTTGGGGGTAGACCCTGGGACTGGACCACTGTGGTCCTCACGCCACCTGCGGGGCCCTGACGGAAACATGAATGAAGCTCTGTTTGCTGTACAGGTATGTGCAGGCTTGTGAACGGGAGCTGCCTGGGGAACCCCACACCCGTCCCGCAGGGTGGCCCCCGTCTCGTGTCTGCACACACAAGATGCAGCCTTTCTTATTGTTCCTTTTTAAAATCAATAAATAATTTGTGATGCTTTTAACAAAGTCCAGTGAGCCTGGTCCACTTCCCCTCACTCACATCTCCCAGCATTCGCTTGTTGGGTAAGTGCACTTCCCTCCCTTCTGGCCAGGACTAGTGGCCAGCAGTGCCTGACCACTGGTACAAGGGGGTGGCTGGTTCTGGAAATGACACTAACCTTTGTGGTCACTGGGTGGGGACGTGCTGTCTAACGTAAGCATGGTTGACTGCCTCCTTGGAAGTCAGCTGAGCAGATGATGACAGATGCTGCAGAGGCCACAGCCTGACGCGGAGCCCGGGACCCAGTGTGGCCAGCTGAGGCTTTCCTGGTTGCTGAAATGAATTTTGGTTAATGACTGAACCAAACATTTTCACATTAAACATTATCTGGCAGATGAACCTTTCATGTACCCAGCTGACATGCTGGATCAGATGTGGTCGCTTTTCCTGGTGGCCAAGGGGCATTGTCCAGTGTCCCCCCTGTGATGTCCAGCCTAATCTTGTTTCTCTGGGAGGGTCTATAGTTGGGGAGAAGGGGCAGATAGTGCAGGTGCAGACCCGCTCTGGGTTGCTCACACCTTTGCTGAGTGGTGACCAGGTCCAGGACCAGGTTTAAAAGGAGCAGGGTCTGTAGGGAACGTGGGACTGGCCAGGTCTGACTTCCACTGACTCCACGCAGGACAACTCTCCGTATGTAAGATCAGTTATAAAACTGATCCTGCGGTGAGACTCAGTCCCCTAGTGCAGCACCCACTTCTGCTAATCGCCAGGTTGGCTGTTCATTGCAACAATGATGGGGTGTATTAGGGAAACGGGCTAGGGGGTGTGGCGGAAGGCAAAGCGAAAGTCCAGGTTCAGTCCAGCAGCATAAAGGCAGGACGCCTCTGGTTCCCCAGTTCTCTGGTAAACCTCATCTCGGGAAAGCCCCAAGCCAGCTTTCCTTTCCGTCATCCAGAAACAAAACCTTTAACTCCAGCTCCATCCCCAGGGCTGCCTCGGCTATGCCTTGCAGCAGTCTCTCCTCTGTCCAGCCTGTTCCCCCTGTTATGCTGACCCCAGAGCTGTTAATGATGTAGAAGATGCTGGTTGATGGTGACCATGTGTCTACAGTTGAGGCAACTGGAGACCACACTTCAAAAGAAGGTGAAGGCAATGGCCAGAAAGACCATGTCCAGGAGACCTAACAGCACCCAGGGGAGGGGGGGGGGGTGCTGGAGTGGACGCCGAGGACAGCTGAGCCAGAAGCGGAGAGAGATGAGAGCCTTTCACCCTGAGCTCTTTCTGCAGGAAGGTGCTTCCCGGGCCACCGTCCCACGTAGCACACTCACATGTGAGCGCGGCCTCAGTGTAGTTCATTCGTCAGATCAGGGGCTCACGATGTTGTTTCCACGGTGTAGCGTTGTTATTGTGTGTGTGGAGTCAGAGCTGACACACAGCTGACCCACCAGCTGGTTTTCAGAGGCTGTAATCACACAAGAGTGGACTGCTGCAGAGTGGCTGGTGGATTGGAACTGCCCGCCTTTGGGTGGAGAGCACAGCTCCTTATCCACTAGGCCACCAGAGCACCTGTATCATTATGTACTTGCACCTGTGTGAGGCATATGTGAGATAGATGCCATCAGCCTCACCCCCACTGAGCCCCCGGCACACTTCTTTCAGGACTTGTGTGAGCTGTGGGTTTGTTGATGAAAATGGATTTCACAGGCCATTTCCTTGGACGTTTGCCACGTGGCTGGTGGGAATGTACAAAGAGGGTGTGAAGACTATTAACACTGGAATTAGTCAGTTTCACCATCTTGCCAGCTTTAAATTAAGAAAATTTAGCAGCAGAAAACAGGAATCTCTTCCAGAAAGAAAGAAGAGATTGCAGCATAAATTCTTTGGGGCCATGGGTGGTGTTTGTGGATCTGAGTCAGATGAAATCTTTGACAGTTTCACTCTTTTCTCCATAGATGATGATGGTCCAGTGGTAAGAATTTTTGTTTTCTTGAGGTTGAGATATAACCTGCGTTGAAGGCTGGAGTCTCTGATCTTTCGCATCAAGTGCTTCAAGTCCTCCTTGATTTCAGCAAGTGAAGTGAGGCCACTGAATAACACAGGAATCTTCCTCCGATCTTGATGCCACGATCTCCATCACAGAGTCAAGCTTCTTGAATTATTTGCTCAGCATACAGATTGAATAGCTATGGAGGGAGGATACAGCTCTGACACACTCCTTTCTGGATTTTAAACCATGTTGTGTTTCCTTGCTCTGTTCGCTCAGCAGCGTCTCGGTCTCTGTGTAGGTTTCTCCTGAGCACAATCACCTGTTCTGGTTCCCATTCTTCCCAATGTTAGCCATTATTTGTAATGATCCACACAGTCAAATGCCTTTGAATAGTCAAAAAGCACAAATCAACATTCTTCTGGCATTTCCTGCTTTTATCTAGGATCCATCTCTCACCAACAATTATATCACTGGTGCCATGGACTGTTCTAAACCCAATTTGAACTTCTGGCAGTTCTCTATGTCCCGTTCTAGCCATTTTTTTTGGATGGTTTTCAGCAATATTTTCCTTGCAGGTAATACTGATACTAGTTGTTGAAGAATTTCCACATGATGTTGCATCATCTTGTCGGGGAATGGGACCTCTTCCTGTCCGTTGGCCAGGTGGTTGTCATCCAAGTTACCTGGCAAGAGCTGACAAGCATGCCTCAGGCTACATCTGTTAGTGGAAATATGTCAATTGCCGTCCCATCTATTCTGTGAAGCTTATTTTTTTGCCGATGCCTTCAGTCCAGCTTCAACGTCTTCCTTCATTACCACTGACTCTTGATCATATGGTTCTTTCTGAGATATTTCAGCGCCGGTCAATTCTTTTTGGTACAGTGACTCTGTGTATTCCCTGAACATTCTTTTTTTTGGGGGGAGTCAAAAGTTATAGCCCATATTAATAACAGAATACAGTCAAGACAGCTCCAGGGATGTTCACACAGGCACCTCAGCCTCGAACTTCATAGCTCCAAGTGTTCCTAAATTTTCAATCCTGTCACTATTGGCTTCTCACTATCCCCCCCCACACACACCCACCCAACTGTCCAACAGAGTTCTCGGTCCTGCCACTATTGGCTCTCCTCCTCACCGTCCCGTCTCAGGTCAGTGCTCTGGTTTTGCCACGCCTGTTGCTGCTGTCTCAAAGCATGTCCCACATTTTCCTGCTGCTTCTTCACCAGGGTGGGAAAGTCTCTTTCCTCTTTACTGGTACGGGGACATCCCCCCTTCATCTTCTTTTAATGTTTCCTGGATCATTCAAGACTTTGCCCACAGCATCTTTCAGGAGTGCAGTTTGAGGCTTTATTTATTAAAAGACAATTGCAGTGGTTTTCCCTCATTTTTACTGACTTCCAATCTGGAAGTCTCTAACACTATACCCCCTCCCCATGTTCCTCGTTGTTCATAGGGATTTCAAAGGTGTGCTCTTTCACAAGTCGATGGCCAAGTGTTCTTCCTAATCTGACTTAATCTGGGAGCTCTGCTGATACCTGTCCACCGTGGATGACCCCTTTGACATTTGACACATTGGTGGTAAAACTTCCAGCATCACAGCAACCCACAGGTTACCTCAATACAGCAAACTGACAGACAAGTGCTGCACTACTAACAGCAAATGATAAACAAGCAAGTATATACACACCAAAGCTATAAAGTAATTATTGTTGTGTACTGTTGAGTCAGAACTGGCCCGTAGCTGGCCCTCTAGTGAGGTTTCAGAGGCCGTAAACAGTATGAGAGGAAGTTGCTCATACTTCCCCTGGGGAGCAGCTGGTGAAGTTAAAGCACATACGTTTGGGTCGGTAGCGTATTTCCTTTCGCTAAGCCACCAGAGCTCCCACAAAAGTAAGTCAGTATTGTTGTTAGGGGCTGTCAAGTTGAGCAAACCCTCAGTGACCCTGAGAACAACAGATCTGAACCCTGTTCTATCCTGTGCCGTCTTCTCACTTCCTGACACACTAGAGCCCATCGTGGCAGTCACCATGGCAGTCCACCTGGTTGAGGGGCTTCCTCTCATTCGCCAACCCTGTGCCTTTCTGAACATCATGTCCCTCTCCAAAGATTGTTCGAAGTATATGAGGCAAAGCCTTATCATCTTTCCCTCCAAAGGGCACTCTGGCTGCAATTTTTCCAGGACATACTTGTTTGGTCTTTTGACAGTCCATAGGATGTTCAGTACTCCTCTCCAACACCACAGCTCAAAAGTGTCAGGTCTTCCGTCATCCTTATTTATTGTCCAGCTCTCAGATGCACAACAAATTATTGGAAAGACCATAGTCTGTATCAGACACAATTTAGTCCTCAAACTGACATCATTACTCCTCAGTAATTTAGAGAGGTCCCTAACTGCAGACTTTCCCAGTGCATTACATCTCCTGATCTTCTTGACTGCTGGTGCCAAGGATGTTGATTGTGGAGCCAAGTAAGATGAAGTTATTGACAATCTCAATATTTTCTCCATCTATCATAATGTTTCCTATTGATCAAGTGATAAGAATTTTTATTTTCTTGACATTGAGATGAAATCCATATTGAAGGCCGAATTCTTTGATCTTCTGCAACAAGTGCATCAAGTCCTCCTTACTGTCAGCAAGCGAGGTTGCGTCATCTGCATCATGCAGATTATTGATGAGTCTCCCTCCAATCCTGATGCCATATTCTTTTTCACAGGGTCCAACTTCTCGAATAATTTGCTCAGTGTACAGATGGAATAGATGTGGAGAGAGAATACAACCTGACACATTCTCATCCTAATTTTTAACCGTGTAATGCTCCCTTGCTGTTTGCACAACAGTCTCTTAGTCTAGGTACAGATTTCACATGAGCACAATTAAGTTCTCTGGGATTCTCTTTTTTCTCAGTGTTAGCCAAAACTTGTTATGATCCACACTGTCCTTACATAGTCAATAAAGTGTAATTAGACATTTTTCTGGTATTCTTTACTTTCAGCCAGGACCCATCTGACATCAGCAATGATATCCCTGGTGCCAAGGCCTCCTTTACATCTTGCTTGAACTTCTGGCAGTTCCCTATCTATGTACTGTTCTATTAATGACCTTCAGGAGTAGTTTTCTTGCGTGTGCTATTAATGATCTTGTTCATTAGTTTCTATAATCTGTTGAATCATCTTTCTTGGGGAGGGGAACAACATAGACCTCTTCCAAAGCATTGTTCAAACAGCTGTCCTCCAAATTTCCTGGCATAGATTGGTGAGCACATTCAGGGCTGCATCCCTTAATTAAAACATCGGTGTCCCATTGATTCCTGGGGCCTTATTTTCTGAAAGTGCCCACAATGCAGCTCTAGTTTCTTCCTTCATTACCATTGGCTGCTGCTCATATAGGGATCCTCAATAATTGGAAAGGTCCCTAATTGCAGATTTTCCCAGTGCAATGCGTCTCCTGATTTCCTGACTGCTGCTACCAAGAGTGTTAGTTGTGTGGATCCAAGCATGATGAAGCTGTTGACATTTTAATCTCTCCATCCATCATGATGTTGCCTATTGTATTGGTAAGAATCTTTGTTTTCCTGACACTGAGATGCAATCCATACTGAAGTCTGCATACCTTCATCTTCTGCAACAAGTGCTTCAAGTCCTCCTAACTTGGAGCAAGCAAGATTGTGTCATCTGCATAACTACTCAAGTTATTGATGAGTCTCCCTCCAATCCTGATGCCACACTCCTCTTCATAGAGTCCAGCTTCTCAGGTCATTTGCTCAGCAGACAGATTGAATAGGTGTGGAGACAGAATACAACCCTGGGGCACTTCCTTCTCAGTTTTAAACCATACAGTGCTCTCCTCTTCTGTTCACACAACAACCTCCTGGTCCAGGTGTAGGTTCTGCATGAGCACAATCAAGGGCTCTGGGATTCCCATTCTTCTCAATGTCAGCCACAACTTGTCATGATCCACGCAAATACTTCTGCAGAGTCAATAAAGCACAAATAGACATTCTTCTGGTATTTCTTACTTTCAGTCAGGATTCATGTGTCATTAGTAATATTACTGCTGGTACCATGACCTCTTCTAAATCCTGCTTGAACTCCTCGCGGTTTCCTATCTGTGTGCTGTTCCAGCCATTTTTGAATGCTCTTCTGCAATATTTGCTTGCAGGTGATATCAATGATAAGTTGGATAATTTCCACATTTAGTTCAATCACTTTTTTTAGGAATGAGAACAAATATGGACCTCTTCCAATCCATTAGCCAGAGAGATGGCCCCCAAATTTGCTGGCAAAGCCTGGTGAGTGCATCCAAAGCTGAATCTGTTAATTGAACGAAGTCAATTAGTATCCCATCGATTCCTGGGGCCTTATTTTTAATGCCTTCAATGCAGCATCTACTTCTTTCTTCATTACCATTGGCTCCTGTTCATATGGTGCTTCCTGAAATTTTACAGTGTCAATCAATTCTTTCTAGTACTCTGTGTATTCACTCTGTCTTCTTTTGATGCTTTCTGTGTTATTCAGTATATTGCCCATAGCATCTTTCAGTACTGAGACACAAGGCGTAAATTTGTTTTTCAGATCCTTCAGCTTGAGAAATAGGGAACTTTCCAAATTATTGAGGAGTAGTTATGTCCGTTTGAAGACTAAGGTGCATCTGATTCAGGCCATAGTCTTTCCTATTTCTTGCTATGCATGTGAGAGCTGGACAATGAATAAGGTTGACAGAAGAATTGATGCCTTTGAGCTGTGGTGCTGGAGAAGAGCACTGAACATCCCATGAATGCCAAGAGAACAGATATGTCTTGGAGATGGTGCTGCTGGAGTGCTCTCTGGAGACAAGAATGATGAGGCTTCCTTTCACATGCTTTGGGCGTGTTGTTAGGAGGTGCTGTTCCTTGGTGAAGGATATGATGCCGGGAAGGGTGGAGGGTCAGCGAAGGAGAAGAAGACCCTCAACCAGGCGGATTGACACGGTGACTGCTGCAATGGGCTCTTGTGTGTCAGAAAGTGTGAGGATGGCACTGGATAGAACAGGGTGCAGACCTTTTGTTCACAGGGTCACTATGAGTCATACTCAACTCGACAGCACCTAACAAGAACAACAACAACAACGTATGGTACCATGTCAGGCAGTTCTTTTTGCTACAGTGACTCTGTGTGTTCATTCCATCTTTTTTTTTGAGGCTTTGTATAATAATGACAAACATCATTTAATAATTGGAACACAGAATATGCATATCTTTATTGTTGGAAAAATTGAAATTGTGAAAAACAAAATGGAATGCACGCACATCAACATACTAGGCACTGTTGTTGTTGATTGCCATCTAGTTGAGGTAGATTCAAAGCGATTCTGTGAACAAAAGATCTTATACCTTTCCACAACTATCATTGCTTCTCCAAGTTCAGAGTTTCCAGAGGCATGTGGTTTAGGAAGTGGATGCCACTCCTGCTTCCAACCTGTTTTACAACTGGGAGCCCCACCAAACACGGTCCACAATGGGAAACCATCCTGGTATTTGGTACCCAGATGGCACAAGGTTCAGCATCACAGCAAACCCAGGTTACTTCATACAGCACATTGACAAAGAGTGATGTACAAAGTGGAAGAGTGTTCCTCCAGATATTACAGCACCAGTCTCATTTAGCAACGCTTAAGTGTTGTTGAGTCAAATACGACTCAGTAAGTTTTGAACAAAAGACCTCAAATCTGTTCTATGATTAACTTAATTTCTGTACAATTATAAGAGAGTTTGTAGAGTCTCTAGAGGCACCTAGTTTAGGAAGTAGATGCCACTCCTGCTTCCCAACATGAATCAATCTGGAAGCTCATCCAACCATTGCACATAGTGGGTAACCATTATGGTATTTAACATGGCTATGGCATAGTGTTCAGCATCACGGAAACGCCAAGTTGTTCAGTACAGCAAATACACAAATGATTGCTGTGTCTTTCAAAGAATATTCTTCTAAAATGAAAAAAGGCACTAGAGAGATAAAATGGGCTAAGAGAGAGATAAATTACATGGTACTATGCTGGGAATGAAAAACGGAAGAATGGTGTCGCATTCATTGTCAAAAAGTCCATTTCAAGTTCTATCCTGAAGCGCAATGTTAGGAATGATAGAATAGTATCCACATGCATACAAGGAAGACCTGTTAATGTGACTATTTTTCAAATATACATCCATACATCTTTTTTTTTACCAAATCTTGCAGTCCAAAATTGACTAAACATACAGTCAAGATGTGTTGATGATAGTTACTGACAGAAATGCAAAAGTTCGGAACCATCAAGAAGGAATTGTTGCTGTTGTTATATGCTGTTGAGTCGCTTGTGACTCATAGCGACCCTATGTACAACAGCCCTAAATGCTGCTCTGTCCTGTGCCAATCCCACCGTCTCTGATACACCCATCCTGATTACCCCAGTCACTGAAGCAATCTACCTCATAGAGGGCCCTCCCCTCCTGCGCTGTCCCTCCACCCTCCCAAGTATGTTGTCCCTCTCCAAGGACCACTCCCTCCTTACAACATGTCCAAAGTATGTTAGACAGAGCCTCAGAATCCTTGCCTCCAAAGAGCAGCTTGGTTTGACCCTTTCTAGGATGAATCTGTTAGTTTTCCTAGCAGTCCATTGTACCCTCAATACTCTTCTCCAGCACCACAGCTCAAAGGCACCAATTCTCCTTCTATCCTCCTTAGTCATTGTCCAACTCTCTGATGCATAACAAGTGATTGTGAAGACCATGGCCTGTATCAGGTGCACCTTAGTCTCCAGAGTGACACCATTGCTCTTCAGTACTTTGGAGAGGTCCCTAACAGCAGACTTTCCCATGGCAATACATCTTTTAATTTCCTGGCTGCTGGTGCCAAGAGTGTTGACTTGTGGAGCCAAGCAAACTAAAGCTGTGGAAAATTTCAATCTCTTCACCATCCATCCTGATGCTGCCAATTGGCCCAGTGGTGAGAATCTTTGTCTTCTTGACATTGAGCCACAATCCATACTGAAGGCTGCAGTCCTTGACCCTCTGCAGCAAGCGCTTCAGGCCCTCCTCAGTTTCAGCAAGCAGGGTTGTGTCATCTGCATATCGCAGATTGTTGATAGATCTTCCACCAGTCTTGACCTCACATTTCTCCTCATAGAGCCCAGCCTCCCGGATAATCTGTTCTGCATACAGGTTGAAAAGGTATGGAGACAGGACACATACCTGGCATACGCCCTTCCCAATTTTGAACCATGCAATGTTTCCTTGCTCTGTTCTGACAACCGCCTCTTGGAAGGAATAGTATTTGGAAAATATGGCCTAGTGATAGAAATGAAGCTGGAAATAGAATGATCAAATTTTGTATCTTCAATTATTTGTTCATTGCAATTACCTTTTTTAAAAGACACAGTGACTTTATACGTGGGCCTAACCTGATGGGCTGCACAGGAATCAGATTGACTACCTCCATCGACAGAATCATCGGAGAAGCACAGTATAGGCAGTCAAAACTAGGCCAGAGGTGGACTGTGGGTCAAACCATCAATTATTCATGTGCAAGTTCAAATTGAGGCCTAAGAAAATTAAAATAGGTCCACAAGAACCAAGATATTATCTTGAATCTATTCTACCTGGATTTCAAGATCATCTTACAAATAGGTTTGGAGAGAAAAAAAAAAAAAGAATAGGTTTGAAGCAGTGACCACCAATGACTGAAGACCAGAATAGTTATGAGATATTAAGGATATCCATGAGGAAAGCAAAGCAAAAGGTCATTGAAAAGACAGAGAAGAAAGTTAAACCCACAATGGATGTCAGAAGGGACTCAAAGAATTGTAGTAGAGCATCAAGAAGCCAAAACAAAGGGAAAACACGCTGAAGAGCTGAACAAAAGATTTCAAAGGGTAGCTCATGAAGACAAAGCAAAGTGTTATACTGTTGAGAGAGCTGGAATTGGAAAATAGAATGGGAAGAACTCACTCTGCTTTTCTCAAGCTGAAAGAACTGAAAAATATGTGTTGAGTAGCAATATTGAAAGTCCCTGATTACAAGTTTTTAAGGTTGTTATGTGCCGTTAAGTTGCTTGCAACTCAGAGCGACCCTATGTACAACCGCCCTGACACCTGCTCTGTCCTGTGCCAATCTTATTGTCTCTGACAAACCTACCCTCGTTACCCCAGTCACTGAATCAATCCATCTTATCGAGGGTCTTCCTCTCTTGTGCTGTCCCTCCACCCTCCCAAGCATGACGTCCCTCTCTAAGGACTGGTCCCTCCTTGCAACATGTCCAAAGTATGTCAGACGAAGCCTCAGAATCCTTGTCTATAAGGAGCAGCCTGGTCTCACCATCTCCAGGATGAACCTGTTTGTTCTTCTGGGAATCCATGGTATATTCAATACTCTTCTCCTGCACAGCAGCTAAAAGGTATCAATTCTCTTTCCATCATCCGTAGTCATTATCCAGCTCTCTGATGCATAGCAAGCATATAATTGTGAAACCGTGGTCTGGATCAGGCGTACCTTAGTCCCCAGACTGACATTGTTGCTCTTTAGAACTCTGGAAATATCCCTGGCAGCAGACTTTCCCAGTGAAATTCATCTTTTGATTTCCTGGATGCTAGTACCAAGAGGGTTGGTTGTGGATCCAAATGAACTAAAGCTGTTAACAGTCTCAATCTCTTCACCATCTATCATTATGCTGCCAGTTGTCACAGTGGTGAGAATCTTTGTCTTTTTGATGTTGAACTTCAATCCATATTGAAGGCTGCAGTCCTTGACTTTATGCAGCAAGCACTTCAGGTTCTCCTCAGTTTCAGCAAGCAGGGTTGTGTCATCTGCATAACGCAGATTGTTGATAAATCGTCCACCAATCTTGACCCCACATTTCTCCTCATAGAGCCCAGCCTCCTGGATAATCTGTTCTACATATAGATTGAAAAGGTATGGAGACAGGATACATCCCTGGTGTACACCCTCCCCAATTTTGAACCATGCAGTATTTCCCTACTCTGTTCTGATGACTGCCTCTTGGTCCAAGTATAGGTTCCACATAAGCACAATCAAGTGTTCTGGGATTCCCATTCTTCTCCATGTTAGCCACAGTTTGTTATGATCCACACAGTCAAAAGCCTTTGCATAGTCAATGAAATGCAGATAGACATTCCTCTGGTGTTCCCTGCTTTCAGCCAAGATCCATCTGACATTAGCTATAAGATCCCTAGTACCACGGCCTCTTCTAAACCCAGCCTGAACATCTGGTAGTCCTCTGGTGATGTGTTGTTCCAGTCATTTTTGGATAATTTTTAGCAGAATCTTGCTTGCATGTGATATTAATGATATTGTTCCATAATTTCTGCGCTTTGTCGAGTCAGTCACCTTTCTTTGTAGTGGGAACAAATAGAGAATTTTTTTTTAAATCAGTTGGCCAGGTGATTGTCCTCAAGATTTCTTGGCACCACTTGGTGAGCACACTCAGGGCAGCATGTTTGTTGAAATATGTCAGTTGGCATGCCACCATTCTTGGGGCCTTGCTTTTTGCCAATTCTTTCAGAGCAGCTTGAACTTCTTCCTTCATCACCACAGGCTCTTATTGGTACATTGTTTTATGAAATTCTGTGCCAGCCAATTCCTTTTGGTAAAGTGACTCTGTATACACCTTCCATCTTCTTTTAATACTTCCTGGATCATTTAAGTATTGCAACTTGAGACTTGAATTTGTCCTTCAATTCCTTCAGTTTAAGAAATGCTGAGCGAGTTAGGCCCTTTTGATTTTCTGATTCCAGCTCTTTACACATTTCATTGAAATACTTTGCTTCTGACATTCTTCTTGGTCTTTTCTTCCTCTTCTGCCTTTGACCTTCTGCATTCTTCATGGATGATGGTCTTGATTCCTCCCTCAGCTCATCTGGTCTTCACTCATTGGAGTTCAAGGCCTCAAATTTTTCCTGAGATGGTTTTGAAATTTGAGTGGGATATACTCAAGGTCAAATTTTGGTTCCAGTGGGTTTGATGTAATTTTCATTAACTTCAGCTTGAACTTGTCTATGAGTAGTTGGTGGTCTGTTCCACAATCAGCACCTGGCCTAGTTTTCACAGCTGATATTGAGATTCTCCAACAATTATTTCCACAGAAGTAATAGATTTGATTCCTATACATACAATCGGGTGAAATCCATGTGTATAGCCTGCATTTATATATCTTTTTTTCTCTTTATTTTTTAAAATAATTTTAATGATTATTTACAGAGATTTTGGATTTCCATTCATTCATTGCTGCAGCATTTATATATCTTATAAAAAAGTATTTGCAATGAATAAATCACTGAATGTACAGAGTTCTATCATTCTATCTCCAGCTTCATTTCTGTCACCAAATCCATATTTTCCAAGTACTGGTCCTCCTTCCCTCTTCCCAACGTTTACATTCCAGTCACCCTTAATTATCAATGCATCTTGATTGCATGTTTGTCTCAAAAACCCTAGAGGCCCAAACACTGGAGATTCACTTTTGGTTACTGGACTGCTCACTCCATGTCTTCCCAGACCTAGTCCCCAACCAATAAAGAACACACCTGCCAGAGTCTTGGCCTGCTGTGAGGCCAGGGCCAGGTGGGCAGCAGCTCTGGAGGGCCAGTCCATGTTATGCTTTGGCCTCAGCAGGGTATGAAGCATCCATAACATTAGTGGGCGGTGGTGTAATGGTGAGAATACTGAATGGGAGTTGATTTTTTTAGTCTCCCTGTAGTTTCCTCTCTGGGCTGCATCTTAGCTGAGTTGAAAATGCAGTGGTTGATTATCAGGACCCCTTGAGTTATAGAGAAATGATAGAAATGACAATCTTGAGTTATATAAAAATCATAGAAAATCTGCAGTTTGTTGTTGTTAAGTGCTGTTGAGTCATAGATGACTCATAGCAACCCTATGAACAAACGACCTGAGCACTTGTATAACTTTCATCATTTCTCATATCAGTTCTTGGAGTTTCTGGAGGCAAACGTTTTGGCAGTGGATGCCACTCCTGCTTCCAACACTGTCCACCATGGGTAACCATTATCGCATCTGAAACATCAGTGTCACAGTGTTTAGTATCACAGCAACTGCGAGTTACTTCTATACAGCAAATTAACAGACCAGTACTATACCACTTAAAAGAATGTTTGACCAAAAACAAATGTGTTTTTAAATAGGAGACCGAATCAAATCAACTCACACCCTTTGGTCAGTAAACATTCCACTCTAATCTTCACCAGTACCAGCAAACAAACCTCTGTACAATCCAGCTGCTACAGATGACTTCCAACCTGGATTCCAGCCCCATACTGCTGACCAAATGTGGTTTTAGTACTAAGATCTTAAATACAGTAATCAATGATGTCAGGATTGAAGTCATTAAATTTTTTAAACTATTTTTGTCTGAGGTTAGAGAATGGATTGTTTATGCTTTGGTAGTGGTCCCTTGTTATGCATCAGAGAGTTGGACAATGACTAGGGAGGACAGAAGGAGAATTGATGCCTTTGAGCTGTGGTGCTGGAGAAGAGTATTGAATGTACCATG
>NW_006399879.1:7775048-7777503 GCF_000299155.1 Elephantulus edwardii | reverse complement strand
ATGTTACAAGGAGGGGCAGGTCCTTGGAGAGGGACATCATACTTGGGAGGGTGGAGGGACGGCACAAGAGGGAAAGACCCTCTATGAGGTGAATTGATTGAGTGACTGGGGTAATCGGGATGGGTGTGTCAGAGGCAGTGCGATTGGCACAGGATAGAGCAGGGTTTAGGGCTGTTGTACATAGGGTCTCTATGACGGTACATAACAACAACAACAACAGTGGTCCCTTCAGGGACAGTGTCATTGGAAATAAAGGCCCAGTATTGAGTTCTAACTATTATGCACATATTATTGGGAGAAACACCAACTCTGAGGGAACTTTGTGGGACAAAACCCAGGGATCTCGGGCTGGAGTTCTGGGAAGGGACAAACACCATCTAGGAGCCCAAGCATGAGGGAGGGGCATGGGGGGAAAAAGATGAGGTGGCCCCATAAGGTGGCAGCAGGAGACAGTGAGACAGCCAGGAAAGCCCCTTAAGTATTGTGTCTAAACAAAGATGGCTGGGGGCCAAATGGCCGAGGTGTCTTAGCTGTGGATGCCCAGGGGTCTGGCTAAGATCGTAAGGCTATTTACGAAGTGTCCTTGAGGTGTCTGTTGGTTCATTTGGCTCCAGACTAATAGCTGGTTCTTTGGAGCAGAGTATGTAGTCCTGAGACAAGTACTGGGCACATGAACTTGTTACTGAACGCAAGGGGTTCTTTACGTAGTCAGTCACCAGTAAGACAAACGGATTGCAATATCCATAAATGCACTTTATTACACAGATCTGGGAGACAGTGAGTCACCTCTAAGACTGCCTCCCGTCTGGGAGTGGTCATGGCCTTATATACTAGGGTGAAATTCCAGCTCATTTAACAACGCACTTTTGTTAGTAAAAAAAGGGAATTTCTACACCTGAAAAGGACAGTTTCCATCTGTGTAGCAGTAATTCAGGAAGGCCCCAGTTCTCTTCTGGTAACAGGCAGATCAAACTACAGGGCTAAAGACAGGAAACAGAGAATTCAGAGGCTAAGCAACTAGTTTTGCAGGCTGAAGAAAAAGAACTGTAGTTTTAGAACTAATACCTATTTAGAGAATTCTGAACTTATTAATAACACCCTATCAATCTTAGGAGACTTAGGTAATTATTCCCACAATTTTGCCCTGTTGTTGTGGTTATGTGCCTTCGAGTCGTTTGCGACTCATAGCGACCCTATGTACAACAGCCCTAAACCCTGCTCTATCCTGTGCCGATCGCACTGCCTCTGACACACCCATCCCGATTACCCCATCACTGAATCAATCCACCTCATAGAGGGTCTTCCCCTCCTGCGCTGTCCCTCTACCCTCCCAAGCATGATGTCCCTCTCCAAGGACCTGTCTCTCCTTACAACATGTCCAAAGTATGTCAGATGAAGCCCCAGAATCCTTGCCTCCAAGGAGCAGCCTGGTTTAACCCTCTCTAGGATGGATCTGAGTATGGACTGAGGCTCAAGGTCAAGAAGACAAAGATTCTCACCACTGGACCAATCGGTAGCATCAGGATGGATGGCGAAGAGATTGAGATTGTTCACAGCTTCAGTTTGTTCGGCTCCACGGTCAACACTCTTGGCACCAGCAGCCAGGAAAAAAAAAATATTGCGTGGGGAAAGTTTGCGGTTAGGGACCTCTCTAAAGTACTTAAGAGCAATGGTGTGTCTCTGGAGACTAAGGTGTGTCTGATACAGGCCATGGTCTTTGCAATCACTTGTTATGCATCAGAGAGTTGGACAATGACTAGGGAGGATAGAAGGAGAATTGATGCCTTTGAGCTGTGGTGCTGGAGAAGAGTGTTGAATGTACCGTGGACTGCTAGGAAAACAAAATTTGGCCCTAGACAAAACAAATCCTTATATCTAAGCGCTCATTTACTATTTGTTAGTAGTCTTTGAGAGCCTTCTTTGTTATATTAATGTGCAAACTTAATTGTCCAAAAGTGTTTTAAAACAAATACCAGAATTTGAAAAGCCACCTGGGTGCTGACCGCACCTTCTGAGAGACATTCCAATCAGAAGGAAACCATCAACCACATCTTGCATGACTGAGCAGCTGTCATAACAAAGGGCATCCAATCAACTTTCTCCACGGAGAACTGACCACCCTACCCCCAACCCCTACCTATAAGGTTTAGCCTGTAATTTTTCTCACTGGTAACTTTGCTGCCTGACCCTGCCTTTCTCTGGCCTGAGACAGTAAATCTGCCCCAAGAGCCACTAATAAACTCTTGTTTCACTTTGCCGGGTTCTCTGTGCCTTTTTTTACCTTACAGAATTTACTTTTTTTTTAAAAATGTGTGTACTGTCAAATTGGATCTGACTGGTACAGGAGGTGGTTGTTCCTCCTTCTCCAGCAGAGCATCTGGTGGATTTGAACCACGCACCTCTGGGATTGCAGTACAGAGAATTTACTTTAGTAGTTTAGATTTTGCTGGGGAGG
>NW_006399879.1:7769067-7774883 GCF_000299155.1 Elephantulus edwardii | reverse complement strand
GGCGGGGATGGGGGACGCTGCAGGCTTTGCCTTGTTCCGGGCCGGCATGATGACTGCTCTACTTCATGCTGATGGGGTTCTAGTTTGTGAACAGCATTTAGGGTCTTTGGGGTAGAGGCTGATTCTAGGGTCCACAGAAGGTCAGGGAGCTCATGTGAGTGTCTATATCTAGACTATTTGCAGTGAGGTCTGAAAGAGAAACTTGGAAAGCGTGTTAGAAAACCCAGTTCTTAGCAGTAATAGACACATGTTCTGTTTTCTTATTCTGGACTAAGATGAAACTTCTGAGAGTGAACTGGATTTTCTTGTTTTAAGGAATATACAGAACAAGTCCTTACTTTTTATTTACTTTCTTCTACATTTTTATTCACTTACTTTCTAGTCTTCTTTCACAAACCTATTACTTTAAGAAATTTTCTTTCTAAAAGATTACCACTTTTATTATCCTTCTACTCAGCTGCAGTTGTATACACACTTTCTTGTGCTTTCTGCAACTGTTTAATTCGTTTTCACAGGCTCTCATGCTTTCTCTGACTGCTTAGTGAGTTCTGACAAAGATTCACATATTCTCACCACTTATAGAAGGGGCAATTTGCACTTTGGTTTCAGGCAATACACAAATGTCACTCCATTAAATGTACAGCCTTTAGGAATTTTACCAACATTTTTGGTTCTTAAAATGTCTGGAGATTTATGGTTTTTACCCCCACCCTCTTTGTAGGTAGATGATTAGAACATCCACATAATCTGATAACCGAGAACTATATAATATAATAGCATCAGTACAATGAAACTAACAGCAGAAAATGAAGAGTTAAATCTTTATCAACTATATAAGTGGCGCTGAGCGGGTGTTTCCTGCACAGTCCAGGACTGACCATTGCTTTATTTTCTAGGTGAGGGCAGACCTCTCTGAGTTACAAGCTGCCTCCTTTTTCGTTACCTTTTACAATTTACCACGGCTATTGTTCTTGGCTTTCTTTAGCACAGAGGTATCCCAGGCCTTTGGAGTTAGTTACTTTAGCTTAAAACTTTTTGAGGACTTTAACCCCCGTATTTATTTTTCCCCTTAAGAAAATACTGACATTTTAGCAAGAAATCTTTGTCTCTTGAAGACGCTGGTGTTGGACACTAAGGCATGTAAAAATGAGACTGCAAAATAGAGGTATTCTGAATTCTGTTAGGGCCGCAAGGTGAAAGTTTTTATTTTAAAGTTATTCATTCTCTATGCTGACACTTTCAACTTTACACTTTCAGTGTGTAAAAGGCCTTAAAAGAAAAGGTAGGCCTGAGAAAGCTACTTCTGCATTAAGCAGGAAGCCTTACCTCTCCTTGCGTGGGGCCATGCTGATCTCCGCATCGTTCCAGTTTTAGAATATGTGCTGCCCAAGCGAGCACTACATTACTTCTCGTGTCACAGCAATGCAGGGCTCAACAGGCAGGAAGGAGAATGTTGCTTCCTGTACGCAGGGGCAGTATAGTTCCTGGGACCTCATAAGCTGAACTCTGCTTGCCATTTTGCCCTTGCTGGTGTAGAAGTCTGGTGCTGTGGCCGGCCTGCTTTAGGGAGGTCTGGGCACTCTGCCTTCTAATGGCCCAGCCTTTTCTGTTATTGCTGGTCAAGCTCGGTCCTTGGGCACCCGGTGGCAGTCATAGTCCTCAGTATGGAGTTGGATCCTGGAGTTGCTGTGAGGTGGTCTGTGCGTAGCTATGGCCAGCAATAGGGCCCTGTTTTTCTGTCAGTCCTGTCTTTGTTGTTAAAAACTTAGAAAGGCTTTTTCACCAACTGAGATATAGGAATCTGTGGGCTCAAGTCTAGCTTTTTCTGTGTTTGTTTGCTCTGTAACTCCCTAATCTTACAATGTTGTTGTTGTTAAGTGCCGTCAAGTTGCAGGCGACTCATAGCAACCCTATGAAGGAAAGTCATCAACACTTGTGTGACTTTCATCCTTTCTCCAGGTTCATAAGGTTTCCAGAGGCAAGCTATTACAGAAGTGGATGCCACTCCTGCTTCCAAGCTTGTTTTAATCGGGAAGCTCCACCAAACACTGTCCACCGTGTGTAACCATTAACACATTTGACACATCAGTGTCACAGTGTTCAGCTTCACAGCAACCACAACTTACGTCTGTATGGCAAGTGGACACACCAGGACTATACGACCTAGAAGAATGTCTACCTCTCTGTCTTAGACGTTTAGGGAGCTTGTGTAAGGGAGGGGCAGGACAGTGAGAGTGAGACGTTTTTACAGTATGTTTTCTTTTTCTCTGGATGTTTTGACCTGGTGATTGTGTCTCAGGCTAGCTGCTCCTGGCTTCTCAAGTCCATGACATAGCTTGTATTTATGGCTAAAGTTAAGCATTTTTAGCTACAGATTACTGGGTAGTCAGGCTCTAGCTTTAAAAAGAAAGATTATCAAGAAAAAAAAATATTTCCTTGTTACTGTTGCCATAAGTTTTAATTGACATCTAAATATTCTACAGCAAA
Organism: Elephantulus edwardii; assembly: GCF_000299155.1. Classification (NCBI taxonomy): domain Eukaryota; kingdom Metazoa; phylum Chordata; class Mammalia; order Macroscelidea; family Macroscelididae; genus Elephantulus; species Elephantulus edwardii. The sequence continues at coordinate 7,772,396 of NW_006399879.1, read as the reverse complement.
TTGGATCTTTCCAGATCCTTCTTGCATAGGTCATAAATTTAAAGCTGATTTAATAGCTGCTTTAGCTTCTTCAAAGGCTTCAGTCTCACTAGCACCTCATGTAAATCATTATTTCCTTAACTCTAGTCCTGCTCGCTGAAACTGAGGAGGACCTGAAGCGCTTGCTGCACAAGGTCAAGGACTGCAGCCTTCAATATGGATTGAAGTTCAACATCAAGAAAACAAAGATTCTCACCACTGGGCCAATTGGCAGCACCATAATAGATGCTGAAGAGATTCAGCTTGTTAACAGCTTCAGTTTGCTCCACAATCAACACGCTTGATACCAGCAGTCAGGAAATCAAAAGACAATTACAATGGGAAATTCAGCTGTCAGGGACCTCTCCAAAGTACTGAAGAGCCACGATGTCAGTCTGGAGACTAAGGTGTGCCTGAACCAGGCCATAGTGTTTGTAATTACTTGTTATGCATCAGAGAGCTGGACAGTGACTAGGGATGATAGAAAGAGAATTGATGCCTTTGAGCTGTGGTGCTGGAGAAAGTGTTGAATATACCATGGACTGCTAGGAGAACAAACAGGTTTGTCCTAGAGAAGGTGAAACCGGGCTGCTCCTTGGTGGCAAGGATTCTGAAACTTCATCTGACACACTTTGGACATGTTGCAAGGAGGGACCAGTCCTTGGAGAGGGATGTCATGCTTGGGAGGCTGGAGAGACAGCGCAGGAGAGGAAGACCCTCGATGAGATGGATTGATTCCATGACTGGGGCAATGGGGGTAGTTGTGTCAGAGACAATGAGTTTGGCACAGGATAGAGCAGGGTTTAGGGCTGTTGTGCATAGGGTCGCTATGAGTCACAGGCGACTCGACAGCACCTAACAACAACTAGTACTTTGAACAATGGCTGTATGATAGCTCCCTAGTGTGGAATACATGTTCTCCAAAAGTTAAATAGAACAATAAGATTTTGTTGTGCTTCCTTCTTTTTCCTTCTATTTTTGTTTCTTTTTTTAAGCCTCTGAATTTTAGTTTTTTTAAATCTCCATTCATTCATTGGTGCACTTTCCTCCCTGCACACACCCCCCCCACCCCCAGTTTGCTTTTCTCTTTGACAAGTAAAAAAAAATCACTTCACTGTTGTACAATCTCTCCCCTTCCCACCTCCAGTCCACTCCACTATGCAGGTTCCAGTAGAGACTCTCTCTCTCTCTTTTTTTTTTTTCATGTTTAGAAGAAATCATTGTCCTTTTACTTGAGCTTCTGTTTCCCGTCTTGGTTTCTTTAGTGTGTGTTCACTTTCTAGAGACCCAGCCCACCTGTGACTTTTTTTTAGAGATTTTTTTCAGTCTTCTGTAAAGGCTTAACATACCCCCTGCCCCCAATTGTCTGGAGATTTCTTGCACTACTCTTCTTTTCTTCATCTCTCTCTCTGGTCACTTCCCTAACAGGAATGTTGGGTGCTTTTTAACAGTTGGCCTGTTGTTATATACCCATGACGCTGAGCTGACTCGAGCCATGAGGTCACCAGAGAACCACAGGTCAGGACTCCACATCTGCTTCACCCACTGGGCACGTGTCACTCACATGCACACACAACCTCCAGGATGCCTGACATACCAACCCCTGCCTAGTTCTTCTTGCCTTGGTTTCCTCGACCACCAAGGGGGTATCTGCTGCCCTGGAGGCCTTCCTCACCTTGGTCTCTGTAAGAGTGCCCTGGTCACTGTGGTACTTGCTTTCACGCACGTTGCCGAGAGTCCAAGTTTACTCGATTCAATGGTTTGCCTTCAACTTCTCTAGCCTCAGTGCTGCCACAACTATAGGCAGCAGGGTGTGAGCCCCAAACGACAGAAATATGGCAGCACAAGCATTTTACTTCTGCACAACGTTGCCTGGGCAGACCCAAGTCTGACCAACAAGCACATCAGTGTGCGACCTGCTTGAGTTTTTCTCCCTAACCCAGAACACTAAGGCTAGGGCTTGGTCGAAAGTTTTGACTCACAATCTTGTTCCTACCTGATTGGCCTGTTATTGAAAGGAGGGGGCTTGAAAGGCAGGAGCTAGGGCTTAAAGATGTTTGCAATGTCTGTGTTTCATGGGATAACGGGACACTAGGAACTGACCTTGGGTGGTTCACAAGAAGAGAACAAGGACAAGGGAGTTTCTCTTAGTCATTTTTCATAAAAGATTCTTGTTTCAACTCTAACTCTATCTTGTAACTTTTGAAGAAATCTTAATTTCAATTGCCAATGACAGATGAATCTTGGCTAAAAGCAAAGAGTACCAGAATAATGTCAATTTTTTTTCTTATTGACTATGCAAAGGCATCTGACTGTGTGGATCACAACAAATCATGGCTAACATTGAGAAGAATGGGCATACCAGAACACCTGATTGTGCTTATGTGAAACCAAATCTATACTTGAAGCAGGAGGCAGTCTGCATGGTTCAAAATTTTAAAAAAGGAGAGCATCAGGCATGCGTCCTGTCTCCATATCTTTTCAATCTATATCTGGAACAGATCATTCGGAGGCTGGACTTCATGAGGAGGAATGTGGAGTCAGGATTGGAGGAAGACTCATCAACAACCTGCGTTATGCAGAAGACACAACCTCGTTCGCCAAGACTGAGGAGGATCTGAAGCATTTGCTACATAAAGTCAAAGACTGCAGCCTTCAATATGAATTGTAGCTCAACATCAAGAAAACAAAGATTCTCACCACCAGGTCAATTGCCAGCATCATCATAGATGGAGAAGAGATTGTGATTGTTAATAATTTCATCTTGTTCAGGACCACAATCAACACTCTCGGCACCAGAAGCTAGGAGAGAAAGAAAAAAGTTTAAGTTTGCTGTCAGGGACCTCTCCAGAGTGCTGAAGAGCAAGATGGCAGTCTAGAGACTAAGGAACACCTCACCCAGACCCTGGTTTTTGCAATTACTTGCAATGAAAGCTGGATAATGACTAAAGATGTAAGAAGAAGAATCAATGCCTTGAGTTGTGGTGCTTGAGAAGAGTATTGAACATACCATGGACAACCAAGAGAATCAACTGTGAGAAGCCAAATATTATATGATAAACCATATGCTTAATCAGGAATTGAAGGAATCACAAAATATAAGCTGGAATTTCTCTTGTTACAGATCACAGGAAATGAGCTGCTTCCTGCAGACAAGAGGCAGCTAGGGTCCCCCTGCAGAGTGAGAGTTAATACATGTGAACTACTTCCTTCCTGAGCTAAGCATTAGGTTGACAATAGAGGAAAACACGGCTTTAACTACAAAAGAATTATCTTTTTTTAAAAAAATTATTTTTTTATTATTATTATTA
>NW_006399879.1:7720493-7768689 GCF_000299155.1 Elephantulus edwardii | reverse complement strand
CTTGTTTTTCAATGCAGTGTAGTATTCCATTGTGTGAATATACCACAGCTTCTCTATCCATTCGTTTGTTGGTGGGCACTTAGGTTGTTTCCAACAAATTGCTATTGTGAAACAAAGCTGCGATAAACATGGGTGTGCATATATCTGTTTGGATGTCGTTTATGGTCTCTTTAGGGTATATCCCCAGTAGTGGAATTGCTGGGTCAAATGGTATCTCTATTTGCAAATTTTTGAGAAAATGCACACCACCTTCCACAGTGGTTGCACCATTTTACACTTCCACCAACAGTGAATAAGGGTTCCAGTCTCTCCACAACCTCGCCAGCATTTGTCGCTTGCTGTTCTGTTAAATTTTGCTATTCTTACTGGGGTGAGATGATATCTCATAGTTGTTTTGATTTGCGTCTCTCTCAGGGCTAGGGATTTTGAACATTTCTTCATGTGCTTGTTGGCCAAATGAATATCTTCTTTGGTGAAGTGTCTGTTCATATCCTGTGCCCACTTTTTGATTGGATTATTTACCTTTATCTTGTTGTGGTGCTCAAGTATTTTATAAATTCTAGATATAAGTCCCTTGTCTGACATATAATTACCAAACACTTTTCCAGTCTGTGGCTTCCCTTTTTACCCTGCTGGAGAAGTTTTTGGATGTGGATAGGGATTTGATTCTTAGAAGGTCCCATTCATCTATTTTACCTTCTCCTGGTTATAAATTTTTCAGGATACTTGGAAGACTCTTTATGTTGTGGATTATGACTACTAAAGTTCTTCCAAGCTTTTCTTGAATGAAGTTTATAGTCCTTGGTTTTAGTCCTAGGTCCATGATCCACCTTGAGTTGGTTTTTGTATATGGAGTGAGGTGTGGATCTTGTTTTAGTCTTCTGCATACAGCTTTCCAATTCTGCCAGCACCATTTGTTAAAAAGGCTGTTATTTCCCCACCTGATTTCATCTCCTTGTCAAATATCAGTTGACCATAACTAGATGGGCTGATTTCCGGGTTCTCGATTCTATTCCATTGATCTATGTGTCTGTCATTGTACCAGTACCATGCTGTCTTTACCACTACGGCAGTGTAGTAGGATTTGAAATCAGGGAGTGAGATACCTCCTACCTTTCTTCTATTTTTAAGGAGTGCTTTGTTTATTCGGGGCTTCTTTCCATTCCAAATGAAACTGGAGATTGCCTTTTCCATCTCATTGAAGAATGGGATTGGTATTTGTATTGGGATTGCATTAAATGTGTAAATTGCCTTTGGTAGTATTGCCATTTTGACAACATTGAGTCTTCCTATCCATGAGCAAGGAATATTCTTCCATTTCTTCAGGTCTCTTTTTGTTTCTTGTAGTAATGTTTTGTAATTACAAAAGAATTATCTTTATGATTAACTTCCCGTGATCCTCAGTAAAGACACAGAGGCATGCTTGTGCTGCTTCAGTTCTTCCAGCTGCTCGCCCCCTGCTTTACGCTGTTTTTTATCTCGTTCTTGGTGTCTCCGTCTTCTCTATATCCCTGGTTTACAACAACCAACCAGTCTGTCCTGGAGAGGATGAAATCAAGTTGCTCCGTAGAAGCAAGGATTTTGAAACTCTGTCTCACTTTGGGTACGTGGCCAGGAGGGACTAGTTCTTGGAGAAGGACATTATGCTTGGAAGGGTCGAGGTGCAGCATGGGAGAAGACACCCTGGAAGAGAAGGATTTACACAGTAACTAGGGCAATGGGGGCAGGTGTGTCAGAGATTAGGAGACTGGCTCAGGATAGAGCAGGGTTCAGAGCTATTGTTCATAGGGTCACTATGAGTCATAGTTGACTTGAAGACACATAAAAACAACATATATATATGTATATATAATCTGTATTTATACATATGTAAGAAAGTACTTATTATCCCATGGACTGCCAAAAGAACAAACAGAACTATCATCGACAGTGTGCTTGCAAACAAAGTGCTCATTGGAGGCAAAGATGACAAAGCTTCATCTTACGTATTTTGGACATGCTGTTAGGAAAGGCTATTCTGTGGTGAGGGATGCCATGCTTAGAAAGATGAGGAGTCAGTGAGACAGAGGAAGACCCTCAACAAGATGGACTGACCCTGTGACTGAGGCAATGGGGTTGAGTGTGTAAGAAATGATGAGGACAGCACAGGGTTCAGATCTGTTGTTCATAGGGTCACTTAGAGTCATACTCAATTCACTGGCACCTAACCAAAAAACATGGAGATATGTATATGTATCAGGAAAGTCTGCTATCAGAAACCTTTCCAAAGTACTGAAGAGCAACAATGTCACTCTGGAGACTAAGGTGAGCCTGATAAAGGCCATAACCTTTGCAATCACTTGCTATGTATCAGAGAGCTGGACAATGAACAGAGATGATAGAAGGAGAATTGATGCCTTTGAGCTGTGGTGTTTGGGAAGAACATTGAATATACCATGGACTGCTAAGAGAAGAAACAGGTTCGTCCTGGAGAGGGTGAGATCAGGCTTCTCCTTGAAGACAAGGATTCATCTGACATACTTTTAACACGTTGCAAGGAGGGACCAGTCCTTGGAGAGGGACGTCATGCTTGGGAGAGTGGAGGGACAGCACAGGAGAGGAAGACCTTTGATGAGATTGATTGATTCAGTGACGGGTAATGTGGATAGGTGTGGCGGAGACAATGAGATTGGCACAGGACAGAGCAGGGTTTAGGGATATTGTACATAGGGTCGCTAGAGTCACAGGTGATTTGATGGTACATAACAACAGCAACGTGTGTGTGTGTATGGACAGATAGATATACTTGTGTATATATATTCTTAGTATATGTGTGTATTGACAGAGAACTGCCAAAAGTTCAAGCTGGCTTTAGGAGAGGCACCAAGATACCATTGCTGATGTCAGATGGAGTCTGGCTGAAGGCAGAGAAGGCCAGAAGGTAATGTTCTATATTTACTATTCAAAGGGATGTGACTGTGTCGATCGATCATAAGAGATTATGATTAACATTGAGAATAGAAATTCCAGAAGACTTAATTGTGCTTCTGTGACACCTATATGCATTGTCAAGAAGCTGTTGTCCAAACAGAACAACAAGGCAAGGGGACAAGGCATGGTTTAAAATCAGGAAAGGTATATGTAAGGGTTGGACCTTTCTCTACACCTATTCAATCTGTACACTCATTTGAGAAGCTAGATTTTATGAAGAATGTGACATTGAGATTGGAGGAAGACGCATCGACAGCCTGTGCTGTGCAGATGTCACAACTTTGCTTTGTGAGGAGGACTTGAAACACTTACAGCTGAGGATCAGTACTGATTGCATCTCAAGATCAAGAAGACATAAATCCTCACCTCTGGGCCAGTAGGCAACATCACAGTAGATGAAGAAAAGGATGAAATCATCAACTATTTCATCTGTCTTGAATCTACAATCAACGCCCTTGATATCAGCAATCAAAGCAGATATTACTTTCTCCTTCCACAAATGGAGAAGGGGCTTCCAGAGTGGTGAACAGACCTGCTCAAAGTTGACAATGTAATAAAGGCTATAGAACAAGGACTCACACCAAGGTTGTCTGAAGGCAGGCCGTGAGGTGGCGGTCAGGTCGGCTATCTTGAAGTACCTGGTTTTTTTTTTTAAATTTATTTTGCACCAGTTTACTTACAAATTTTATGTACATTGTTTTTCATACTGTATTTTCCCATTTCCTTAACCCACCCCTCCCTCCATTCATCAAACACCCAGACCAATAGATAGAAGACATTTTAAGAAACTCATGATGTGGTTGTAAGATACACGTAGCAAAGTTTTCAACACACATCAGTTTGGCGACACCAGCAAGCTCCTCAAGCAGCATCAACATCCTCCCCGTTCTTTTGCCAGCTGTCACCATTCGTGTGATCCGAGGCCTCCTCAGCTCCCCATCTGACCCTGGAGACACTATCCACCTGATCCACATACATGCACCTTGCAGAGACCACAAGAGTCAAAGCAGATGGACTTTACTACTTAGGTAGAAGTGCCCTGGTGGTTTGTGTATCCAACTGCTGACTGAAAGGTGAGTGGTTCGAATCCACTCTGACGTCAAAAGATGGGCAGTCTCCTCCAGTAGAGATAGCAGCCTGGGAAACCTGATTGAGTTGGACTCAACGTCAGTTGGTTTGGTTTTTCATTTTATAGGGAGGAGTCCTTTGGCTCAAAGAAGACTTCTGGGAATAGCTCTTATGCCGGTGGTGGTAGTGTTTAGACTGTTTCATGACAGTTGCTTTGGTTTCCCTCCATCCCCAGGGCCCCTGAGGGGAAATTTTTTGGTGGTTGTTTCACAATAGTATTCTTGGGGAAAAAACAAAGTACCTCCTCATGTAACCACTGAGTATAATAAGAAAAGACTAATAGATTGGGGGGTGGGATTTTGTTTTGATCGGTTTAGCTTTGTATTGGTTTTCACTGCTTTCTAAGCTGAAGCGCTTGATAAGAGTTTTGTTTCCTGCTTTTGTTAATGGTTTCAATATTAATCTTCCCTTGTTTGCTCAAAGAGGACTGTGAGCAATGGGGACTCCCTTTAACACAGAGAGGCGGTCATCCTCAGGGGGCCAATGAGAACTGGCCGGCATGACAGAGACAAGACCATCATCACCTCAACTGCCCCAGGAAGGCAACAATGTGATGCGTCCTTCACTTGAAAACCCTGTTGGTCCAGGTGGGGATGTGCGTTTGGGAGGCTCGTAGCACCACACTCCCATCTGCTCTTTGTTGTCGTTGACTCTTAGCTGACCCTCTGGTGGGTTTTCAGGGGTAGTCAATCAAGTGGGAGGAGATTGCCCAGCCTTCTCCTGTGGAGCAGCTGGTGGGTTCGAGCTGCACGCCTGTGGGGTTACAGCACAACTTCTAACTACTGGGCCCCCAAAGCTCCCTCTGTCTCCTGTTGTGGTTGTTGTTAAGTTCTGTCAAGTCATAGATGACTCATAGTGACCCTATGAACGAAAGACCTGAGCACTTGTATAACTTTTGTTTCTCCACATTCATAGAGTTTCCGGAGGCAAGGTATTTTGGAAGCGGATGTCACTCCTGCTTCCAAGCTTGTTTTAACCGGGAAGCTTCACCAAACACTGTCCACTGTGGGTGACCATTATCACATTTGACACATCAGTGTCACAGTGTTTATCACAGCAACCACAAGTTACCTCTGTACAGCAAATGAACAGACCAGTGCTATACCACTTAGAAGAATGTTTGACCAAAAACAATTAAAACCAGGCCTGGGGGCTGCAGATTAAATCACCCCCCCCCTTTGGCTTGGTAGCATCTCTTTCTGTCCACTAGGCCAGCAGATGTTGTTGTTAAGTGCATGGAGTTGTAGGTGACTCAGCACTGTCAGATCTGTCTCCTACGAGCTGGTTTATACTACAACTCTTGCTCTTCACTCTGCCCCCGTCTCTGAGACTGACTTCAGGCTACAAACCCGGCTTGAGCTAACACCTTCCTTCTTCATTTTAAAATATGGCTCGCCGTAGCACCAGTGCTTTCTTTGCACTTTTTTAAATGTGGCTCGAGTTAACACTCTTCGTATTTTTTTTTTTAAATAATTGTGATCTGAGTGAACGCTGACCAAGCCTACCGGGTTTTTCACGCAATCATTTATATCCATTTTTAATGGTATCACACTATCCACCGTGCACTCAGTCTTCCCACCTCCTGTCATTCTCATCCCAACCCCTCCTGCGAGCCTCTCCTCTCTGCCTCATGAGCTCTGTCCCTGGCAGACGCTGCTGTGTGGTTGGTTATCTCAGGAGGGCCTCTTCCCGGTGTTACCGGTCACCTGGCCTCACTCTCCTCATTGTCTTCCAGCTCAGCTTTCAGAGGTTCTACACGGCACAGGAGGCAACTGTCCGTCTTTCTTCTGTGGAGTCGCCGGGGGATCAGAACCTTCAAAGAACGCCACCCCTGGGGCAGCAGGGCAACTCGCTATGCCGAGGCCACCAGAGCTCCCTACAGACCTGACTGCGGCTTGCCTGCAGGTTGAGCCCTGGGGTGAGTTGTGCTACAGCCCCCATTCCGCCTGTGAAGCGGCCTGCTGTTGGGGGGATGCCTTCTCGGCAGGCAGCGAGCAAGTCAGTGAGATCTCAGTGTGCGCGACGTCAGCAGCAGAAAGGAGCGAGCTCTCGAGAGGACAGGAAGGTTTTATTCAGTGTATGCACAGGGTCACGCCACAGGGCGCCGGTCTGTTGGCTACAACACGTAAGATAGTAGAAAAATTCATTTGTAAAGCCGAAAAGTCAAGCAAAGCTTCTATAAAATGGGGAGAATGGACCAAAAAGTTAACGTTTCCACTGCAAATTTCTTATGATAAAATTCTTCCCTTTCAGAATTAAATACATCAAGGAACACTGTCAAATTCTATTTACAGCCATTTAAAACGGGCATCACCAACATATTTAAGTTAAAAAAAACTTCACCATTTTTGCTTGTTTTCTTCCAAAAGCATGTTTAAATACGACTTTAGTTTTTTAAAAAATACAATCAGGAAATAATTACATTCTTGATATGAAAACATTTTACAACTCATAGCCATGGCCAGTTGGTTCTACATAGCTATTATTAAAAACTGAATGCAAAAGTTTAAAGTTAATATTTCCCTTCTTGCTACAAAGTCAAATGAAAAATTCTTATTAGAAACACTTTGGTCCCTAAGAATGATGTGGAGTTTAAAAAATATCTCCCATGGTAACAAATAAACCAGATGGCACGTGTACACAGTGAGGTTGAGCCTTCCCAAAAGCTCCGACTGAAAATCTCCAGGGGAAAAAGGCAAAAAGATGCAGCTGCCCACAGCCTGGGTGTGACGTACTCCTTCCTTGAAGTGAGAGCCCTTCCTCGGCCTGAGGGGCTGGGACAGCCAGTCTACACCTTTTTCAAAGCTTGTCACAGGATATAGAGAGCACCAGCCCTACATGTCACTTCTTTCACAGTATGAGGTCAGCTCATCGCAGGACAAACGTTAGGCCACAGTAACAAGAGACAACAGGCTGGCTTGCTTCAGAAGTACGCCCTGAATCGGAATTGAGGTTTTTCCCTTTAAAAACTTGTTTTAGAATAAAGAAATATGATACTAGTTGGACATTTCCAAGTCACCATGGTCGTTACGAAGCCTCAGAGGCACAAGCTTTGCTGGCTGGGATGCAGCAGGGACCCCTGGACGAGGCTGTTCCTAATGACTTGAGCACCCTGTGCAGGTGTCCTGGTGACAGAGCAGCACCGCATTGTCCCACTTTCAGGAAGGTGGGGGTCCTGGACAGGCTCCTGGCCCTGAGACTCGGTGAGCACCTGGAGCACTGCTGGCGAGCAAGGGCTCTGAATGACCAGTGGGCAGTGACTCTCTCACACAGTGTCAGCTGACTTAGTGTTCATTTCTGGGATGAGGCTACCAGACCTCACACCCATTAGTGTGGCTACCCCAGCATCAGAGTCGTGCCACTGGAAACCAGACCACGAATTACAGATGTGGCCAGTGCCGGGCATGGTCTGGCCACCGCTGGACATGGTCGTGGGTTTTCAGAAACAGCCGTCAGTGACTGAGGAAGCGGTTGGACTTGCAGCACTGAGGTGGGTGGGTAGAGGTGACCACATCGGTTTTACACCAGCTGGGCAGTCACCAGAGCCACTGTGTGGACAGACCCTGGGGTCCTGGGATGTCACTCAGACCCACATGGGTGACTCTACAGGAAGCAGAACCCTGGAGGTAGAGGGCATGCGTGTGGTCCAGGGGCTAACCTCTGGCTAAGCCTCTCCTCCCGGAGGCCACGCTGACCACTGACCAGACTGCTGGTTTCTATACAGGATGCTGGTGAGTGAAGGGGTAGAAGGAGAAACCAGGATCGGAGGGGACTCTGAAGGGGGTGACATTCGACCTAAATGTAGCCAGGACAGGGCAAGGATGGTCATAGCAGCCTCCAGCTGTGACAAGAGTGACCTGTCCGGACCAGCCCAATCGGACTGCTCATGCAGAGTGAGTTCTGAAGCTGTGACCACACAGCAAAGGCAGCCATCTGGATGGGTCCTGGGTCACATGTGATGGAGGCTGAAGATGCCCGCAGCCTGCCCCAGCCAAGGGGGCACCTCCCATCGGCCAGTGGTAAAGGGAGGGTAATAAGGGGACGCTGAGAATTTGGACAAGGTGCCTATGCATGCTAGTATGTACAAATATAAATTAAAACTCTATTTCTTGAACATATACAAATAAATAACTTATTTTGAAGCAAATGCTTGAACTAACTTTCCGGCCTGATCTAAGAAGTTAGAGGCCGTGGTGGCTGTGGGGAGGGGCCTGCATGTGCCCACCTGCTCAGCCTTTCTGCCGCCCACACGGCCTGCATGTTCCTGTTCTGAGAAGTGCACACTTAGGAGAATTACTGAAAAATCTGTGTTTAAAAAAGCCCCACGGAGCACAGGGCTGTCATCGGCCCAGCTGCGCTGTGAGCTTGGCAGCAGGCCTGCTACAGGTCGCAGCCCCCTCACTTGCAACAGGCAGAGAGGGTCTGGCCCCTCATCAGGGCTGGTCAGGGCCAAGGTGACAGTGGCCATCAGATCTGGGCCTTGTTCCCCTGGGCACACGGGCAGCGAGATCCACGGCCCAACGACCTGTACCTGGGCACCTCTACTTGTCCTGGAGGTGGCAGGCTGACCCCTAAATGTCAGCAGGCCCCGTCTACTCATGAAGAGAGGGACAGCTATGGGGGGGCAGTACCAGGGGTGGTGGCACTGTCCCCCCCTCAGGAAACAGCCACCACGTAACCCAGGGTCAGCTGTGTCCAGGGGAACAGATGAGGAGAGTGGACAAGGCTCTCGGACAAAGGCCAGATGCCTTCTGGAAGCTCCCGCCCTAGCTGAGCTCGTCCACGGGAGGGAAGACCCCGGGCTGGGGAAAGTGTCATGTTCTAGGCTTGAGAGGGGCTGCTGGCAAATGTCCTTCAGTTCCAATCTTAGGGTTTGAAGAGAAGGACATGTGGTTCTGGTCTCTCAGGAAACAAGGGGGTGAGCAGGAGGAGACTGGGGCTCCCTGAAGCTCAGTGCTGGGACCAGCAGAGCCTCCCAGACAGGAGGCCACGTGACCCCACGACAGAGGAGCCTGGCTGGTCCCCAAGAACCACAGCTTCTTCCTGCTCTGCCAGAGAGGAACCCAAGACCCACAGAGGATGCCCGATCCCCCACATTGGGACATGAGATTAAAAACCCCACAAACCATAAGAGTGGAATCTGGCCCACTGTCACTGTGGTCTCAGCGGAATGCCTGCTGCAGGCCACAGTGAAGAGGGCCACAGGGGTGAGGGGTGCACTGGGGACCCAGAGACCCGAGTGGAGGAGGAGATGGGAATGAGAACATCCTAAAAGGTGAGGGTGTCCTAACTCCCAACACCTAACACCTGCCTTCTCTTCCAGGGAGCTGGGCCCCGTGGACACGGGGGCGCCTGGACTGACCCCCACAGTCGGCGGCCCTGCAGACACGAAGGGGCCTGTAGTGACCTTCACCCTCAAAGGCCCTGAGGAAGTGAGGGAGTTTGTACTGACCCCTGTCCCCTGGGGCCTGTACTGACCCTCATCTCCCAGGCCTTGTGGAAGGGAAGGGCCTGCATTAACTTGGGGGAGCCCCTCCAGCACGTGGGTGGGTCCTGCAGCCGGAGGGGCCCTCGGGGCTCGCTGAAGCAAGCAGTTCCCTCTAACAGGCCAAGGAAGAGGAATTTTTTTTTCCTTTTTTTTTTTTTTAAAAAAAGCTGTTTTAAAAAAGTGGCAGGTTTTCAGGTCTAGTGACACAGCATGTGCCGGCAAGAAGGAAGGAAAAGCTACAATAACGTCACAGCACAGCACGGTCATCGCGTGGCTTCTCGGCTGGCCCTCTGTCCAGCTGGCATGTCCATGCTCTTGGGTCCAAGTGGCAGCCGGGGTCTGAGGTTCGTGCTGACCCTCACGGCCAGTGGCTCAGGCCTGGACAGGCCGAAGCTGGCTGGAACCACCATGGGATTAACATGCCCTGGCCACTACTCTTTGACCCTGTGATTGTTACCCAGTAAAGGTGTGGGCGGCAGAGCCATGGCCGGCACGTGGGGAGGACATCGCTGGACAGGAGGAGGGGAGAGTGAGCGGGGCTGAGGCTAGTCCTAGTCATTTATGACCCTTGGGCTGTGTGGACGCCAGTCACTCGCGGCCCCTTGGGCTGCGCTGGCTACTTTCCGCCGGAACGTCCTGTGTCAAGGTCGTGGTGGACAGAGCGAGGGTCTGATGCCCCTGCAGCCAGGGCCTTCTCACCTCCTATGTCCCGTTCTTCAGTTCCCATTCCTGAAAAGTGAGCAGAGACCAGTGTCACAGAGCACAGACCCACCACGCAGGCCACCCTGTCCCTGCCACCTGGACCGAAAGGGGCAGAAGACCTTGTGGCATTCAGAGGCCAGGTTTCCAGAGCTGACCACCAGACCATCCTTCCGAGGGTGCAGAGGGTGGTGGTGTGCTAATCAGCGGACACTTGGACAGGTCACTCCCTGGGTCCTGGCTGCAAGACCAGTTCTGATCCATGACGGTCATGTGAATTTACAACTGGCTGTGGAGGCCCTGAGTCACTCTGAGCCGGGACCCACCTGATAGTAAAGTAAGTGAGTGTGTGTGTGTGTGTGCGCGCGCGCGCGCGCGTGTGTGTGTGATAGGATGGGGACCTTGGGTCACTCTGAGCCAGGACCCCCCAAAGGTAATGAGTGGCTGTGGGGGATACAATAGGAGCCCTGGGTCGCTAGGAGCCAGGACCCATCTGATGGTCGTGGGTGGGTGGGGGAGTCATGCACTGGGCACCCAGTGGAAGCTGTGGGTGGGAACACGGTGTGAAGGTTTGTAGTACGGGGCCCACAGCCCAGGGAGTGAGGTGCACAGACATGGGGTACAGGGCACACGGATCAGAGGGTGGGATTACAGATGTGGAGTTAAGGGGGTGACTGGATATGGGGTGATGAAAACATGAGGCTGGACACACAGAAGAGGGAGTGGGGTGGACAGATGTGGGGGCAGGGGGCACAGATGAGGGGGCACACAGACATGGGTGCAGAGGACACAGACCAGGGAGCAGGGTGCACAGACATGAGGCGCAGCGCTCACAGATGAGGGGGTGGGGCACATTGACGGAGGGTGCAGGACACATACATGAGGAGGCAATGAGCACAGACAAGGCAGGGGGGGCACAAAGATGCGAGGAGGAGGGAGCACAGCCGAGGGGGAGCACAGATGTAGGGGAGGGAGCACAGCTGAGGGGGGAGCACAGCTGAGGAGGGCGCACAGCTGAGGGGGGAGCACAGATATAGGGGGAGGGAGCACAGCTGAGGGGAAGGGTGCACAGCCGAGGGTTTGGGCACAAAGGAGTGAGGAGAGGGGCCCACAGCCAGGCGTGAGGAGCACAAACGTAGGGGAAGGGCACACAGTGAGGTGTGGGTGCACAGATGTGGGGTGCAGGGAACACAGCCAAGGGGTAGGGTGTGTAGACATGGGAGACATGGCACATAGACCAGAGGGTAGTGTGCACAGATGTGGGGTGTAGGACGCACAGACCAGGGAGAGGGGTGCAGAGATGCAGAATGCACAGACCAGGGAGCGGGGTGCACAGATATGGGTGTAGGGTGCACTGACGTGGGACGTAGGATGCACAGGTGAGGGGAAGGACACACAGCCGTAGGGTGGGGAGTGTGGACGTGGTCTGCCCTGACCTTGGCCTTGCGCAGCACGTGGCCCCGGCATGGGGAGTTGCCAGAGGTGGGTGGCCGTGTCCGCAGGACAGCAGCACTGTTGACCGGCACGGAGCCCTCGGTGTCACTCGTGTCACAGCTGGAGATGGGCGAGTTTTCCAGTGTCCGGTGCCTGAACCCAGGAGACTGTGGACAGAGAGTGAGAGTGAGTGCGTGAGAGGCATGGCCTCCTGGCCGGTCAAGGAGAGAGAGGGTCAGCACAGGAGGATGCTGGTCACAAGGACCACAGCCGTGGGCCTGAGCGTGGCAGGGGCCGTGAGGAGGGCCCAGGGCCAGCGGTTCGTTTGGTTGAACGTGGGGGTCACTGTGAGTTGGAGCTGGACACACGGCCACCATCACTGCGGGACCTACATCACCGTCCACACCCACTTCAGGTTTGTGCACGGCGCGCCTGAGGGCTGATGAGCTTCTCCGCAGACTCCTTCCACGGCCGTGCTAAACTGGACCCCTGTGCGGTCCATCAGGTGAGGTCAGGTGTAAAGTCGCCGTGTGTTGTGTGTGTTTTAAATAAAAGGTGTCTGTACTAATATAAAAAAGGTATTTGTGATGAATAAATCGTTAAGCATACAGAGTTCAGTCATTTGATTTCCAGCCTCATTTCTCTCACCAAGACCATGCATACTTGCCAAATACCATTCCTTTCTTGTTTCCAACATTTGCCTCCCAGTCACCAATTATCGTTAACACATCTTGATTACATGTTTGGTCCATTTAAAAAAATTGGTACAAATCTTCCATTTCCTCCTCTTAGGCTTTACTGTTGGCGAACGTATTTGAATAATAAAACTTCCTCAACAACACGCCTCTGGAAACTCTATGAACTTTGATAAATGTCGATAGTTACAGAAAGGCTTCAGGCCTTTTGTTCACAGGGTCGCTGTGAGCCCTGCTCCACTCGATGCCAACTACAACAGCAATAGTTGTAATAATAGGTTTTCCACATATGCAGATGAGTACTATCGCCCTCAACACTGTACTGGAGGAGAGACCTTGAAATTGGCTCTTTAACTGTGACTGCAACTCCATTCTATTTTCCATTCCTGGCACAGTAGATCCTGTCTGATTCCAAACGGCCAGCGTCAGTCCATCTCATCTCATCAAGGCCCACATCAATGTTCTTACATTCCATTTCCTTTTTGAAAACTTCTGGCTTTGCCGAGTTCACTCCACACATTCCACATTTCACTTAAAGGATGTTTGCAGCTGTTTAGCATCATTTTTATTGACTTCCAATCTGGGCTCAACATCTAATACTATAGCTACCCATGTCCCTCTGTAGTTCAAAGGGTTTTAAGAGGCCGGCTATTTAAGAAGTGGGCGGCCAATCTTTCCTCCTAGTCTGTCTGAATCTGGGAGCTCTCCTAACACTGGTCTCCCATGAGTGAGCCTTCTGGTATTTGACACACCAGTGATACAGCTTCCAGCATCACAGGGGCCCACAAGTTAAACCCAGCACAGCAAACTTACAAGTGCAAATCAGGCACCTGAACATGGACCCAGTCAGATCGCTGATGTGAGAGCCCCACATTAGGCTCGGGAGCCCAAGACCCTCAGGTCCAAAGGGGAGGCAGTGTTGAAACGGCTGTCTCCTGGCGCTGGTCTTTGCTGGGTCTGAGCCCAGAAGCCGTGACCAAGGACCAATGATGTTGAAACTTCTGTTTTCTGACGTGCTCACAGTCTGAGCCAGGAACTGGAAGACAACTACCTGGTCAACTGACTGGAAGAGGTCCGTATTCCCATTCCCAAGAAAAGTGATGCAACAGAACATGGAAGTTATCGAACAGTATCATTAATATCACATGCATGCAAAATACTGCTGAAGATCATCCAAAACCAGCTGGAGCAGCACCGGCGAACTGCCAGAAGTTCATGCAGGATTTAGAACGTCCTGGATTTCCTGAGCGACGCACAGCCTCTGAAAACCTGCTGCAGGGTCAGCCGTGCGCTGATCAGCCTCTCTGGCACATGATGTGATATTAGCTATATGTCTGGAAGCAGGAGGGGCATCCACTTCCTCAACAACCTGTCTCTGGAAACGATGAATTCTGATAAACGACGACAGTTATAGAAAGACTTCAGGCTTCTGATCTCCTGTTTATAGGGTCGCTGAGTCGTGCTCGACTTAATGGCAATCAGCAACAACAACAATATATACTATTAGCTATTTAGTCTCTGTTCTCATCATTTTCTAGTGCTGACAGCTGTGGAGTCCTTGGGTGGCATGAATATGGAAATCTTGGCTGTAACTGAAGTTCACACCTGTCCTGTGCACCTTGGAAGAAAGTCCTGGTGACCAACCCAGGTTGTCAGGTGCTTGGGTGAGCTCCCTCTGGCGGGGGACATCAGGGGCTGGAGTGTGGTGGGGAGGGGAGGTCCTGAGCGAAGTCCTGTCGGGTACTGACCACTGTGACAGTGGGAAACTCTGGGTTTCTCCCCTGGGCACCACTAGGAAGAGTCCAGTCCCCTGGGCTCCTCTCCATGGGCACCCACTGTACAGGTACACGGGCACCGGTCGGAATGGCTGCAGCACTTAGGTCAGGGGTTCTCTGATTTATTTACTTAAAAATAGACAAAGAGCTGTCTGTGTGGAAATCACATAATAAAGGGAAGGAGATAGCCTACAGACCCCACCCTCGTGGGGAAGGAGAGCAGGAAGCCCCCTTTCAGAGGACACAGGATGCAGGTGGGCATGGGCTCAGGAGCAGCGCCTGGTCCACAGGAGGGCCAGGGCCAGCCCTCCAGCTGGATGTCCAGTGCATGGCTATTGGCCATTCTATCTGAGAGTGTGGGAGCAGGCAGGGAATGACTGAGGGTGAGCTGTGGACTGGGAGGACTCAGACTTGGGGCGGGAGAGTGCATGGAGTGGACTGTGGGCTGGAGTGCCTGACTGGGAGCAGGCTGAGTGTGTTTTAGGGTCCCCAGTTGAGGCTGGGCAGTGGGTAAGGGGTGCAACTGACCAAAGACCTCCGACCTGACTTGGGGCAGAGGGTAGATCAGGGCTTGCCCATGGACAGGAGGTCCCCGACTGAGGGCAGGGTATAGATCAGAGTCAACCTGTGGGCTGGAGACCCTGACCTAACTTAGGGCAGGGGATAGGTCAGGGAGTACCTGAGGACTGGAGGTCCCTGCCTTAGAGTGGGGGATGGATCAGGACGTACCTGTGGACTGGAGGTCCCTGACCTGGGCTCGATGGCCAGCCCCAGCGTGATGCCCCCTGCCAGCGCCTTCTTCAGGCTCTCCTTGACCTCGGTCAGCTCCAGCTCCAGGTTGACACGCTCCGCCTCCTTCTGCTTACAGTCCTCCTCCAGCTTCTTGAGCTTGTCCTCCAGGGCCACCTGTGTCTTCTTGCCTGGGAGCAGGGAGAAGGTGCTGCAGCTGGGGCCACACAGCCCAGACACGAGACCACACACCAGGACATGCGGCCACATGCCGGGACACGGGGCCACACACCAGGACACGAGGCCACACACACTGGGACACGGGGCCACACACCGGGACACGAGGTCATACACACTGGGATACAGGACCACACACTGGGACACGGGGCCACACACTGGGACACAGGGCCACACATCGGAACACAGGACCACACAGCCCAGACACTGACATGAGACCACACACTGGGACAAGAGGCCACACACCGGGACACGGGGACACATAGCCCAGACACGAGACCACACACCAGGACATGCGGCCACACACCGGGACACAGGGCCACACACCAGGACATGGGGCCACACATTAGGACATGAGCCCCACACCGGAACACAGGACCACACAGCCCAGACACTGACACGAGACCACACACCGGGCCACGGGGCCACACACACATTGGACATGAGACCACACACCAAGACATGCGGCCACATGCCGGGACACGGGGACACATAGCCCAGACATGAGAACACACATCGGGCCACGAGGCCACACACCGGGACACAGGGCCACACACCAGGACACGGGGCCACACACCGGAACACAGGACCACACAGCCCAGACACTGACATGAGACCACACACTGGGACAAGGGGCCACACACCGGGACACATAGCCGAGATATGAGACCACACATTGGGCCACGAGGTCACACACCGGGACATGGGGCCACACACACTGGGACATGGGGCCACATACCGGGACACAAGGCTACACACTGGGACACAGGGCCACACATCAGGACATGAGCCACACACCGGAACACAGGACCACACAGCCCAGACACTGACATGAGACCACACACTGGGACAAGGGGCCACATACTGGGACATGAAGCCACACACCAGGTCATGTGGCCACATCCAGAGATAGGGCCACACCAGCACACAGCAAAGACACGGGGCTGCCTGGTCAGGTCACGGGGCCAGATGCCGAGACATAGGGTTACATGTAGTCGATGTCACATGGCCCAGACACAGGGCTATGTGGCCAGGACGGGGTCAGAGCTGATGTCACACAGCCAAGATACTGTGCTGCAGCTGGCGTCGCACACACAATCCAGAAAGCAACTCTGGAACATCCAGGCTGAAGGCCCCAGGCTGGGCCTTCTACAAAAGGACAGAGCCCAGCTCCTGTCCCCTCCCTTTGCTGTGGCCACAGAACTTGGACCATGAAAGGGCTCTCAGCTTTTATGAGGTTGTCCTTGGGGAAGGGGCCCTGAAAGTATCTGATCCCCACAGAATGTTGGCTGGGGATCTACGCCCTGATGTGCTTCACCCTTTTACAGCGGCACTGTCTCCTCCGTCACACGGGGACGCACGGCACAGCCAGTTCAGGTCTCCTAACCGAATGGCACAGGGGGTCAGCACCGGGCTGTTAACAGGAAGGTGAGTGGTCTGAACCCACCAGACACTCTGCAGGAGAAAGCCGAGGGGTCTGCTGCCACAGAGGCCCTTCTGCTCTGTCTTCCAGGGTCACTGAGTCAAGAGCCATCTCAAACAACTGCCAAGATCATTGGGGGCACAAGGAATGGTCACATGCGCAGCTCCTAATGCAGAGGTCAGCAGCTTGAACACACCCGAGTGCCCAGGCAGACAGGCCTGGTGATCCCCTTCCATAGAGGGGGCAGCCCTCCCGTACTCAGGTCACCCCGTGGGCAGGGCTGTGTGATTTGTCCAACTATTCCCGCTGCGCGAGGGATACAAGTTATACTCATTGTACTGGGTACAGTAACTGTGCTGTTGGTGTTGTGTACCGTAGAACTGACCCACAGATGACACTCCAGAGTTTTCAGTCACGTACAAGAAGCCTGCCCGTCCTTCTCCCGCTGAGGAGCCGGTGGCCTTAACTTGCATGCCTTTGGACTGAAGTGCAGCTTCTTACCACTAGGCCACCAGAGTTCCCTAGTAATTGTACTAGTTATGGTACTTGTACTGCTTAGAGTCACTGTGCTAGTTACACTAGCTGTGCTTGTTAAACTTGCCATGCCACTTATGCTATTAATAGTGATACTAACTGGGCTTCTTACATGAGCTGTGCTTATAGCAGTGCTGGTTGTACTCATCACCGTGGCTGTAATCATTGTTGTCGGTTGTACTCATTGTTGGCTGTACCATCATACTGGCTGTACCATCACTGCTGGCTGTTCTCATCATTGTTGGTTGTACTCATCACAATGGCTATACTCATCACAGTGACTGTAATCGTCACTGCTAGCTGTACCATCTTTTCTGGCTGTATTCATCACTGCTGGCTGTGCCATCATTGCTGGTTGTACTCATCACAGTCGCTGTTCTCATCACTGCTGGTGTACTCATCATACTGGCTGTACTTATCACTGTTGGCTGTACCATCATTGCTGGTTGTACTCACAGTGGCTGTTCTCATAGTTGCTGGTTGTACTCATCACAGTCGCTGTTCTCATCATTGCTGGTGTACTCATCATACTGGCTGTACCATCATTGCTGGTTGTACTCATCACCGTGGCTGTTCTCATAGTTGCTGGCTGTACTCATCATTGTTGGTTGTACTCATCACAATGGTTGTTCTCATCACAGTGACTGTACTTGTCACTGCTGGCTGTACCATCTTTTCTGGCTGTATTCATCACTGCTGGCTGTGCCATCATTGCTGGTTGTACTCATCACAGTTGCTGTTCTCATCATACTGGCTGTACTCATCACTGCTGGCTGTACCATCATTGCTGGTTGTACTCACAGTGGCTGTTCTCATAGTTGCTGGTTGTACTCACTGCTGCTGGTTGTACTCGTCATGCATTTATGCTGTTAACAGTTATCCTAGTGAAGCATCTTACATGAGCTGTGCTTGTACTAGTGGTGCTGGTTTCACTCTTTATGCTGCTTGTACTAATCACGATGATTGTATTTATCCTGCTCCTTGTACTCATTGTTGCTGAGTCACCTCATTTATCCCTGGGCCATGACGCACACCTGCTTTCATGGTTTTATCCGAAGTCTGAGCATCCTGCCGCTTCATCTTACCTGTAACCAGAGATGGGACCTCAAGGCTGTCCATTGTTGTTATGTGCCATCAAGTGGCCTGTAACCCTATGGACAAGATGTGAAGCCTGCCCTGTCCTGAGCCAGTCACACAGACTCTGACACACCTACCTTCATTGCCACCATTCCCATGTCAATCCATCTCACCTGGGGTCTTCCTCTCCTGCACTGTCCCTCCACCCTTCCGAGCATGATACCTTTCTCCAAGGATCGATCCTTCCTGGCCACATGCCTAACGTATGTGAGATGGAGCTTCAAAATCCTAGCCTCCAAGGAGAAATTTGGTTTCACACTCTCCAGGACAGACTTGTTTGTTTTCTTGGCAGACTATAGTATGTTCAAGACACTTCTCCAGCACTATAACTCAAAGACATCAAGCCACATTCTATCATCCTAAGTAATTGTCCAGCTCTCTGATGCACAGCAAGTAACTGGGAAGACCATGAAGATCAGGTGCAATACATCCCGAACAGCTGCACTTATGCTAAGCTGGTGAGTTCTCGCTAGGCTTGCCTTTCTAGCTTTCTAGAACTCAGTGTGCATGAGGCACAGAATGGCAGTTCATTTAGACGAAGCACGGTATGATGCTGTGGTCCCCCGTCAGCGTGTCTCATTTACTTGACCATGTATCTGATGGTTGTTTGTGTCCACTCTTACTGGAACTCCTTCTGGTCTAGTCTGCTGCAGCCAGACCCTTGCACTGCTTCTCTGGGTAAGTATTCCTTCACTGAGGAATGGAAACCAGTGTCCTCTCCTCCACCTCCAGGTCAGTTTTTTGGTCTCTGAGGGAGGACAGCAGCCTTCAATATGGATTACATCTCAGCATCAAGAAAGCAAAACTCCTCTCCACCAGACTAATAGGGAATCATGATAGAGGGAGAAAATCTGCACGTTGTCAACAGCATCATCCTACTTAGATTCTCAATCAACACCCCGGTACCAGCAGTCAGGAGATGAGACACATGTTACATCGGTAAAACCTGCTGTAAATGACCTCTCTCCGAAAGTGCTAAGGAACAATGATGTTAAAGTCTGAGGTGCCCCTAATTCAGGGCGTGGTCTTTCCCATCACTTGCTACGCATGTAACACTGTGACTAAGGATGTCAGGAGAACTGAAGCCTTGCAGCTGTGGCGTTGGTGAAGAGTCCTGAATATGCATGAACTAACACGGATATCTTGAAGAAGGTACAACCAGGGCACTCCTTAGACACGAGGATGATGAAGCTTTGTCTCACACTTTTCACATGTTGTTAGGAAAAGGACATGATGCTTGGAAAGGTGGAGGGTCAGTGAAAGAGAGGAGGGTCCTCGGGGAGGTGGCTCGACAGTGACAGCAGCAATGGGCTCAAGTATGTCAGAGATTATGGGGCGCAGGGATCCCATCTGTTGTTTATAAGGTTGCTTTGAGTCCCCGTTGACTCAATGGTACCTAAAAACAACAATACGTGAATAGGAACCTTGGGGAGCTTTCCCCCTGGGAAGTGAACCTCAGCAGTGACCTGGGTTCCAGCCACATGGCCATGGTCAGCACCGGAGGCTGAGACAGCCCTTCCTGCCAGCCCCCAGCAGCCCCCTGGGGAGTGAACCTCAGCAGCGACCTGGGTTCCAGCCACATGGCCATGGTCAGCACCGGAGGCTGAGACAGCCCTTCCTGCCAGCCCCCAGCAGCCCCCTGGGGAGTGAACCTCAGCAGCGACCTGGGTTCCAGCCACATGGCCATGGTCAGCACCGGAGGCTGAGACAGCCCTTCCTGCCAGCCCCCAGCAGCCCCCAGGAATGGTGGCATCTCCAGCCCCAGAGCGCGAGGCAGTGGCCAGGAAGACCCATGTGCCCACACCTGTGTTGGCGTCCATGGCCGCCCGCAGGTCCTTCCGCTCCTTCCGCAGCTGGGCCAGCCGGGCCCGCAGGGTCTCCTTCCGCCTCAGGAGCTCCTCCTCCTTGGTCTGGAGCCGCTTGGCGTCTGCCTCCACCCGGTTCTTGCCATATTTGTACTGGTCAGCATCTTTAAACAAAACAAAGGAATGGAAAAATTAGTCAGCTCCAACGCAGCGTTTGTAGGAGATCAGGGCCGCCCAAAGGGTCTTCGCACTGAGAGCTGTCCAGCAGGAGTCTGCCCACCTGCCTTCTGTGCGGCTGCTGCTGGCATCCAACAACCACCCTCCCCCGAGCAGCTCAAGCCTGCACCCTGGCTCCTCACCAGAAAGCGCCCATGCCCTGGTGACAGGTGCCCTGGACTCGGCTCTGACGCAGTGACCCACGTGCAGAGGAGCAGAGCTGCCCATCCTGTGCCGTGCTCACACCCACTGCCTTGTCTGAAGGCACCGTGACGGCCACTGTCAGTCCATCTGGTTGATAACCGGCCTCTTTCACCTGACCTTCTGCTTTGCCAAGTGTGACACCCTTCTTCAGGGACCAGCCCCTCCTGGTCGCACGTCTGAAGCACAGGACACGGAGTTCTCACATGAGGAGCACTCGGGCTGCCCCTCCTCCCAGACAGATGTGTTTGCTTTTCCGGCAGCCGTGGGACGTGCAGTACTGTTCACCACAGTTCCAGGGAAGCCGTTTCACTTGGCCTTTTCTTATTCATCGGCCAGACTTTGCACACACGGTCTGTTGCTGGTGGTGTCATCGAGCCAAATGGGACCCACAGTGACCTCGTGGACACCCGATCTGAACGTTGCTGGTCCTGAGCCAGCCTCACAGTCTTCGCCAGCCTCATGCCGTGCTACAGCCGCCATGCCCGTCCATCAGCGTGAGGGTCTTGTCCTTGGCGGGGTCACTGCTTTCCCAGGACAGTGTCGTCTTCCAAGGACCGGCCCCTCCTGAAACACACGCAGTGTACGTGGGCTGAAGTGTCATCCGGCCTCTACGGGGCACCTTGGCCGCCCTTCTCCCGAGATACAATGTCTGGGTTCCTTGGCAGTCTCTGAGTATTCTGCACTCTTTGGCGAAACGACGTAGCTCGGAGGAATGAATTCTCCTGCTGTCCTTATTGTTTGTCACACTTTCAGATGCACAGCAAATGACTGAACAGACCACGGCTCGGAGCAGGCCCCGTTTAGCCCTTAAACTGCATGTTAGCACTGGAGGTTCCTGACAGCAAATTCCCGCAGACAGAGCAGTAACACACCTCTTGATCTCTTCACTTCTGCTACCACGAGTGCCGCCTGTGGGGTCAGGGTCAGTCTTCTGAGCCAGTGGTGGGGATTTTTGTTTTCTTGATATTGAGATGTAATCCGCATGGAAGGCTGTGTGGTCTTTGATGTTCAGCTTCAAGTCCTCCTCACCTCCAGCAAGGTTGTGTCATCTGCATAAAGCAGACTGTTGATGAGTCTCCCTCCAATCCTGATGCCACTTTCTTCTTCACAGAGGCAACTTTGTTGTATGATTTGCTCAGTGTACAGATTGAACAGGTATAGACAAAGGATATAACCCTGACGCACACATTTTCCGATTTTAAACCATGCAGTGTCCCTTGTCCTGTTCAGGCAACAGCTTCTTGGTCTAGGTCTCGGTTTCACATGAGCGCCATCAAATGTCCTGGGAATCCCGGTCTTCCCAAGGTTCACCATGATTTGTTAAGATCCTACCGCCAAATGCCTTTGCACAGTCAATAAAACACAGACAGACTCCTTCCGGTATTGAATGCTTCAGCAGGATCCATCCGACATCAGCAGTGACATCCCTGGGCCACGGCCTCTTCTGAGATTGGATTTAATTTCTCACAGATCCAATAGCATTTTCTGCCTCTTCATCTGTCTCCTTTTAAATATTTTTCTTTCATATTGGTTTGCATACAAAACTTGCATACATTTTGTCTCACACTTTCATTCACATTGTGTTTCCTCCAATCATTTCCATCTATTGTTTTAGAAACGTAATCCCCATTCCGTTACGCCCACCAGTGTTCAGGTCCCACCGGAACATTTCCTGCCTTTTTTTTTTAATTTTTAATTTAGTTTGTTTATTTTTCATTTCAATGAACATCTACAGAGATTTTGGAATTCCATTCATTCATTGTTGCACCCTTCTCCCCGCACAAACCCCTCCCCCCTTCCCCCCCCTTTGCTCCTCTCCTTGAAAAGCAAAAGAAAAACTCCCTCATTGGTACACAATCCTCCCCGCACCTCCCCAAACTCCACCCCCTACCCCCAAATATAATCCACTCTGCAACCCTCATTGCATACTCCTACGATAAAAATAATAAAATAATGCCCTAAAATATAATACTTTTAGACTATTCTCTCCCCCATAGACTTCAATGCCGTAAACATATTTCATCCAGTTTTTCTCAGTCTTACCCCCACCCCAATGCCAGCCTCATTCTACAACAGTGGCACCATATAGCATTTGTCCCTTTGTGACTGAGATACCTCACTCAGCATAATGTCCTCCAGGGTCACCCATTTTGAATAACATTGCATGAGTTCCTTGTTTTTCAATGCAGCATAGTATTCCATTGTGTGAATATACCACAGCTTCTCTACCCATTCGTTTGTTGATGGGCATTTAGGTTGTTTCCAACTCCTTGCTATTGTAAACAAAGCTGCGATAAACATGGGTATACGTATATCTACTTGGATGTCATTTATGGTCTCTTTAGGGTATATTCATTTCCTGTCTTTTAAGAACTGCTCCAGCCCTGCCGAGCAATCTTCAGCACAGAGACTTTTCTTGCCCCGTCTTGTCTTGACATCCACTTGATCCCGCGCCAGGCAGCGGTGCTACAGGGGCGGAACCACCTTCTCCCATCAGGACACCTGTTCAGCCACCACCAGTCTGTAGGTGGAGATCTGCGTGCTGCGAGGTCAAGTTCAACAGAGCTTCCAGACCAACACAGAACAGGAGGCAAGGGCTGGCAACCTCCTCACAAAAACCAGCCGGTGGAAGCCCTGTGGGTCACGGCGTGCAGCGTGTGGCTGACAGAGGGGACGGAGAAGGACCGGGATGTCGGTCACGGCAATCCAGCAAGTGGCCGATGGTGGGGACGGAGCAGGACCGGGATGTCGGTCACGGCAGTCCAGCAAGTGGCCGATGGTGGGGACAGAGCAGGACCGGGATGTCAGTCATGTCAGTCCAGCGTGGGCTGGTGGCAGGGATCGGGACATGAGTCACAGCGGGCCAGCGTGTGGGTGATGGTGGGGACAGAGCAGGACTGGGACATGGGTCACAGCAGGCCAGCGTGTGGCCAGTGGTGGGGACAGAGCAGGACTGGACCGGGTATCCTTCCACTATGCGGGTTGGCACTCGTCCAGAACCAGTTGAACCACAGCCACAACAACAACGATAATCAGTCACGTTCCTCGATGGTGGTTTGCACGGAAGTTCACACACACTTTGTATCATCAGCTCCGCCCCCCACGCTGTCGGCTCATCTGTATAACACGCTCCTCTCCCTTCACCGTCTTGTCCACTCACTCTTCCATCTCTCCTCCCCAGCCCAGGTGACCACCGGGAATGTCCTTCCGCTGTGTAAACCTTCCGCCTCTTTTCACAGGTCTCTCCTTCTGTGACTGCCTGACGCAGCACAACTCCCAGGTCACCAGCAACATCAGTTCTACAGTCAACACCCAGCTGTGCCTTTGCTCTCATCTACGCCGTCCATCAGAGAGGGTTCACAGCGGAGGAGGACGGGGGCCTGCGTTCCCCTCACCTGGCATTCGCCATCTGCACACGGGGAGTGGGAAGTACCCCCCCCCCAGGCCCCAGCGGGAAGGCTTGGAAGCGGACCCCACACTTACTGGAGGGCGTTCGCTTCACGCTGGCCGAGGGGTCAGCCTTCTTCTGCGGACAGCTCAGGGTCTTCCCTTTCCCTGTGACCCCATTGGACGTGGTGGGGGGCTTCTTCCCCTTGAACTGTGGGAACAGGCGGGAGAAAGTGAGAAGTAGAAAACACGGGGTGTCTCTTTACTGTCTTTTTACAGTAAACTGTCTGGTCTCACCAAAACAGGAAAATAATCAAACCAAGAGTCCAGTGCAGTTCTGTACAAAACCAATTTGGTTTCCAACATCTGAGGGGCGGGATGTTCCTGGAAGAGCTGAGAACATTCTAGAAACCAGACTCAGAGCAGGCGAGGGTATCCCAGAGGAGAGGCCGATAGCGGAAGTGACAGATCAGGAAGGTGGCATGTTGAAGTGATAGATCAGGAAGGTGCAGGAGGACACCGAGACGTGTGTGGGCCGGGCGGCTGGGCGCAGCGCTCTCACGCCGGTACTGGTCCCCAACGGCACTCCAGCAGGTCCCTATCACACTGACCAAGATGCAGGCCTGTCCTTCCTGTGCCACCGTGGCTGGGGCCCAGCAGCGGACAGTTATCCTTCAGGCAGAACTTGGGACCCTAACTCTCCTCTAAGGGACAGGAGCACCTGCTCTGTGCCCATCACACACTACGTGGTACAGGAGCGACCCCGTTTAAAGGTCACAGAGCAGCCACTGCTGGGAGTCACAATTCTCATGCATAGACCCAAGCCACCACCATCAGCTCTGCGTCACAGCAGGTGGACGGGACAGGAGGACTGCCCAGCGGGGCTGTAGACAGGAGGACAGAGGGGCTGTGGACGGGACAGGAGGACTGCCCAGCGGGGCTGTGGACAGGAGGACAGAGGGGCTGTGGACGGGACAGGAGGACTGCCCAGCGGGGTTGTGGACAGGAGGACAGAGGGGCTGTGGACGGGACAGGAGGACTGCCCAGCGGGGCTGTGGACAGGAGGACAGAGGGGCTGTGGATGGGACAGGAGGACTGCCCAGGGGGCTGTGGATGGGACAGGAGAACAGAGGGGCTGTGGACCGGACAGGAGGTCTGCCCAGCAGGGCCATCAACAGCTAGGATGGCCTCGTTTCCCTGCAGACCCGACAGTGTGTTTGAACCACTGACCTGGCTTGACCCCAGAGCCAACAGGCTTCATATATTCATCATAAAGAGGCTTTGACATAGTTGAGAATATTCTGAGAAGATGCATTATACCTGCCCTTTTATAAAAAGCTTTTGCCTTTAGGCTGTGATAACTGACAACGTGCGTGGGGAATTTTCCAGAAGGGAAGCACTGACGCATGGGAAAACTGCTAAGCCGGGTGAGCCTGGCCGCTCGCGCTTGACCACATGTGCCAGCCACTCAGGCTCAGAGGAAAGCATGCTCGCCCTTCAGCAGCCCCCTGCGGCGGCCTGGTGACCGGGGGTCACACAGAACTCCAGAGGACAATGGCCAATGCCCACAACACAACAGAACATTCCAGAATGAGATGCCATACCTGGGGGCTGAGCCCAAGAGCCGCCCTCCCCAGAGAAGAGGTGTTAGTGAGAAGCAGGGGGTTGGCGAGGCCAGGCGAGGCGGGGTGCCGGGGGTGGTTAGAAGCCAGTCTGTCAGGAGAACCCCGAGAAGCCCTTCTCTCAGCAGGCGGGTAGCGAGCAAAGATTTTCGGGGACGGCAAGTTATCATAGAGGCCCGCGTTATCGTACAGCGTCTCTTCTCTGCGGGGGGCAGGGAGGCCGTCTTCGGGGTCCCACTGAAACACACAGAGCTGTGGTGTTAGTGACGCAGCTCAGGGGACCGAGCAGAGCAGACATGCAGGGTCAGCGGTTAGAGCCAGAGGTGAGCGTCCACTGCTCACCTGACACGCCACACTCACCCACCGACACCCCAAATCCACACTCTCCCGCCAACATTCAACCTGCCTACTGGACACTCATTCACGAACCCCCCTCATACTTGCCAGCTCACACTCCACGCTCATCTGTGTATGCCTTCCACACTCACCCGCTACACCCCGCGTACCCACTGACACCCCACACCCTCATCACCGACACCCCACACCCTCGTCACCTACACTCCACGTACCACGTACACCCCACACCCTCGTCACCTACACCCCACGTACCCAACTACACCCCACACCCTCGTCACCGACACCCCACACCCTCGTCACCTACACCCCACGTACCACCTACACCCCACACCCTCGTCACCTACACCCCGCATATCCACCGACACCCCACACCCTTGTCACCTACACCCCGTGTATCCACCGACACCCCACACCCTCGTCACCGACACCCCACGTACCACCTACACCCCACACCCTCGTCACCTACACCCCGCGTATCCACCGACACCCCACACCCTCGTCACCGACACCCCACGTACCCACCTACACCCCACACCCTCGTCACCTACACCCCGCGTACCCACCGACTCCCCACACCCTCGTCACCTACACCCCACATACCACCTACACCCCACACCCTCGTCACCTACATCCCACGTACCCACCGACTCCCCACACCCTCGTCACCTACATCCCACGTACCCACCGACTCCCCACACTTGCCCACCTATACCTTACACTCATCCATGAACACCCCCCACACCGTCCCACCTACACCTCCCACACTCACCTCCAAACACCCGACACATTCTTCTGCCTACACCCCACATACTCTCCTTTCTATAACTCACACCCATGTTTTTCTCAAGGCCCTGGTGGTGCAATGGTTAAGTGCTTGGCTTCTAACTTAAAGGCCGGTGGTTCAAACCCACCCACAAGTTCCCAAGAGGATTTACAGTTGTCTGCTTGGCCCAGGAGGGTCGGCATGATTCAGAACGGGCTCGGTGACTCATGGTCTGCAGGAGTGACAATCTATGCATGTGAACACCAGGCCTTCCTGCAGTGCTCCTGGTCTGGACCACCTGAGGGTCAGCACCGAGTGCTGGTGCCATCAGGGTCTAAGGCCAGGGTGCCCTGAGGTCAAGGTTACTGGGGGGGGGCGACTTCAGAGATGGGGGGAAAGGCTCATTCCTCAAATCATTCCAGGTGCCACAGGTACAAGGACTTTGTTTTTGCTTTGCTTTTGAAAGCAGAAAAGAATTACCAATTCGGCATTACGTCCTGGGAGAATCTGAAAGGGTGGCAACTTGGCAGTTGTCACATGACAGAACATTCTAGAATTCTGAAATTGAGTTTGAGAGATGCTCTCGCTAGAGACGAGCTTTTAGGAGAACAGACTGGGAGCAGAATGGGGGTGACACACTGGGCCTGGACACTGCAATCCAGGGCCCCGGCTGAGGGAACAGAGGGCAGAGCCTGAGTGTCAGCTGACAGTGGGCTTCCGGTCCTCCAGCCAAGTTGAGCTCCGGGTGTCAGTGGACATGAGTCCCTGACCCCGAGCCAGGCTGAGCCATGCGTGTCCTGGGACATCAGAGCCCCCGTCTCCCAGCTGAGCTAAACCCTAGTTGTCCTGAGACAGAGCTGTTTCTGTTCTGAGCATGATCTCACGTTCCTGAAGACCCACTGCGTCACTCCTCACAGTGACCATGCGTATGTGTGGACACCGAGGCAGAGTGGTCACGTGGGGCTAGGAGGAGACCAAGGCGGCTGAGTCCCTAACAGTAAAGGCCCCTACAGGGGCTGGACATAGCCCCAGCACTCATGCCCACTCGTGTCCT
The DNA here is from genome assembly GCF_000299155.1 of Elephantulus edwardii. Classification (NCBI taxonomy): domain Eukaryota; kingdom Metazoa; phylum Chordata; class Mammalia; order Macroscelidea; family Macroscelididae; genus Elephantulus; species Elephantulus edwardii. Next base: position 7,741,032 of record NW_006399879.1, on the reverse strand, counting down.
CTGCTCTCCTTCTACACAAGTGGGGACTCCGCCTGTCTCCTCTCCACCACCAGAGTGTCACGTGGTCAGCATTCTTGTGTCTTTTGAAATAATCCTGACTCAGGGCAGCCCCGCTGGCAGAGACCAGGGCTCCAGGGCGTCCAGGGTGCCATGGTGTTCCGGGCCTGGCTTTCTGGGAGTGGACAGCCAGGCCTTTCTTCCAGGGCACTTCATGGAGGACTGGACCCTGTGACCTTCTGGGAGTCATCATCTGCATCCCCTGATCTCCGCCCACATGGGCCTCGTCATAAAGGACTGAAATCGCTCCACACTGCTTCACGGGACAGAGAGTTCAAGCCCCGCAGGCTGAAGGGTAAAAGTCCAAACAAACTGCCTTTTCAAAAAAAGTAACTGTGAGCGGCTACATTCTGCCGCCTCACCCTATTTTTATACCCTGGCAGAGTTCCTTTCCGCCAGACTGTAATTAGAGGCTTTGTGATAAAAATAGGAAAGCTCTCACATCCCACGGCAGGAGTGTTTTCATGTCTCTGCTGTCACTGCCACGTGTCTGTCCTGGGGGCTGTCAGGCCAGGCCCACCCACGACCTAAAAATAAAGGTCCACATAGACACAGAGACAAGAGTCCGTCCGGCGGTGACAGCCCCCTCTCAGGCTTGGGGTTGTTCAAGCTGTCTAGACCAGAGTCAAAGCTCCCTAAAATACCAAAGATGAGGTCACAGGAAACAGGGAGAAAGTCCTGGGCCGTGCAGAAGGTTCTAGATTTCAGATGTGCACTCCTGCGTGTCTCACTGCCCAGCCTCCAGGACGAGGGTCTTGTGCTCATGCACTCAGTGAGGTCCCCTCATCCTCCGTGTCCAGCTGTGGGACCCCAGTTCACTGCACACAATCAGCCCAGCCTCACCGCGGACCACCTGCCAGGCTCGGGAGGTGCACAGGGGTGGGGACATGCCAGCGGCCAGGCATTCATTCACAGATGTCCCAGAACGCATGCCGGTCGGGCGAGCTGTGGTTCTCTGCATCCAGGGCCTGTCCAGTGTGGGGCCCGAGGTGATCATAACCACAGACATGAGCAGATAAACCCAGCATGAACCCACGAGGACCCTGAGCCCAGGTGGGTGTCTTCCTGGGTGGGGTCTGTGACATCTTTATCTCATGGGAGATGCAGGGAGAGGGGACCTCAGTGCCCTAGGATAGAATCAGGAGTGCAGTGTGTCCACTTGGACCGAGTCCCTGCTGCTTGGCACAGAGAAGGCCTGGACACACTGCAGTCACCCAGGAAGGCTGGCCTATAGATGCCGAGGGGACACGGCCCTTCCTCCATCATTTTCATATACACAGAGAGGGTGCCTTCCCCGAGAGCTGGCCCCTGAATTTGCACATCCAGCCTCCTGAGATGGGAGGCCATCGATGTGTCCCTGCTGTTCCAGTGTCCCCTGGGGCCTCTGCCGTGGGCAGCACGAGGGATCCACGAGCCCTCAGTACAGGCAAATGGTCAGGGGGCCAGGGGCCTCAGCGCTGAGGGGAACCCTTGTCATGAGGGTGGGAAGCAGGGCTCTGTGGAGTGAGGGGACAGTCCCACCCAGGTGGAATCTGCACCCGCCCGCCCTGGGTCGCTCACCGAGCCGTTGATGCAGGGGACGTCGTCGTAATGCAGGGCCGCGCCGCTGGGGTGCGCGTAGCCGTTGGAGGTGCTCCCAAGGTAGGGGTTGACGGAGACCCCGCGCCGGCTCATGAAGCTGAAAGATACCCAGTTACAGCTGTCACCCGTCTGAGCCCAACCTGGCTCCCAGCCAGTTAGGATGGTAGACAGGGGCCAGGGAAGGAGGACCGAGCTGTGTCCCAACAGGGCCGTGGCTGCAAGATTAGGGGTCCACCTGCCTCAGCCCCTCCTCGGGCCATGGAAGAGGGTTCTTCACAGGAGGCAGTTGTTCCCCGTGTATGTGCGTTTGTGCTGGCATGCAGATGTGCACGTGTGTGCATCGGTGTGTGCACATCTGTGTGGATGTGTGCAGGGTGTATGCGTCTGTGCCGGCATGCAGGTGTACACATGTGTGCATTGGCGTGTGTGCACATCTGCATGGATGTGTGAAGGGTGTGTGCATCTGTGTTGGCATGCAGGTGTGCACATGTGTGCATCAGTGTGTGTGCACATGTACATGTGTGGGTTCCCAGCCTGTAACCCATATCTGGAGAGGTTAGGTTTGGGGCCCCCTTCCCAGCGTGACCATGTTGACGTAAGTCAGTGTCAGCAAGGAGAATCTGGTTCCCTGACTGGGGCCCTGCTCACAGGTGCAAGGTCAGGGCACTCACCCCCATTTGGGGGACACAGCTGACCCCACATCAACGCACAGCCGCTGGGATCAGTAACAACAAGTTTAAGCAAAGTGACCCAGCACTGGTGGCCACAGGCCCGTAACAGACGTCCTGTCCTTCAGAGCCCTTCATAGGCCTAGGCCATCTGTGCTTTTGTGAGTAGCTTGGGGGGCTCACGGACATGTTCATGTGTTTGTGAATTGCCTGCTGCTCCCCTCCACCCCAGAGGTAGGGTTCAGCAGCTGTGACAGAGGCCACATGGCCACAGAGCCAGCGTCTTCACTGCCTGTCCCTACAGGGATATGGACTCTACAGGAACATCAGACCAGCAAAGACCAAGCGGGCTATCCACTCACAAGGCTGGAGACCTCCAGAAGAAGAATGTGGGGTTCCACCTCTCCCCACACCATGCCCCCCACTGCTCTCTCGCGGGTCAAGGCTGGTGGGGCTGAGACTCTAAATAGGTTTTAGCAGACCTTCCAGACTAAGACAAGGAAGAAAATTTTGGTGACTGACTTCCAAATATCAGCCCCTGGGGTTCACAGTCCTGGACAAGTGCAGACCGGACAGTGTGTCCTGTGTCCACACCTGTCCCTGGACTGGGCAGTGTGTCCTGTGCTCACAGCCGGTCCTGGGGACAGTGTGGACCAGGAGTCACAGTGAGTCCACTGACTGGACAGCTGCCGGTGGTCACTGGGCCTCAGCTGTCCCCTGGACGCCCTCCAGTCAAGTCCAGTTCCTCACAGGCTGGCCGTGATGGCACCATCTCTGCCCCAGACCCACCCAATCTGTCGAGCCCCCAGCAGGGCCCGTCTCAGCGGCACCTAACAATGATGGGTGGAGGGGCCATGTCACCAAATTCATCCCCCCACGCGTCAGGCCCTCCCGTGTTTACAGCTCTGCCCCCCGCCCCCATGTTGCTTTATGAAGATGCCCTGCACCACTACCCAGCATAAACCAGCCCCTCCCAGTCTCTTTCTTCCTGTCATTAAACAAGGTACGATCTAGTCCATTTCCACCCAGGACTCCCCCAGGTGTAGCAGAGCTGAGCTCACAGGACGCCCCCAGGTGTGGAAGAGCTGAGCTACTTAGGGTCTGACAGGACTCCCCCAGGTGTGGGAAAGCTAAGCTCACAGGACGCCCCAGGTGTGGCTCTCGCAGGCTGGTTTCCCAGGAGTCCATTGCCAAGGCTTTCTCCCAAGGCACCTGTGTGGCCCCAGCCTCGTCCTCTGTCTGCAGCTGCCCTCACTAATTCTCCCACCACTCGGGAGTCCTGCTGCTGCAGTAATTAACCGCCAAACACCTCACAGTCTTTGATCGACCCTTCAACCCTTCACCACGTAGGGAGACTGCCCAGCCATTAGTTCTCAGAGCCGCTGGAGGGTTCAAACCACCGACCTTTCCCGGAGAGCCGCACACACCTTGCTCACGGCATCAGGGCTCCTCTCCCTCCTGTGGTGACCAGACACTGTCCTCACTGTGCACCGTCAGGTCGGCCCCATTCGCAGCTGAGCCTCTGGGCTTTTCAGACGCTGTCAGGTGCGTGGCAAGGCCCTCGGGGCTGGCAGTGTGAGCATCCCTGACTCAGCCTCCGTTCTCAGCACCGCTGGGGACCAGGACCAGCAACAAGGGCGTCTACTGCCCTCTGCCGGGAGGACGCGGACACGCACGCCTCACCCCCCCATGGAACCCCGACAGCCCTTCAGTTCTAAACATTCCCCCCCTTCTTCTCCTTTCTTTCTTCCCTTTTATCCTTGAACTTTTCATGGTGCGCTCACCCTGCTGCCTGTTACCTCTTGTGCCTCTCTCTGTGTCTTCCCTTTGTGTGAAAGGGGCAAAGCAAATGGTTTTCCAGTCAACAAGTGAAGCATTTGTTTCCTGGTCTGGTGGCCGTCCTCCGGTGTGCTTCCCCGCCTTCCCTGTCTCCAGCCATCCTGCTGCCTCCCCTTCCCGCCTGCGGGACTCTCCTCCTGAACAGACGCTACGCTCTGGATCAAGTGGCTGGCAGCTCAAGGAGTGTGGTCCCCCGGGGTCCTTGCCAATCTTCCTTTGCTTTTTGAATATTGTTTCTTCCTTCTTTCCTGTGACACCAATCCACCAGCCACTCCAGGAGATGGGTGCACAATCCCCGGGTCATTCGCAGACGTGGCGACGCCGTGGAGGTTCTGCTGAGCCAGGTCCCACTCAGTAGCAGTAAGTGAATGACATCAACGCACTGACACAGGAAGTACGTAAAAGTACCAGGTCCGACTTTGGTTCCTTGTTTGCAAACCCTTCTCCCATCAGTCCTAGGTTAGGCCCTGGATGGCCGTGCAAGTTTGTTTCCTGCAGCAGTGAGCATAATAAATCATTTACCCAGTGAGCATGAAAGCTCTACCAAGTGAATTTTAAGCAATTGGCACAGATTGGCTAGTAACTAGGAGGAGGGCTTTTAAAGGGAAATATCCAAGATTGAGAGGGGCTTCGTTTGTTGGGTTTTGGGGTGGTTTTTGGTTTTGTTTTTTTACTATTTGCTGTAGATATTGAGAAGGTTGGATTGCCCTCTTCATGTTTACTCTCCTTCCAAATAGTTGTATCCAAAAGAGCTGTTCATCCCCATTTCCCTCCTCTGCCCTCCTGTTAAAGCAGAAACAGGGATTGATTTATGTCCAGCTCCTGAATACATGTAAAATTTGTACAAAAATATCTTCTACGAAAATGATTTGTAATCTGTAGACTTAATACCTGGGAGATAAATCTTGAAATGTAAAATCCCCTTCCTTTGGGTTGTGGGTTTTTTGTTTTCTCCAAATAAATCTGATCTTTAAAGTTCAAAAACAAAAAAAGTACCAGGTCCGAATGGTCAGAATAATGCTGTTTCGTACAAAGCTATTTCTTAAAGTTCAAATGAGCACGCTGTCTTGACAAAAACATATTCTCTTGTTTATCGTGGATTGAAAATCAATACAGAAGAAAGTCATAGAAGCAAACACTGCTTTAATAATATTTTAAAAGGAGAAGAGTTCAGCATCCTCTTAGCCCAGAAGGGCAGTTCTGAGTGGCCTCCTTCAGAAATGATCTATATTCATGTGTCATCAAGTCAGAATGTACCCACGGCTGGTATGAACTGCACAGGGTAGGACTCCCCACCTTTCTCTGCAGAGCAGCGTGTAGATTAGAAGCCAGTGCCTTTGGGTTGGCAGCCCAGCTCCTTACCACTGAGCCCCAGCACTCCTGACAAGCTTAGATCCTTAAACTGTTTGCCCCCACCATGCAGTCCACAGCTGGACGTTACACCCTTCATTAACACAAGACCTTCTGGTCTTGCATTGAAGACAACCTTCTTGCGGAATAAGAAGGAGCACTGGTCACTGTCCCAAACATTAACTGGACTGCGGGCTTTGCTCTGAATCTTTCTTGGCCTCACTTTCTGTTCCCTCTTCTGTGCCTTTTCCGCTGAAGGATTCGGCGTCCTGACCGGGAAGGTCAGCATTCAGCAAGTCCGGACACCCAGGAACATCACCCATGAGCAGCCCTCCAGGAGTCCAGGTGCCACATGAGCTTGTGACCTGAAAGATGCCCTCCTGAAAGAAGATGACCTGTGGGCCAAGTCCTGTGATGACAAGAGCAGCGGGGACAGAAGCCGTCCATCTCAGAGGCCCCTGGGCAGCCTGCTAACTGGAATAATCTCTGCTCTCCGAGGACGGCCCTATCCCTCCCTCCTAACCATGTAAATAAACACGAGCTGCTCTCTCCACACCTGACCCTGGCCTGTGACGACCCCACAGAGTCTGCCCTGGGGGAGACAGATTCGGGAAGGCTTGGCCCCCTGTGTGCTGACATAGATCATAAACCCGCTTCCCCCTCCACGCCTCTCAGGATTGGTCTGTCCGGCCCAGAACCTCTGTCCAGTAGCATCAACATTCATTTCACACTTAAAAGTTCATAAAAGTACATGCAGGGAAAACACAGCTGAGGAAAGAGGAAACCAGGGCAAGACATGCCAACGTTTAAAAACGCAGGTCGTCTGATTTCAGATGCACTGGGTCTGCTGTGGGGCTGTCTTTACAGAGCCTGGGGAAGCTGGATACCGCACGAGGTGGGTACCTGCCAGATACGTAATCTAAAATGTTCCCGGAAAAGAGCCACCAAGAAGCCTGCACCTGGTCAAAGGCAGGAAGCTGGCGAGAAGGGAAAGGAGGTCCACCCAGCACGTGTCAGGCCCTGGAGTCGCTGCGCACTGCAGGATCCGAGTGTGCCGAGCAGTGTGGCATCAGGTCGACCACTACACCTCCTCCAGGGAGTGAGAAGGTGGGCAGCAGGTCCTCCCGGCAGACTCATCCCCGGACGAGTCCTCCTCCCCCTGCACCCTCTACTCTCTGCTGCGTCCGACAGTTCTTGGAATGGACACAGAACTCACAGACCTGCCTCACAACTACAGGGCACAAGGACAGCACCAGGGCAGCACCAGGGGAAGTACCCCTCCCTCAGGTCAGGGCAGGGGACTCAGCTGCTCTCAGCCCCTCAGGGAACTCTCCCCAGGGCCTCAAACGCACCTTTCACTCCAGAGCACAGAGCTCCCTCAGCTCCTCAGGACAGACCCGCCTTGGCCTCTGGGGCAGGCCTGGCTCAGCCTCTGTGGACAGGCTCCCCTCTCACCCCTTTACTAACGGCTCTGACTTTAGCTCCACCAGTAACTGCCCACACACACCCCCTCCTCCTGGAAGCCTCACCCTAAGGAACTCGCAGCCGCACACCCCTGTTTACGAGCTGTATCCTGGTTCCTCTTATTAGACTTTTCTCCTACGCTCCTCACTTCCTTGTGGGTCTGGGAGGTTCTCAGCAGAGAAACCCCAAGTCCCAAGAACAAATATCATTCCCTGTTCTTTCTTCTTAATGGTTTTGGGGATCTCCTCTGCAGCTAGCTCTCTTTGTCTGGCAGGTTGGCAAAGCTGACTGACTCTCTCATTAAGCTGTGTGCCTTACAGCTGACCAGTCCCCCCCAGGGCCGCGTGCCTCATAGCTGACCGGTCCCCTCAGGGCTGTGTGCCTTACAGCTGACCGGTCCCCCCTCAGAGCTATGTGCCTCATAGCTGACCGGTCCCCTCAGGGCTGTGTGCCTTACAGGTGACCGGTCCCACCCACAGGGCCGTGTGCCTCATAGCTGACTGGTCCCCTCAGGGCTGTGTGCCTTACAGCTGACCGGTCCCCCCTCAGAGCTATGTGCCTCATAGCTGACCGGTCCCCTCAGGGCCATGTGCCTTATAGCTGACCAATACCCCCTCAGGGCCATGTGCTCTTACCTTCCCTCCCATAAGCCCCTTATTTGCACGGTCTCTCTGATGGCTGTGTGGCTGTCACCTGACTGGTGTGCCTGGGACGGAGGACGGGGTTAAGGTGTGGCATCCCTGCCCTGAGGAGGCGTTCGCAGGAAGTGTCCTGACGGAGATGCTCCAAGCTCCACCAGGAGAGGACACAAGCCTGCCCTGTCACTGCCCCTCCCGGGGCCCCGCAGACCACACACATGACACCTGCGCGGTCGCTGCCCCTCTCGGGGTCCCGTAAACTACACACACGACCCACGTGATCCCAGCAGACACCTGTCTGTCTTCCTGGCAGAAGGAACCATCCCTCACTCGGTTTGGGGCCTTGTGCCTGGGCCCCTTGTGATGTGCAAGTGGGCGGAAGGGCAGCTGGGCCCACAGTAGGGTCAACACGACTCCCACTGTGACCCTGGTTAAAAGGACAGAGACATCATTTACACCATCTCCTGGAAAGCGGGTTCAGGGGACATGGGGGGGTGGCTCAGCACAGGTAAGGGTGGTGGCTCAGGGGACATGGGGGGTGGCTCAGCGGATTCAGGGGAGAGGGTTCGGGGGCAGGTAGGGGCAGGGGGCACAGGGCAGGTAGGGGTGGGGGCTCATGGCAGGTAGTGACAAGGGGTACAAGGGAGGTAGGTGATGGTGGCTTGGGGGACATGGGGCGGGTGGCTCAGGGAAGGTGGGGGCAGGTGGCACGGGACGTCTAGCAGTGATGACTCATGTGCTTTGACTGCATTGATTCCAGTTGGCGTGTGAGCTCAGGTGCCTCTGAAGAATGGCCTAGTGGTAAGCCTCTGTAAACCGGCCGGTGAGAAGCTGCTGGTCACAGAAGCCAGGCCCACGGCCGGCTACAGGGATGGCGTCAGGCCTGGGGTCACACTGAGGTGGGGGCTGACTTGATGGTAGCAACAAGTGAAGGGAGGGAAACTCGTCCCCCACCAAGGGCTTGGGCCTTGGAGCTGGACACTCAGGCGGCGGGTGCCCGTCTCCCCAACACAGCAGGGTTTTCACAGGTATAGAGTGGCTGTGAGGAGGGAGGGCGCGCACCACTTGTCAAGCCAAAAACTTGAGAAAATTACAGGAGCTACATCTTACAGCCATCTCCCAGGATCAGGAGATCAGGAGGGGCTGTGAATGAGAAAGAACAGAGGGGAGCTGGCCGTCTGTCCACACGCCCCGGAGCTCTGGCTGTGGTCCGTGTCGCTGTGATCCTGCCTCTGCCGTCTCCAGCCATGGACCCCTCCACAAGCGAAGGACAAGCGTCGCCGCCTGGTCACACCCCCACATCTTATTACAAAGGGTCTCAGTGTCCCCGCCCTTCTCTTCCTCAGTGGCCGCTCTTCCAGGGGCAGCTCTGTTCCTCTTCCTCAGACACGCTCTCGTCAGCCCTCACTCCGAGGGATGCTTCCTTCCTCAACAGAACGAGATCTCACACCCGTCTCACCGGCACCGCTGCTCCGGAGCTAACAGCCACGGCCTGGCCCTTGCAGCAAGGCTTCCTCCTTCCCACCGACCCTTCACCAGGGGTCCTTTGTCCAAGGCCTCGATCTCTCGATAACACACCCAAACTATGTGAGATGAAGCTTCACCGTCCTTGGAGCACGCTGGCTGTGCTGCCTCCGTGGCATGGCAGCGTGTCCTGTGGCCATCTGTGCGTGGTCAACACTCTTCTCCAACACCACACTTCAAAGGCATCGATACTGCCTTCTGTATTCAATGACTAACTTTCACATCAAACAACCTAAAATACGTGGGCTTGGGTTTGGCCCACCTTGGTCTTCCAAGTGACATCAATGCTCTTTAGCACTTTATTGAGGTTTGTGATGGTAGATCTGTCCATTGCAATGTCGCTAACCAGTGGCCGAAATCAGATCCCCGAAGCCTCACTGCCGTCGAGTCGAATCCGATTCAGAGGCCCTATCTCACGTCGCCAAGGCTGAAAATCCCAACAGGTGGAAACTGCCCCTCCTCCCTTGGAGTCACTGGCGGATTCAAACTTCTGGCCTTTTGACTGACAGCAAAACACGCTACACCTTCACCCCCAGGGCTTCACCCCCACGGCGGTGTGATCAGGTCCCCTCACGACCCTGAAAAGGTTTGTTTTAACTGCCTGCCAATTTAGAAGGAAGTAAAACCAGACTTGGCTCTCTAGGTCCCGGCCCCATGGCCATGTGCTCCGGCCTAACGGCTCCCTGTGCCCTGTGCCAGCTCCATCCGGGGGGTCTGATGAGGGCGTCCGGCTGGACCGGCAGAAGGGACAGGAACGCGACCCCTCGCTGACGCCTGCCCAAAGGCTGGGTGGGAGAGGAGGACTCCTGGCCAAGCCCACTCCACGTGTACTGCTTCAGTATCGGCGTCTGTTTCAATCTGTGACTGGGCTTTGCTCCTGGGACCTGGGTTCCTCTTCACCAGCCTGTGTTTGGTTTCTAACCTTGACCTGGCTTGGAAGGCACACGCGCTGTGTACAGTGGAAGCATTTTCACTCCAGTTTTTCTTCAATGTGGTGACGGGCCTGCTGCATCAAGTTGCCGTTGATTCTGGGCTCCATCGGGAAATTTAATCACTTCCAGTTAGATTGAGTGGGACTGTCGTGAACTTTTCTTTTATGCCTGTCTGGTTGTGCAGAATGTTACAAAACCGTACAACGGAGGTTATATTTCTCAAAGGCCACTTCTAACACTCTTGGTTTGGGGCAAAGCTTCCGGGGCACCTGGCTTTGCAGCTCAGGCGACACAGGTCCTGCTTGCTGACTCTGCCACAGTCGGTGCCACGCGTGCCGCACTCTCCCGATCCCTCCATAGTTTTCCCGTCTCCACTGGTCCTTCTTCAGGCCCATACTACCCCTCTGGTGTCTGTACCGGTGGGAGAGGGAGTGTTCTTCCTGGGGGACTGTTCACTCGGCAGGCCTGTGTTGCCTTTTGTTGACTTTAAACATGTTTGTTTTCTGTGGAACTCTGGCTGGTCGTGCTGACCCGAGAGGTGAGCCAGGGTGGCCAGGCCTGCACGACGGCTCTGTGGTCCTCGTGCCAACCACAGGGTGGAGGACGGTGCACGTGAACTGGCAGAACCGCCAGGCCCTAGGTGTCCTGCGTGTGTCTAGGACATCCTCATTTCACCACAGCTTTACACCTGGATCAAGCCCTGCTGCTGCAATGGATGATGCATCGGGCTGCTAACCCAAAGACTGGCAGTTCAAGCCCCCCCAGCAGTCAGCTGGGGACGCAGCAGTCGGCTGCTCGAAGCCCTGCGACCTCCCTCCCCTGGGGCAGTTTTCACCCTGCAGGTTGCCGTGAGGTGAATCCACTCCACGTGGTGGCTTCTGTTTTACCTTTGTGACTGTTGTGGTTGTTGTTGTCAGGTGTCACAGAGTCGAGTACAACCCACAGTGAACAGATCCGATCCCCATTCTATCCTGTGCTAACCTTGCAGCTCCGAACACACTAGAGCGCACAGCCGCAGTCACTGCGTCTGTCCACCTGAGTGAGGGTCTTCCTCTCCTTCGCTGTCCCTCTTCCTTCCCAAGCATCATGTCCCTCTCCAAGGAATAGCCTCTCCTAGCAACAAGCCCAAAGGTGAGGTGAGGCTTTATCATCTTTGCCTCCAAGGAGCACTCCGGCTGCACCCTCTCTAAGACATGTCTGTCTGTCCTCTTGGCCGTCCGTGGGATGTCCAGTGCTCTTCTCCAACCTACAGCTCAAAGGCATCACTTGTTCTTCTGTTGTCCTATTCATTCAGGCCTTAAAGAAAACTTCATTCCACAAGGCCCTTCAGGATATGAAGGAAATCCACATGGGCCACAGACGGACGCTAAGCCTGTGAGGTCAATTCAGACGCAGTGAGCCCAGCGTCAGAGCAGAGCGCACCACTGAGCTTCCCGGATGAAACCTTGGTGGGAAGGGCCTGCCAGGCTTTCACCGGAGGCACGTCTGCGTGAGTCTGAACTGACAGACAAACGTAGAAAAGGGAGGTGGTGCGGCCACTCACACGAGGTAAGGAGGAGAGCGTGAGCACTGACCTTTGTTTTCTCACCATTAACCGTCTCCTCGCCCCTCAGCACGGTGCGTGCACTGTCCCCTCACCGTGGGTGTGTGCACTGTCTCGTGTTGCTGTGCAGTCGAGCACAGACTTTGCTACCGTCTCCTCGGCCCCCCATCCAGCTGAGGCCGTGGGAAACGCAAGCAGCCTCCAGGGAGGAGAAGACCGGAGCTGTGCCGGGGCGGGGCTGTTGTTAGGTGCCATCGAGGCCAACACAACAAAGGGACCTTAGGAACAGCTCAGTGTCTCCCCGCCCCGCGCCACCCTCACACTCTCCCCGGTGCACGGGCCACTGCTTGAGTCCCAGGTCAGGATGCTGCCTGAGGGTCTCCCTCTCATCCGCTGACCCTCCACCCATCCTACCGTGAGATCTTTCCTGGCTTCTCCTGACGTGCCCAGAATATGAGGGACAGAGTTTTACTGTCCTTGGGCATCTTGCCTTTACTCCTCCACCACGTTTGTTCTGTCCACAGTCCGCAGCATGTCCAGTGCTCTTCCCAACACCGCAGCTCAAAGGCATCAATTCTTTCTGTCGTCCTTTTCATGGTTCAGCTTCCAGACGCATAACTAACAATTGGAAGGACCGCGGCTTGGGTCCAATGCTCCTGCGTCTTTAAGCCTCCTTGCCCCTCAGCACCTTAACGAGGGCTTTGATGGAGGATGCCCCAGTTCACCACATCCTGTGAGTTCTCGACTGCCGGTGCCAATGGTGCTGACTGTGGATCCAGGCAGGACGAAGCCGTTGCCAGCGCTCTCCCTTCGCCCTGTCATGATGCTGCCGTCGGCATGGCGGTGTGGGTCTTTGCTTCGCGATGCTGTGTTGCTGCCACGCTGCGCGCTGCAGTCTTTGCCCTTCGGCCACAAGCCCTTCAGTCCTCCTCACTCTCTGCAGTCACTGCTGTGTCCTCTGAACAACACAGCTCAGTGATGAGCCGGCCTCCAATGCCGACACCACAGTCTTCCGCACGCAGCCCAGCTTCTGGAGTGATTTATTCAGCAAGGACACTGAATGGGGATGGAGACAGGATGCAGCCCTGGCACACATCTTTCTTGTTTAAACTGTGCAGCGTTGCCTGGTTCTGTTCGGACAACAGGGTTTTTTAGTCCACATATAGGTTTTGCATGAGCACAAATCAATGTTCTGGGATTCCCATTCTTCTCATTGTTAATCATAGTTGGCTGTGATCCACACAATCAAATGCCTTTGCATAGTCAATAAAACACAAATAGACGTTGTTCTGGTATTCTCTGCTTTCAACCAAGATCCATCTGGCAGCAATGCTCTCCCTCCTTTCATGGCCTCTGAGTCCACGCCAATATTATGTCACTTTTCTACTCACGCATAGTTGCCTCCGCAGCTTTTAAACAATCCGGAGCCAGAGTTTGCTTGCATGTGGTTCTGGTGTCAGTGACTGTGTTAGTCCTTCTGGACGGCCTCCCTCTGCCTGGTGATTCTTTCCCTTTCCCCCGATTATTTCCACTCGGCCCCTCCTGATACAGAACCCACAGTTTCACCTTCCTGTCCTCTCAGGAGCCCCCTGGTGGTCCCTCCTCCAAGACAGCCTTCTTTGTTCCTTGGCGGGCAGTCCGTGGGACACTCACTGCTCCCCCTCCCCACTCAAGCCATCAATCCTTTCTCGGTCTTCCTTGCTCATCGCTCCACTCTCACATGCATACGAAACAGCAAATACCACAGCTTGGGTCAGGCGGCCCTTAGTCCTTGAAGGATCGCCTTGTTCTTCAGCACTTTAAAGAGTCCTATTATGTTCCAATAACTCCCCATATCTTATGAAAGCTGTATTTGTTAAAATATATTTTAAAATGTGTGGACACAGCATCATTTTAGACACCTGCACAGACTCAACATCAGGTTTAAGAGGAAACAGATGAATTCTCACGTCTGCATCTGCTGGCTGCCTGTTGCAACAGACAGGTTTGGCTGAAGCTGTTCTTGGGTGAGCGGTACCGCGCCGCCCCCCAGGCCTGCCTTCTCCAACAAGGCTCCTGCCTCTGTATTACGCTAACAAAACAAACCGCCAACTCAGAGTGACTCCGCGGGCTGTGGGGCGTCCTCTGCGGGGGCTCCTCTGACTTAGCACTGACTCTCCAGCAGGTCTTCAGAGGCTGTAAACCCCACGGAAGGAAGCACCTATCTCCTCTCACAGAGCAGCTGGTGGGTCTGAACCGCCAGGGAGACACCAGGGGCCTTTGTACAAGGAGCTGTGCTGCCAACCCAAAGGCACGGGGTTTGAATCCACCAGCTGCTCTGGGAAACGTGAGCAGTGTCCTCGCGTGCAATTTGCTGCCTCTGAAAACCCTGGAGGATCAGCTATGGGCTGATTTCAAGTGGGAGGTTCAAGACAGCAGAGAGACCCTGGCTTGGGGTGAGCGTGACTCTGCTGACTATGCCCCCCAAGCTCCCTGGAGCAGAGAGGTCTTCTGAGCCCACATCGCCATGCCCTGGAAATGTCTCCTTTCGTTCTGTTGCATCACTCAGATCCTGACACGAGCCTCTGGGCAGCGAGACCATAGACTCCTGTGTGTGCGAGTTGCCTCAGAAAGAACCAACATGACCAACACGCTGGTCAAGACCTCCAGCGTCCAGGCCTAAAGGTCCTGTGACCATGAAGTGCTGCATTTATAAGTCACTTCACAGGGAACCAAAATGCAACACCCAGATCCCTGATCCCAGAGCCCTGATCTCGGGCCCCAGCCTCCAGGCTCTACATTCCTTCATGGACAAGTCACCTCCAGGGAACCATCACAGCAGATCAGGGAACCAGGACACCTTGAGCCACACACGACCTCCAGGTCATGAGACCACACACTCCTGTGTATCTAAGTCACCTCGCAAAGAACCCCCATGGCACCCTCACCCAACCCTGGCCTCTGGGCTGTGACCGTCAACGTCTGTGTGTCTGAGTCACCTCACAGAGCACCCCCATGGCACCCTGAGCCACCCTCGACCTCTGGGCTGTGACCGTCAACGTCTGTGTGTCTGAGTCACCTCACAGAGAACCCCCATGGCACCCTGACCCACCCTCGACCTCTGGGCTGTGAGACCACTGTTAGGACTGCAGAGTGGCTCTTCCTCCCTTTCCCAGAAGAGCCACAGACATGATCAAACCACAGGATCAACAGCTGTAACTCTCTTTATCTCTGTTAGGGCTGCTGAACTATTCCACCTCCCTTTCCCAGAATAATTATCTATGACCCCCCCCCCCCATCTGCTCCCTTATCTTGTAGCAAGCAGTTGCATACATCCCCACTCCACAATTTCCTTGTGAAACAATAGAAAACTCCACTCTAGTTTTAAGTGGCTGCTAGTTTCTACTGTAGAGTCAGCCTGGCAGTTTCTCCTCAATAAACTTTATTTCTTGGCCTGAACTGGGATCTGTCCTTTATAGGCCACCTTACATTTCTGATATTAAAATCCAGGAGGAGCACCTGACAGGAGGCAACAAACCCTGATTCCCTAACTAACTTCTCTCTCTCCCTCCCTCCCTCCCTCTCCCCTCCCCTTCTTGCAAGCCTCATGCACAGAGACTAGGGATCTCTCCTGACTTCACTCAAAAGCTAAATAGAGGCCAGTGAACAACCTGCACTTCCTGCTGCTACGTCACGTAAGACTGGAATCTGCTCTAATTCCATATTTTGAGATTCTCAGGAAAGTCCTCAAAATTGGCTTCTGTCTCTCCCCTATGTAACCTGCCCCTCTCTCTTGGTGTAAAGGCACCTAGGACACGTTGGAGCGTCCTAATTCTTTTCATTCCTCCACAGGCTTCATTTACGTCCTGACTGCGACTGCTCCTCTTTGAACTGCCAAGTGGACACCGTTCCCTGGGGCTTTCTACCTCTTGCTGGCCTTTCAAACACCAGACCAATCTGGGGTGAAGAGTGGATGGTCCTCTCAGGTTCTCCTGATCTCTCTGGACTCTAAAGTTGTAGCTCTGGGCCAGGCAGATCCCTTGGCCACCTGGGCCAGTCCCTCCCGATGCTCACCTCATGAGCAGACTGTCCTCTCTAGAGGTCAAAAGGAAACAGGGAGGCCTCTTTAAGTCTCTCTTCAGGAGCCCTCATACTTCTCTCCCTGCACATCATGGGAGCCAGCCAGTCCTGCCCTTCTCAGCACACTCGGCTGTCTCCTCTGCCCCCTTGATGCTCCCTTATTGCAAGAACATGGCAGAGCCAATTATCAATTAGATAAAAGGTCTCAATAGGCCCCAACACGGGACACTCTATTTCAACACTCTCAGAGACTTAGACAATTTGTAACAACTCAGTGGCAAATAGTCAGAAATCCGCTACATTCTATCCTTCTCTCTGTCAGAACTGCTGTACTTATCAAACTCTTTTAACTCATTCTAAGCCCTTTCCCCTTCCTGATCAAAACATAATGCTACTTTCAATCCCTCTGATCCCTCAGCATCCCCTACCTTTCCCACTCCCCCACCCCTGCCATAGGTAAATGTCGCCTCACCAAGGGAGGCCCTCTCCACAGTCACCTAGGACTCAAAGCCCTCCTCGCTGCCCACCTCTCACACTTGCTCCTGGTTTACCCCACCAACACAAATCCAGCCAGAAACTGAAGTCACACTTTTTCACTCTCTCCTTTTCTCTCTCTTCCTCTGTATGCATCCTTCTCCGACTTTTACCTCCTCATAACTAACCTCCTAGTTAAAATTAAATCTCTTTAAAAAGCAACCAACTTTCTGCAACTAGAATCTCACTCTCCTCCTTTTCCAACACTGACCTGCATCACTCCCCTCCTTCTCTGATCCCAACCCAGTGACTAATCTCCATACTATCCTCCCCCAGCTCTCCAGACAAAAACACACAAGCAAATCCACCAAGATCCTCTGCCCCTCCCCTCCCCTCCTTCAAGTAGCAGCTACTACAGCTACAGGGAGAGACAGCAATAAGCAAACAAAAAAGTGTCTAAAGATAAGCCTACATATGTATACAGCTATTTGCTTTTACTAAAATAAGTTTAAAATTTTTTGTTGTGTTTCTCTTTTCCTTTAGGCATTTTCCACCCACCTTTACTTTTCAGCCAAAGTAAAAGAAGTTTCCCCCCAAATTAAAAAGAACCCTGCAACTTTTAAAACTCACCAACTTGGACCCCAAGTCTTATGAAAGAAGAATAGTAATACATTCCCACTCTATCAGTCTGCCCCTGATGTATATTAAAAGAAACCCTCAGAAAAAAGCCTTAGGCCACCAAAGTAACTTAAACTAATGTCTAACTGCTGTTATTCCAGTGTTCAACAATAAAAACTTGGAAGAGGAAAAGAAGGACTATATGAAATCCATTTTTTTAAATAAAAGACCGATGCACATTTTAATAAAGCACAGCATAAACTGTTCTTTTCACTTTGGGCTGGCCCTGTGTCCACTTCCTGCTGCCACCTCACCTGCACGCCACATTTTTAAAAACTGCTATCACAGACCTTTTCACCCAGCAAGCATGCCTAGAAACCTCAACTCCAAGGCTTTTTCTTCCAGTGTAAAAACCTAGCCATGGTCACATAAGCCATAAATATCAAAAGATGCCTCAAGAAAGTAAAGGGGCAGAAGGGAAGCCCCCTGCCGCTTGCTTCCAATGCAGTTCTCACAAACCTGGCTCAATAACGCCCTAGGCATGTGTTGGTGCAAGAAGAGCAATCAGATTGCTGGGGCCCTGGCTCCCTCAGATCCTCAAGGTGTAATCAAACAGCATCACCATATGCCTGGAGAATCCTTGAATATGCATGAGCATTGCTGGTAAAATAATTCACTCTCTTCTCAACATTCATCCTGGAGACTTAACGGTTGTTTGGTAAGCTTCTTTTCCCCCACCAACTTACTATTGTGAGCCTTAAAAACACACACAACCCCCCAAAAAACCCTTTACAAATAAATATCA
Organism: Elephantulus edwardii; assembly: GCF_000299155.1. Classification (NCBI taxonomy): domain Eukaryota; kingdom Metazoa; phylum Chordata; class Mammalia; order Macroscelidea; family Macroscelididae; genus Elephantulus; species Elephantulus edwardii. The sequence goes on along the minus strand of NW_006399879.1, from coordinate 7,723,480 downwards.
AACTCCCTTGTTAAACTGTATATAAAATAGAGTATTATTCCCCATCAGTTTCTAGTTATATCAAACCCCTCTGTACTCTTATTAAAGAGACTTGATATCAAAAGAAAATACTAAAATTCTTTACACCCCAGTATTTCAAATAATATTAAAAAGTTGTAACTTAAACCAATAAGCCTCAATATACCCAAGGGTTGAAAATATATACCTAGCTGTTTAAAGTAATAACTAACCTTAATCATAATAGCAGCAAATTTTCTTCTAAAACTATACAAAGCCTATTACCCATCAATTAAGAAAAAAACACACAAAAACTCATCCAGCCAATTAATACAAAACCCTTTATAAAAGTTTTAAAAAACTTTTAAAACAACATCTTTCAAGTTCTAAATCATACCAGCCCAGCCTTAGCTAAAAATTGTCCTACAATAGAGAGTAGTCATAGCCACCCTCATTCCATCCAATAAATGTAAAAAAATTACACCTCAAACCCCAACAAAACAACTCTCATAATGGGTCAACTAGCAGACAATATAATCCTTCCCCTTACCTCAAATGTTACCTACCTACTTTCAGTTAATGGTACAAAAGCAGTAAGCAATGTTTCCTCCTCTTATTATAATCACACCCTTCCCTTGTCAAATAATAGCACTCAACACTCTACTTCAAAAGTATTCTTCATCTATGGCAACTCAGCTTATAGCTGCTTTCAGACCACCTGGCCTGGAGTCTGTCTTTTCCAGAGAAGAGTGCTGTTACTATGCAAACCAGTCAGGAGTCGTCACAGGTAAAGTGAAAGAACTTTAAGGATGAATCCAGCAAAGACAATAGAAGATAGGAAATAAACAGGAATCTTTCTCCTCTCTTGAAGGATGACTACTCTGACTTCTCCCCATACTCAGCTCTCTTGTAGTAATTTTCTTAATCTTAATGTTTGGTCCTTGCCTCATGCAATTTCTCTCTAGTTTTCCACAGGAACAGACGGCAGCCTTTGCCAACCACACAATTCACTGTCTGTGAACTCCTTGTATTATCAACTGGGTCCCAACCTTTATGCTCCATCGCCAACTCTGCTGCCTAAAACCCGACAGTCTTTCTCTCCTTTAGATCGTCACCCCCACCCAGCAGGAAGAAGTTACAGAAGAGACCTCAGTGGCCCCAGTGATGTAACAAAAGGCTGGAATGTTAGGACTACAGAGCAGCTCTCCCTCCCTTTCCCAGAATAGCCACAGACATGATCAAAGCACGGAAGCAGCAGCTGTAACTCTCTTTATCTCTGTTAGGCCTGTTATTCCACCTCCCTTTCCCAGAAATAATTATCTACGATCCCAAATTTGCTTCCTTATCTTTTAGCAAGCAGCTGCATACATCTCCGTTCCACAATTTCTTTGTAAAACAACAGGGAAGTCCAGTCTAAGTAGCTGCTGGTCTCTACTGTAGAGTCAGCCTGGCAGGTTTTCCTCGATAAACTTTCTTGGCCTGAACTGAGTTCTGTCCTTCCTCAGCGACCTTACAACCACACGCTCCTGTTTGTCTAAGTCACCTCACAGACAACCACCATGACACTCTGACCCACTCCCGGCCTGCAGGCTGTGAGATCAATGCCTGTATGTCTGAGTCACCTCACAGAGAACTGACCTGGCCAACAGCCTGAGCCCACAGCCCCAGCGCCCAGGCTATGAGACCACAAAATTCTGTGTTTATAAATCACCTTCAGGGACTCCACATGACAGACTCTCTGATCCAGACCCCAGCCTCTCACAAGACTAAAAATGTCCGTGTTTGTAAGTCATCTTATGAGGAGTGAACACAGCTGACACCCCGAGTGTGACCCCACAGCCTCTGGGCTGTAAGACCATATATTCCATCTTACATGTCACTCAGTGTGTGGTATGTTATTAGGACAAATGTGAAACATTAAAATGAGGGACCCAAGCAAACGTCTGACCCGGGCACCCCAGGTGGGCTCACCAGAAGGTCTGCTTGGCTGTCTGGATGACGTTGGCCGAGGTCTCCACGTCAATGTAGTCATAGTGCAGCGCCCCGGGGTCTGTGGACGAGCCGGTCTCTGCCAGCAGGATCCCAACCCACCGGCCCATGTCTTCAGAGGATGAGGCCTGCAGGACAGGAAAGCATGTGGCATATGGGACGGTCACGCACACGATGGTGTCTGGGCCTGAGCTGTACATGAGAGCTGAATGCGCAAACAGGGCACCATCTAAACACGTCACAGCTAGGAGAGGCTACTCCTTAGAAAGGGACACCAAGCTTGGACAAATGGAGGGTCAGTGAGAGGAAGACCCCCAAGAGGATGGACTAGCATGATGACATCAGCAATGGCCCCTAGTGGTCAGAGGTGGTGAGGATGGCACAGAACAGGCCAGGGTTCACACAGGACAGGACAGGCCAGGATTCACGCAGGACAGGCCAGGGTTGACACAGGACAGGCCAGGGTTCACACAGGACAGGCCAGGGTTGACACAGGACAGGCCAGGGTTGACACAGGACAGGCCAGGGTTGACACAGGACAGGCCAGGGTTCACACAGGACAGGGTTCACACAGGACAGGGTTCACACAGGACAGGACAGGGTTCACACAGGACAGGACAGGCCAAGGTTCACACAGGACAGGGCAGGGTTCACAGACGACAGGGTTCACACAGGACAGGGTTCACACAGGATAGGCCAGGGTTCACACAGGACAGGCCAGGGTTCACACAGGACAGGACAGGGTTCACACAGAACAGGCCAGGGTTCACACAGGACAGGCCAGGGTTGACACAGGACAGGTCAGGGTTCACACAGGACAGGCCAGGGTTGACACAGGACTGGACAGGGTTCACACAGGCCAGGGTTGACACAGGACAGGCCAGGGTTGACACAGGACAGGCCAGGGTTGACACAGGACAGGCCAGGGTTGACACAGGACAGGCCAGGGTTCACATAGGACAGGCCAGGGTTCACACAGGACAGGCCAGGGTTCACACAGG
>NW_006399879.1:7717048-7719500 GCF_000299155.1 Elephantulus edwardii | reverse complement strand
CAGGGTTCACACAGGACAGGCCAGGGTTCACACAGGACAGGCCAGGGTTCACACAGGACAGGCCAGGGTTCACACAGGACAGGCCAGGGTTCACACAGGCCAGGGTTCACACAGGACAGGACAGGGTTCACACAGGACAGGCCAGGGTTCAGGTCAGCTGTTCAGAAGGTTGCTGTGAGTCATACTCAGCAGCCTGTAACAACAAACACTCGTAGCGATAGAAAAGCACGTGCTGTTTAGTGAGGAGAAAGGGTTTCACAGGCTTCAGAAGCAAGTCAGCAAAGGACCAGGTGAGAGGAAACCACTGAGGTGTGTGACAGAGGGTGAAAATGAGGCTGTGGCCGAGGCATTGATCTTGCAGGACATCAGGCTGTGAGATGGTTAGACTGGACCAATGATGACTGAGGTCATGTAGGAGCGGTCACTCTCAGCACATGGTGTCAGACATGGGGATTCTGCTGGGCAGTGTGCTCCTAACTTCAAAAACGTTCAAGGAAGGGACCTCATGGCCATCAAGCTGGTTCTGCCCATGGTGACCCAGGCGTGTCACTCTCAGGAATGAGGATGGCCAGGCCTTTCTTCCAGAGCACCCTGGGTGGACCTAAGCCTCCATCCTTACAGCCAGCAGTCAAGTGAGTTCACCATTTGGCCCACCTGATCTCTACCTGTTCCATCAGGTGACAGAGCTTGACCAGGAAGGGCTCTTGCACTCACTGGTGGCCTCAGGGGGCCATGGCCAGCCCCTGCCCACTGCTCACAGGGACCAGAAGCCCCTAAAGTAGGTGGAAAGGGTCGTTTCATTTCTCTGGGGAAGTGGTAGAAACAGCCGGTAGCTCGAAGGGCAGCGTGAGTCTACAGACTGAGGTGAGGATGACATGGTCTCTGGACTGTGGGGTGTAGTTGCTGTTAGATGTCATGGAGTTGTGTACAACTTATGGTGACCCTGTGAACAACAGGTCTGAACCTGTCCTGGCCGGTGCTGTCCTCATCATCTCTAGCACTCTTGCACCCACTGCTGCGGTCACTGTGTCAACCTGCCCGGCTGAAGGTCTTCCTCTCCTTCACTGTCCCTCCTCCTTTCCAAGCACGACGTCCCTCTCCAAGGAACAGCCTCTCCTAGCAACATGCCCGAAGTCTGAGATTGTTGAGGACACTTGCAATGCAATGCCCCCAAAGTCTGAATGATCACAAGAAGAGTAACATCCCCCCGAGATAACAAAGTCCAGTGAGGACCAGAGAAGCCTTGGTTACGGAAGCGGGTGTGATGGTGTCCCTGCGTCCTGGTGCCAAGGTGAGCCCTACGTGTGCACGAAGCCCAGGGCCTAGGACACTGGGTGTTCCATGACCTGAGCTGGGAAACCTGTGCCCTCTGTCTGAGGTCACCACACCTTCTCGCAAGCGGGACACAGAGGGGAGCACGGGAATCGTGCCTGTTTGTTTTGTATATAAACACTAGCTCTGGAGGCAGTCTGTTAACCTCAATCCTTAACACGTAACCTCAACATGCTCAGTGGTTTGAATCCACCGTGGACTCTGCAGGAGTGAGATGGGCAATCTCCTCCTGCTGGGAATGAAAGCTGCTGGAGGACCGCTGTGCGCGGGCGTGGACCTGACGGCACGGGGTTTGGCTTTGGGCAGAAGGAGGCAGCTACACTGCGCTGTGGGGACCCAGAGCAGCCACGGACCCTCAGAACAAATAATCAGCCCGAGAAGCACAGCCAGACTTCCTTAGACATCAGGCCGTGAGGCCGGCTCAGTCACCTGGACATGTCATCACTGGGAAAGGCTAGTGCAGGGAGAGGACATGGTGATCGGTGGAGCAGGGAGGCCAGAGGAAGGAGGGGCCCCATCTGTGAGACCCAACACAGAGCCAAGTGTGGGGACTGCACTGGAGTGGGCAGCTGCCCAGCCAGCTGGCCACAGGGTCACAGCAAGTTACAGCCAGTTAGATAGCAGAGAATAGAACAGGGCATTGAACCCCTCACAGACAGCATGCTTGGGGGACAGGACAGCCCCACTCGGCTATCTGTGGCATCATGCTGGAACCCCTCACAGACAGCACGCATGGGAGGCATGGTGGGCGGGGTCTGGCAAATGTTCCCAAAGGTGTGTGAGGTGGGCTGCAGTGTGCAGGGGGAAGGCTCTCCTGGCAGGTGGATGAAGGAAGAAGTCATGGGTGGCAGGGGTGGATGGGGAAGAGGGGATGAGCAGTGGGAACAGGGTGAATGAAGGAAGAGGGAATGGGAGGTGCTAGTGGGGTGGACAGGGGAAGAGGGCATGGGCTAGGGGTGGACGGGGAAAGAGGGGACGAACAGTGCGAGCAGGATGGACAGAGGAAGAGGGGATGGGCAGTGGGTGGAGGGAGAGAGCGGTATGGGCTGAGAGGGTGGATAGGGATGAAGGGATGGCCAGTGGGTGGCAGGGGGGAAGAGAGGATGGGTGGTGGGGGTGG
>NW_006399879.1:7712774-7716656 GCF_000299155.1 Elephantulus edwardii | reverse complement strand
GAGGGGATGGACAGTGGGGCTGGGGGTAGAGGGGATACGTGGTCGTGGTGGGGAGGGGATGGGTGCAGAAGCGAGGAGGATGTGTGGCTGGTCTCTTGTGAGGCCGAGGGGCTCCACGCACCCGCAGAAGCTCCGGGCACAGCCTACCTCAAGGACAGCGACCTCCTGGCCATTGCGCAGCAGCCGGAAAGTGAGGGGGTGCTTGGGGCCCAGCCCCGGGATGACCTCGCAGCCCCGGAGAGGGATGGAGGCCAGGTGGGTCTTGAGGTCCGTCCGGTCCTTGTGCAGCACTAGCTTGTTGTCCCTCACGCGACACCAGCGCTCCCGCCAGCGGCTGTTGGACAGCACATTCAGGTAGCCTGCGGGGGACAGAGACGGAGCTGGAACCTTCCAGAAAGATCAGGAGCTGTGATGGAGCTTCAGGTCGCTCGGGCTGACCGTGGACACTGAGTGCTGACTTCGGGCCTGGCAGCCCCATGCGGGTCAAGGACCACACTACACTCAGAAGAGGAAGCTGTGGACCACGACCTCCACCCCAGCCCTCCAAATGTGGGCCTTATCTGGGTCTCATCTCATGGGCTCTGGAAGCTCTGGTGGCTTGGTGGTAAGGAACTATACTGCCAATGCAAAGGTATGCGGTTCAAATCCATCCACTGCTCCACGGCAGAAGGATGGACAATCTCCTATGTGATTTACAGCCTCTAAAACTTGCTGAAAGGTCAGCTAGGGGTCAGTTCCGACTGGACGGTACAAAACAACAATTCTCATGGAAGTGCAGTGAGGGTAGCCCCTCCCCCCATTTTAAATGCACTCAGAGAAACAAGAGCTACTGCTGACCTACTGCCCTTCAGGCTTGGGGCGTCTCCTGACAAACCCACTGCTGTTAAGCCAGTTCTGGCTCAGTGGACCCTGGAGGACAGAGAACTGCCCACGGGGTGTGCAGGCTGCCATCTTTACAGGCACCGACTGCCCATGTGCCTCCTGCGGAGTGGCCAGTGGGTTTGAACCACTGATCTTATTCCTGGAAGTTGAGTGCTCAACCCCTGTGCCACCACGGCCTCCTTTCTGCACAGATAAGGTAGCCTATCAGGAAGCCCCTGGCCGAATGTGGTCTGTCACCCCAGGCCGCAGGGTCTGGACCAGAAGGTGGGGCACAGGGAGGCTGCCCCTGCTCAGAAGGGAGGACCCTCACTCAGGGGCTGTGAATGACACAAGTTGGCACGGGGAGAGGAACCAGACTGGCTCAATAGGAGAAAATGTCATTAAAATGAGTGCTGTCCGAGAAACGGGGGCCACAGGAGAGGACCTGTGACCTGTGCCCGAAGCTGCATGTGTTCCCGCCCATGAAGGCAGGGCCCGGGTTGGAGGTGTCCAGCCGGGGTCAGATACACTCCAATGGCCCTGGCTGAGCCTCCAGGGACCTGAGCTGCCGGGCGAAGGTATCCAGACGTCCAGAACCGGAGCTGTAGACTGAGTCACTCACTGCCCATCACATCTGCGATGCGCCCAAGAGACTCAGGAAGACTCAGAACCTCTGTCCCCACGTGGGGACACTCTGCTTTATAGCAGGGTCACTACAAGCCGCTGGAGTGCACGGCAGAGGGTCCACCACAGATGCAGCCTCAGGCCGTGGGTCGGTGCTGACTTCCAGCTGAGCCTCCACCGGGTTCTGACTGTGAATCTAAGTGGAAGGGGTTGCTCATGTTTCTCCCACGGAGCTGCAGGAGGACTTGAACCACAGGAGACACGCAGCCATTGGATTAGCAGAGCAACACGCCACAACTACCTCACCGGGGCCCTGGGGTGTGTGCATGTGTATGTTGCTGCGTGCTGTCAAGGTGAGTGTGACTCACAGTGACACTATAAACAACAGGTCTGAGCCCTGTCCCGTCCCGCGCCTCCTCCGATCTGAACCCTGTTCTGTCCTGTGCCAAGCACCCCCACCCAGATCCAAACTCTATTCTTTTTTGAACTATCCTCATGGCCCCACCAATCTTAACTCCGTCCTTTCCCACACTATTATCATGGTCTCCCAGATCTGAACCCCATCCTGTCCTGTCCTCAGTCTCCCCCAGATCTGAACCCCGTCCTGTCCTGTCCTCAGTCTCCCCCAGATCTGAACCCCGTCCTGTCCTGTCCTGTCCTCAGTCTCCCCAGATCTGAACCCCATCCTGTCCTGTCCTCAGTCTCCCCCAGATCTGAACCCCGTCCTGTTCTTCATCATCCTCCCAGTCCCCCATACACTTGAGCTGACTGACAGACAGTGAGAAGGAGCCTTGCCCTAGAATGGGCAGCCTGTACCTGGACTTGAATCTGTGACAGTCTATTGCGTTTGTTACAGTCATCCTCTCATGCTATTTCTGCTGCAGCACAGACAGACCAAGACGCCTACGTTGCTGTGTTAGTGGGGAACATGGGATGTTAGGTGGGGTGAGCCAGGCCGGGTGTGTGCGTGGAGCAGTACCAAGCCGCGCCGTGTCCGGCTGTACAGGCAGGATCCCCTCGACAGCAGCTAACACGTGCACACTCACATGCCGACTGTCTTTATGGTTTGCTGTTAAAGGTGCAAAACCTGGGTGTCAGTCCCTGTACTGGGGGAAGGAACTGCATTTTGCTCTTTACTTTAGAGCCTAGGTGTTCTGTCCTTGCTTGCTCATGGTTTTCTGTTATCAGTACAGCATTTGTCTATGGGTTTGCTGTACTGGGGTGACTGATAGATTGCGGTGATGCTGGAAGCTCAAATGCCGGAAGGGTCACCTGTGGTGCACGAGGTTCAGCAGAGTTCTCAGACTAAGATAGACTAGGAGCAGGACTGGCCACACACTTCTGAACAAAGAGGCCTCTGAAAGCCTGGGGAATGACAGGAATACAGGCAGTTACACTTGGATCTTCAGTAACACCCTAGGTACCAGCAGCCAGGAGATCAGGAGTGGTACTGAGCAAGTTCACTGTCAGGAACCTCTCCAAGTTACTGAGGAGAAATGACATCAGTTTTAAGACTAAGGTATGCCTGATTCAGTCTTTTTATTCACTTGCTATGCATCTAAGAGTTGGGAAAGGAATAAGGATGACAGAAGAATAGATGCCTTTGAGCTATAGTGTTGGTGAAGGGCACTGAATATCCCATGAACTGGAATAAAATAAGCAGACAGGTCTTGGGGAAAGTGCAGCCGAAGTGATCCTCAGGCACAAAGGTGACAGAGCTTCATCTCACACACCTTGAGCATGTTGCTAGCAGAGCCTATTCCTTGGAAAAGGACACCATACCTGGAAAGGTGAGGGTCAGGGAAGGAAGGGAAGACTCTCAACTGGTGACTGACAAAAGGTGGACTGACACAGTGACTCTAACAGTGGGCGGCCTCAGTGTGTCAGACGGTGAGGATGGCGCAGGACAGGGCAGGGTTCAGACCCATTGTTCATAGGGTCACTGAGCTGTGCTGGACTCAATGGCATCTAACAACAACATTGCATGTGAAAACTGGACAGTGAATAAAGAAGACAGAAGAACCGATGCCTTTGAACTGTGGTTTTAGGGAGAAGTAGTGAATATCCCAGAGACCGGCAAGAGAAAAGATCACTCTACTGAAGAAACGCACGCAGGATGCTCCGCACAGGCAAGGATGGTGAGACTTCACCTCACACATTCCGGTCAGTGTCAGGAGGGGCTAGTCCTTGGAAAAGGACATCATGCTGGGAAAGCCGGGGGGTCAGAAAAAGAGGGGGAGATCTTCAACAAGATGGTTTGACACGGTGACTGTAACAATGTGAGTCTATCCATTGATGAGTCTATCCTGCAGGATAGTGCAAGTTTCAGATCTGTTGTTTATAGGGCGCCTATGAGTCATAGTCTGCTCAGCAGCACCTAACACACAACATCACACC
>NW_006399879.1:7695879-7712539 GCF_000299155.1 Elephantulus edwardii | reverse complement strand
CACCGTGTTACAGACCCGGGTGAACGGTTCCACCCAACCGCACCGTGTTACAGACCCAGCTGAACGGATCTACCTAACCGCACCGTGTTACAGACCCGGTTGGATAGATCTACCCAACAGCACCAGGTTACAGACCTGGCTGAATGGATCTATGCAACCACACCGTGTTACAGACCCAGCTGAACGGATCTACCTTACCTAACCGCACCAGGTTACAGACCCGGCTGACCGGATCTACCCAACTGCACCGTGTTACAGACCCGGGTGAACGGATCCACCCAACCGCACTGTGTTACAGACCCGGGTGAACGGTTCCACCCAACCGCACCATGTTACAGACCCAGCTGAACGGATCTACCTAACCGCACCGTGTTACAGACCCTGCTGACCGGATCTACTCAACTGCACCGTGTTACAGACCCGGGTGAACGGTTTCACCCAACCACACCGTGTTACAGACCCAGCTGAACGGATCTACCTAACCTACCTAACCGCACCGTGTTACAGACCCGGCTGGATAGATCTACCCAACAGCACCAGGTTATAGACCTGGCTGAATGGATCTATGCAACCACACCGTGTTACAGACCCAGCTGAACGCACCAGGTTACAGACCCGGCTGACCGGATCTACCCAACTGCACCGTGTTACAGACCCGGGTGAACGGATCCACCCAACCACACTGTGTTACAGACCCAGCTGAACGGATCTACCCAACAGCACCAGGTTACAGACCCGGCTGAACGGATCCACCCAACCGCACTGTGTTACAGACCCGGCTGAACGGATCTACCCAACAGCACCAGGTTACAGACCTGGCTGAATGGATCTATGCAACCACACCGTGTTACAGACCCGGCTGGACAGATCTACCTAATCATGCCTTAGAAGAAGAAATAGCAGGCAACCGGCTCCCTAGCACCAGCCACTGAGCACACATGGTGCTTGTAGGTCCTGCCCCCAGGGTGCGGTTTCTGCCACCCCACTTCATGCCACCCTCCCCCGCCCCCACGATGCTGGTCCTGGTGGACTCAAAGACCAAGGGCTTGGCGTGGGGCCCGTGTCAGGGTGGGTCTGCTGTGCTGGGGACTAAGTCTTGTGTTGGGCTATTTCTGCTCCAGTTCTGGAGAAGACTCTGTCGCTTCTATCAAAACGTGGTCAGGAGGGTGCTCTGAGGGCCTAGTCGCACGAAGCTGCACTGCAATCCTGTTTTAACCCACCAGATGCTCCGCTGGAGAAGGAGAAAGCTCCTTTTGTGCCAGTTGGATCCAATTCAATACACAACGGTTGGGGAGGGTCGGGGGGAACACAAACAGAACAAGCTGGGAGGCTATGTGGGGGAGCCACCTCCCACACCGCCACCCCCAGTGCCCCATCTCTCACCTGCTCTTAGAGCTCTGTCTGGGTGGGGTCAGCACCAGCAGGGAGGACAGGGCTGGGCTGGGACCCAGGAAGTGCCAAGGGCACGTGGGGGCCACGGGCAGGACACCACTTGTCATTACCCTGCCAGCAGGTCTAGCGGGCACCATCCCTCAGTTACATCATGTAGCCCCTGAGAGACACAGACACCCCAGAACCTGGACCTCACCCCCCCCACATGACCCTCACCCAAAGTGTCTTCTTCCCCTAACAGAAAGTTCTAGCCCTTCATGGGTGCATGATGGGGAGAAGTGCATACAAGCCAGTTCTGGGTCCCTCTTCCCCATCTGTGTGTGGGTCAGTGCTGAGTGGCACCTGGATGTGGCATAGGGCATTGTGAAGTTCAATGGCGTAGCCATCGTTCAGAACGGCTTTCCTAAGCCACTGCCCTTGACTTTGCTCGTGACTGGGAGGGAGTGTGCACAGAGGATGTGTCAGTCCACCTCCAGGAGGAATGGCCAGCTTTGCCATTTCACCAGGTTTAACTTGAGCAGCAGGGAATGGAGCCTGCGTCCTACGGAGCCAGAGGTTCCTGGGCCAGACTGGAGCCCACCGTGGATTACCACAGCAGCTGAGAATCAGAGACCAGCGGTGAGACAGAGCTGACCTGGGACTGAGGCCGCACGCAGCTAGAGACGGGCTCTTTGTCCAAGCTTACGGGAGGACTGAGGGGGATGCAGCAGGATCAGGCAGGATGAAGAGAGCCTTGTGTGGCTGGCCCGATGCCACAGGGTGAAGGCGGAAGGGCTGGCTGGCATGCTTCGAAAGCCGTTCTGATTGAGGGATTGTATCCCATTGCTAATTGGAGTTGTTCCTGTCAATTTCCTTAATAGACCCCATAATGGTGAGTGTGGTTCTGTGAGGTCCATGTAGCTATTGTAATGGGCTTCAGATGCACCAGATCAGGAGAAGGGGCTGGAATTAGATGTCTGTCAGGAGTGGAAGGTATGGCTGGTCTCAGGGAAGGTAGTGTTACGTTGTGGACACTCTTGATGGGGGCAGTTTCCTTCGTGAGTTAGTAGAGGTCAGTGGAGCCCTGAGGGTGGAGTGTCAAGGTGATCACCAGGCCTTTCTTCTGAGACACAGCTGGGTGGACTGGACTCCCAGCTCTTTGGTCAGTGGTGAGGGTACAAGTCATTCACCTCATCTAGAGCCTCTGAGAAGTGTCCCTTCCTATAAGGCAGAGCTTCTTCACAGTGTCCACTGTAGGGCTCTCCACCACTGTGTCCAACACAGAACCTCCCTACTCACTTTGTCCTGTACAGGGCCTTCCCACTCACTGTATTCACGATAGGACCTTCCTCACTCTGTCCACGGCAGGACCTCCCCACCCTGCCCACGACAGGACCATCCCCACTGTGTCCACTGCTAGACCTTCCACTGTGTCCACAGCAGGACCTCTATTGTGTCCATTATAGGACCTCCCACTATGTCCACTAAAGGACCTTGACCTACAGTGACCCTACAGTAGATTTACCATAGGGGGCATGACCTTGACCCACAGTGTCCCTCAGGTAGAGTTACAACAGGAGGGCACGACCTAGACCCAGAGTGGCCCTGGTGTAGAAGGAACTCACCACAGGACAGCATGACGCTGACCCATAGTGACCCTAGTATGCTAGGAAGGACTTACCACAGGAGGGCATGACCTTGACCCACAGTGACCCTAGGATGGTAGGAGGGATTTACCACAGGAGGGTGTGACCGTGACCCAGTGACCCTAGGGTCGAGTTACCATAGGAGTGCATGATCTTGACCCACAATGACCCTGGTGTAGGAGGGACTCCCCACTGGTCAGCATGGCCTTGATCCAGAGTGCCCCCAGGGAGGTACTCACCACAGGTGGGCACATCCTCCTCGGCCGATGAGGTCTGCTCGTCTGTGGATGGCTTCTTCTTCCCCAGCCCAATGATCTTGGTGAGCTTGGCCCCGGTCACCTTGGACACTGTGCCCTTGCCCTCTGCTTTCGAGCTCTTCTTCCTCTTCACTGTGAGAACAACACGGTGGGGTCAGCACCTTCCTTCTGGGGGAGGGGGATGTCACAGCATGTGCCGCTTGCCTGCGTGGACTTGTGGAGGCCCTGCTGAGGGCCAGTGCTGAGGGTCAGTGCTGAGGGCCAGCACTGAGGGCCAGCTCTGAGGGCCAGCTGTTGAGGGCCAGCTCTGAGGGTCAGCACTGAGGGACAGCTCGAGGGCCAGCTCTGAGGGCCAGCGCTGAGGGCCAGCTACAGGCAGACATGGCAGCAGATGGGGTCACAGCAGGGAATGGGGTGTATGCAGGAATGATTCCCTGGGGAGTAGACTATAGTGGGGAGTAAGCTTGGGACTCCCCTACACAGACACAGGAGTTAGAGTCATAGTGAAGATCAGGGTGCACATGGGAAGGTTCCACCGGGCCATAGAAGATGGTCCTAGGGAGAAGGGGGTGCATGCAGGGCGTCCACCCTGGGGCAGATTGAGGACACACACACACACACACACACACACACACACACACACACACATGCACGAGCCCGCAGATCCCCCAGGAGCTAGGTGAGAGACAGAGACGAGAGCCCTCAGAGCCCTAGAGGAGTTTGTACAGTGGCACCCTGACCTCAGGCCTTGGCCTTGGCCCCTAGAACTCTTGTTCTTACAAATGCACTGTGGGTGAACCGATTCTGACCCACAGTGACAGAACAGAGGAGGACTGTCCCACCAGGCAGCCACCTTCAGGGAGTGGACTATCCCACCTCCCTCGTGAAGGCCCACCGGCGGATTCCAACCATCAGCCATTTCCATTAGCAGTGGGTGCTTAATCACCGTGCCATCAGAGCACCAAAGGATCACAGCCGGACCCGAGGAGAGAGAGCTCAAAGTCACAGCCTGGTTGCCATGAGCACATCTACACTCACCCAGTGGGGGTTGGGGGCTGGCGATGCCCAGAGCTGTTCACATGGCAGCATGTCCACACTCATGGAGTTGGCCACAGGGTGGCATGCCCGTGCCCACAGAGTTGGCCACATGGAGGTGAGTCTGCACCCACCAGGTTGGCCACACAGTGGTGTGTTCACACCCACAGAGCTGGCCGCACAGCAACATGTCCACGCCCACAGAGCTAGCTACATGGTGGCAAGTCTGAGCCCACAGAGCTGTCCACACAGTGGCATGTCCACATCCACAGAGCAGGCCACACAGCGATGTGCTCATGCCCAGAGCTGGCCACGCCCACAGAGCTGGCTACATGGTGGCAAGTCTGAGCCCACAGAGCTGTCAATACAGTGGCATGTCCACATCCACAGAGCAGGCCACACAGTGATGTGCTCACGCCCAAAGCTGGCCACGCCCACAGAGCTGGCCACACAATGTCATGTCCATGCACACAGAGCTGTCCACATAGTGGTATGTCAGCACTGACAGTTGGCTACATGGTGGCATGTCACACCCACAGAGCTGACCACACAGTGGCATGTCTGTGCCCACAGAGTTGGCCACACGGTGGCGTGTCCACATCCACAGAACCACCCACATGGTGGCATGTCCACGCCCATGGAGCTGGCCACACAGCCATGTGTCACGCCAGCTGGCATGTGTCAGTCTGAGCGGCACTCACCTGGCTCCTTCCCATTGGACATGGCTGTGCCGTTCTCTGTGGCACCCTCCCCGTCGGAGCTCGGCCGCTCTGAGGACAGCTTCTGTTGAGAGATGAGCGAAGGACACTGGTCTCATCGAGCCATGTGGCTTTAGTGTCTCACAGATCAAGGAATCACCTTCGCCAACTTGAGGGACAGAGGGTCAGGTTCACAAGGACCTCAGTCAGGGCTCAGCTATGACCTCAGTGTTCAGAACCCCAGACAGGAGGGCGAGCTTGACGCAGGCACTGATGGAGCTCAGAGGTGCTCCGCCCCATCCAGATGAGCACATCCCCAGCACCCACGGTGCTCTGTGCAGGGGGCTCTGGTGGGGAAAGGCCACAGATCTGGTGGTTAAAATCCACCAGCTGCTCTGCAGAAGCAGGACGGGCACTCCCTCCCACTGCAGCTCACGGCCTCAGAAACCCGAGGGGGGTGACTACGCGGTGGAGTGGAGGGGCAGCAGGAAGTGAGTGACCGCACTGCAAAGTGTGCAACAGTGTTGTGAAGAGTTTGAAATATCGCACGCATGACAGATGCAGAAGAATGGCACCGAGAGTTAACGACCCTCTGTAGTGAGGTATTATGGTCAGTCGTGGGAATGTGATGTAAGCGCATCACCTGATGCACGTTGATGTAATGGGACATAATGTTCTTCCGTAAGGTGATGCTGTGACGGGCAGTGACAGGAAGCTGTCACCACCCGTGTGATGACGTGGTGCATGGGATTATATTCCACAGTGTGACACAACAAAGCCAACGACATTCCATATGGTCAAGGGACACAGCGCATCACAATGTCATGTCAGGGACCGCTCCCTCAGTGCCATGGAGTCGGCTCAGACTCAGCTCACCACCCACCAAGTGTCCAACGTTCCCAAGGATCGACTGGTGGATTTGAACTTCCAGAGAAGCTTCCTACAGAAGCAACGCAGCTTCCTACAGACTCCACCACAGAGCTATATAATAACATAGTGTCACATAACGTTATGTAACCAATAAAGTGTGACATATGTAACATAGTGTAGCACAGCATGACGTAATGTAACACAGAGTGACATAGAGTAACAGCTTAGCTTGATGTAAGGTAACATAGCAGGGTGTGAGGTAGGTGGTATAGTGGGAAGCAGCGTAGCTGAGGAAACAGTGTGGTGCAGTGTGATACGAGGTAACATATTAACCCTTCATAATGTAACAGTGATTACGCGATGTGCTCTAACGTGGTCCAGCATCAGCACGGACTCCGGCAGCCCCCTTTCTCTCTCCTTACACTCGACATCTCTGCCACTTGAACCTCCCCATCCTGGCCCACAAGCACACAGGAGGGTCCAGTGTCCTACTGGGTGTGGGGGATTGTGGACCCAAGTCCATGACATTGACCCTAACCTACCGCAGCTGATCCTCTGAAGGAAATCAGTCTCAGTCTTCACTTTTCACAGACACCCACACACTCTTACACACTCTGGCTCACTCACACACATCCTCTCTCTCACACTTTCACATACATACAGTCATACACTCTTACACATTCTCTCTCACTCTCTCATACACACACATACACACACACACACTCTCACATCCTCTTTCATACAGAGTCACACACTTACACAAACACATACATTCTCTCTCACACACACATCTTCACACATCCTCTCTCGCACAAATACAGTACACACTCTTACACACACACCGCACCCCTCACTGAGTTTGCCTCCCGCCCCCCTGGCCGAGTCTCACCTTCTCCAGCTCGGCCTTGTGCACGGGGGAGCTGCAGGGAGCAGAGCACTCGGCCTCCACGGGCATGCTGCACCCACTGTAGACTTCCTTTATCACCTAGAACAAGACAGACGAGGTGAGCACACTGAGGGTGGAGATGCCGGAGCGAGAACTAACCCCACAGCAAGCCAGGCAAAGGCCGCTGGACCCAGGAGAGGACTGTCCAGGGAGAGAGTCTGCACCTCTGTGCACCCCCATTCCCCATTATCTGACACAGGACAAAGATCTGGGGACAACACATCTGGGCAGGGTACCCCTGCCAGCGTCACTGACACGTCCAGCTGACGGGCAGAAAACTGTCCACTAGGCTTTTCTAGGCTGTAATCTCTGGAAAAGCAGATCAGTGGGTCTTCCTCCTGCAAAGCCATGGAGAGGACTGACCCTCCAATCCTGGTCTTATCCTTTTAAACAACCAATCAGACATAGGAAGGGTGTGGAGAGGAAGCAGGGCCTGGTCAGGCAGAGCATCAGAGCAGGCAGGAGGCTGGGCCCCACACATGTGCAGGGTCACACCAAGCAGGAGATTGGGCCCCACAGACATGTGGGGTCAGGCCAGGCAGGAGATTGGACCCCACAGACGTGCGGGGAGAAACAACGACACTTTAGTGGGAGAAGCAGGGTTACGTTGTACTAGAGGTCAGAAGTGTCTGCTTTTATCAGAGCTCTGTCTTTGATGAGATCAAGAAGCACAATGTGCTTGACAGCCCACCCTAGAAACACAGATGCAGCAATAAAAATACAAATTATGCTAAGTGAACTAACTCAGTCTCATAAAGACAAATGCTGTGTAAGACCATTATTGTAGAATGGGTATGAGGATCCAAGGGTGGGGGACTTAATCATAGGGTCACACAATTTGATGGCTGGAGGGAGGAGTGGGTAAAGGAAAAGAGAAAAATCTGATGTGGAAAACAATGCATACGAACTTTATGAACTTTATAAGTAAACCAGTATTAAAAAAAAATCCCAATAAAAAAGCTCCACTGCCCCCAAATAGATGGCTTGATATCCATTACATAGTGTATAACAAGCACAGCAGTAAAACAGAAAAAAACCATGAATTTAACTTTTTAAGGTATTTTGCTTTTATTATTTATTAATCTTTAATGTTTGCACAATACACTTGTGCTCTAAAAATAGTTAAAAGGGAAATAACATGAGATGATAGCTTGCTGTTGTTGTTATGTGCTGTCGAGTTGCCTGCGACTCATAGCGACCCTATGTACAACAGCCCTAAACTCCGCTCTGTCCTGTGCCAATCGCACTGTCTCCGGCACTCCCATCCTAACTATCCCAGTCACTGAATCAAACCACCTCATAGAGGGTCTTCCCCTCCTGTGCCGTCCCTCCACCCTCCCAAGCATGATGTCCGTCTCTAAGGACTGGTCCCTCCTCACAACATGTCCAAAGTATGTAAGACGGAGCCTCAGAATCCTTGCCTCCAAGGAGCCACCCAGTTTAACCCTTTCCAGGACAAATCTGTTTGTTTTCCTAGCAGTCCATGGTATTCTCAATACTCTTCTCCAGCACCACAGCTCAAAGGCATCAATTCTCCTTCTATCCTCCTTGGTCATTGTCCAACTCTCTGATGCAAAACAAGTGATTGCGAAGACCATGGCCTGTATCAGATGCACCTTAGTCTCCAGAGAGACACCATTGCTCTTCAGTACTTTGGAGAGGTCCCTAACAGCAGACTTTCCCATGGCAATGTGCCTTTTAATTTCCTGGCTGCTGGTGCCAAGACTGTTGACTGTGGAGCCAAGAAAACTAAAGCTGTGTACAATCTCAATCTCTTCACCATCCATCCTGATGCTGCCAATTGGTCCAGTGGTGAGAATCTTTGTCTTTTTAACATTGAGCCTCAATCCATATTTGATATGGATGATAGCTAGCTTTGTTTAATGTCTTATGAAATGTTCATGAACAACCCACGCATAATTGTTGAGAACATGTATTAAATTGATGTAAATGGAATAAAACTTTTATGGGTGAAAAAACCCCCAAAATTTAAAAAAACCCAGCAAACAGAAAAATGTTGCCATCTATTGGTGCCTCAGGTGGGTCAAAGGGGAAGGCCCCCCACTGCATCCCACAACCCTGGTCTCTTAGTGGGGGGGTCTGTAGGCACCCAGGCACCCTGTGAGGGTGTGACCACCTGTCTCTTAGCAGCTGAGAGTGTTACTGCAGGAAGTACCTGGGGCCCCCACGTGAGGACAGGTTCTAAAGAGTAAAGGTCTAAAAATGGAGTAAGCGACTGTCAGACGCCGCTGGACACCCGTCAAAACAGCTACAGTCTCAACCTGAAAAGACCAAGTGCGCACGAGGATGGACAGGGGTCACTGCTGCCCACGAGGATGGATGGGGGTCACTGCTGCACCTGAGGATGGACAGGGGTCACTGCTGCCCATGAGGATGGACGGGGGTCACTGCTCCCCTTCACTAAAGGTGGAGCCACACAGCAGTGGGACATGGACAGTAGGACACATGGTGGTGGGATGCAGTCACATTGAAGACAGGCTGACCATGGACTAAGCCAAGCGCAGGCTCATCCCCTGATTCGCGATGGTAAACCTGCAAGGGGGCAGAGTGATGCTCCTGGGAAGCTTAGCCCAAGTTAATGACAATGTATCAGCACTGGCTTGTCAGTGGTAACACTGTATCACCGCCATGGAAACGACAGTAACAGTAACAGGAAAGCCGGCACACTGGTTGTCCAGAAGTACAGAGAAGAGTACACAGAGAAGCGCTGTCTGTGCTTCTACACAATTTTCCTGTAAATTTACACCTGCTCTGAAAAATAACATCAACTGAGCTTGGTGACCTAGCGGTAAGGAGCGACACAGACCCAGAAGCATGTGGTTCCGGTCTACCAGCTATCCCATGGGAGAGAGAGGAGCAGACTCCTCCCGTGTGATTCACAGCCTGCAAAACCCACTGGGGGACACACACAACTGCTGTGTGAGGAACATGGCAGAGGGCAGAGAGACTCAACAACCTGAGTCCTGCGGATAGCACAGCCTCGCTTACAGAAAGTGAAGACGCTCAGACTACAGCCTTCGGTACAGATGGCACCCCAACATCAGGAAAACAAATATCCTGATAGATGGATAAAAGAGTAAGTTGCCAATACTGCTTTTTACTTGGATCCACAAGCAATGCCCATGAAAGAAGCAGTTAACAAATAAAACAATGTATTTTGCACTGGCAAATCTGCCACCAAGGACTTCTTCAACATGTAAAGAGCAAGGATATCACTTTGAGGACTACGGTGTGCCTGCCACAAGTCATGATATTTCCAGTCACTTCTTAGAACTGTGGCAGTTGGACAATGGACAATGGTGGATGGCAGAGGCATTGCTGCCTTTCATTTGTGATGTTGGTGATGAATACTGAACACACTGAGAACTGCCTGAGGAGAGAACAGGTCTGTACTGCAGAAGCACGTACTGAGCAGGTTAGCTGGAGGTGACACCAAGACTCAAGCTCACATGCTCTGTGCAGGTTATCAGGAGAGGCTAGTCCTGGAGAGGACACATGCTTGGTAAAGTAGTTGTTGTTAGGTGTCATCAAGTTGAGTATGATTCACAGTAACGTTATAAACAACAGATCTGAGCCATGACCTGTCCTGTGCCATCCTAGCCATCTCTGACACACCTGAACTCTGTCCTGTGCTGTCCTCACTGTCTCTGACACACCTGAACTCTGACCTGTCCTGTGCCGTCCTCTTCGTCTCTGACACACCTGAGCCCTGTCCTGTCTTGTGCCGTCCTCACCGTCTCTGACACATCTGAGCTGTATCCTGTCCTGTGCCATCCTCACCGTCTCTGACACATCTGAGCCGTGTCCTGTGTCCTCTGACACACTTGGGTCCACTGCTGCAGCCACTGTGTCAGTCTATCTTATCGAGGGCCTTCCTCTCGTTAGCTGACCCTCCACTTTTCCAAGCATGATGTCTCAGCCCCTCATATTAAAGAATGTTTGAGGCTGTTTCTCTTTTTTATTAACTTGTGATCTGGGCTGTACCTGGGTTCCTCTGTTGTTCACAGGTCTTCAGAGGTCTGCTATCTCAGAAATGGACGGCCAATCCTTCCTAGTTGTGTTAACCTGGGAGCTCTGTGGAAACCTATCCACCATGGGTGACCCTTCTGGTATTTGGCACACGGGTGGTAAAGCTTCCAGCATCACAGCACCCACAAGTTACCTCAGTACAGCAGACTGACAGACAAGTGCTTCACTAATAACAGCAAATGATAAAGGAGCATAGACACACGTGATACAGTAACTAGCAATATGCAGTCATGGCAGTAGGGTCGAGAGTTACCAAAACAGAGGAAGGCCATTCGGAAGGGGGCCCCACAGGGTTCCCATGACAATAAGCACAGATGTGGCAAGACCACGAGGCTGTGGGGCCTGTGGGGCCAGTTCTGTGGGGCGGAGCTAGTCCCGTGGGAAGGAGCTGGTTCTGTGGGGCGGGGCCAGTTCTGTGGGGCGGGGTCATTCTGTGAGGCAGAGCCAGTTCTGTGGGGCGGGGCCAGTTCTGTGAGGCGGGGCCAGTTCTGTGGGGCGGGGCAGTTCTGTGGGGTGGGGCAGTTCTGTGCCGAGGAGCTAGTCCCGTGGGAAGGAGCTGCTTCTGTGGGGCTGGGCACAGTTGGTTCTGCTGTGCATGGGGTTGTGAGTTGGAACTGACTTGATGGCATCTGTTGACAACAGCCAGAAGATGACAGCCAGAAAGCACTGTTAGGAGCCACATCCAGGTCAGTGCTCCACACTGGCCACCTGGACTCATGGTCAGTGGACCCTGTTCCTCTCCTTGGACCACAGCAGGTACTGTCCAGCACATGGAGGTCTGTGACTGACAGACTGTGCACATGGGTCTCAGGAGGCATCTCACCATGCATTCGGTTCTTTATAAGCGCAGCCCATTGGGAGCCTCCGGGGTGCATGTGGATGGACAAGACAAGGTGGCCCTGAAATTACTCACTTTTCAGCCCAGCGAGGAGCCAATTTTGGGGGCTGGGGGGGCTTGGTGGCCACAGGTGAGCCCGACAGAGCTGGAACCAGGCTAGGGGCTCCTCACAGGCACATGCTGGACCGTGAGCTCCAGGTCACAGCAGACGGTACCGCAGAACCAGTGTGGAGTGGATGACAGCACGGAAGGCATGTGTGTACCTGAGTAATCGTCCACCGGAGAGACCAGGATAGTTCCCAGAGAGCTCACCGCTAAACACACCTGCAGAGGATGCTTGAGCAGCAAAGGAGGCTGCGCCAGGGAGGGCGGGAGGCTGCTCTGGGACCCGTCCCCCTTAGAACTCTGCTCCCAGAGGCCCACTCAGTACACCCCAGAGGAAATACAGCCTGAGTGCAGTCAGAAAGTATCCATCTACAAACTGTTGTATGTTTTGTGGTATTTTGTTTGCCTTCAGCTCAAGAAACACAAGCTCGGCACATTCTTGGGGAAACCAGAGTGCAGCGCTTCTGGGAAGAGCGGTCTCTGATGAGGGGAGGCAAGGGCTGCAGAGCCGAGGGCTCATGTCTGTGCTCACGCCACACCTCAGCAGAGTGTACCCCACACCCCTAAGTGTGCACAGTCACGGCCGGCTCAGCCCCTCCCTCTTCTTCTGCTGCACTCCAGGGGCCACGTCTCACTTAGAGGGTGAGGACTGGGCCTCAAAACCTCAAAATGCCCATGTCTTAAGAGACTGGCACAACCAGAGACCATGCCCCACTGCCAACCTGGAACTAAGCTCACCCCATGGCCCAGCAAAACCACAGACAGGCCAGCAGTGGCCAGTCAGACCAGGGAGGGGCATTCACGGCAATCCAAACATCAATACCTGTCAAGGGTCACGCACAGAAGGCAGGGAAGGGGAGGACAAGAGGATGGATGGAAGCGAGACTCACAGGGAGGAAGTGGGGAGAGAGCTGCGGCATCCAGGGACTGTAATGTCAGCAGTGTTGGCAAACAAGATGTGTCTCAACCCACCAATCAATCAATAAGAGATGGTGAGCGGTTACAGGAAAGTGTGCTCTGCGGCCTTCAGAGGGTGGAGCACCTGGCCAGGGCAGTGCGGCCGACAGCTGCTTATTAGGAAAGCCCTGGGATGCAGAAGTAAGGGACCTGGGGGGGGTTCTGAAGGAGGACTCTTGGGGTTCAGGTGTCTCAGGGATGACGAGGACGGCGCAGCACGAGGCAAGGTTCCCATCGGGTTCACAGGGTCACTGCAGTCATGCGGACAGGACAGTAGCTGACAACAGCTATGACACAGTGTATTAACACAGAGCCACAGGTGGCTGGAGAAGACGTGTGGCCAGAACACCCCGCGGACGTGAGGCTGGCGGCCTTCACCTCACGGACTTCGGGTTTGCTACCCAGAGGGGCTGCCCTGGGGAAGGGCACCACACGTGTGAGAGCAGAGGGTCAGCAAGAAAGTGGACCCTCAGTTAGGCAGGGGACCCAGAGGCTGCAGTCACAGACACTTGTGCAGTGGAGAGCGTGGGCTGGGGCAGCAGCGGGCAGGGCGCCTTCTGTCGCGGCCCGGTCACCATGAGCTGAGCTGCTGTGACCATGAGTGAGGAACGCGGCAGTGGCTGGACTCGTACCTGGACGGCAATGCAGGCTGAAGTGAAGGTGGAGAGGAAGCTGAGGAGGAGGAGGACAAGGTCAGGAGGAGGGGCAGCTCACGTGATCAGTAACGTTCCAATGTTGAAGAGAACAGAGTCCGTGAGTCCTGATCGATGACCAACGCGCATTGTTGGGGCTCGGGGCCCAGGTCTGCTGCGCCCTCCCCCACCCCCCGCTTTCTGACAGGCTTGTGGCTTAACACACAGTCTGGAGGGAACAAGTCTAGGCCCTCTCAGGCTCCACCTGCTTTCAGAAGCTAAAGTCCTCCACACAGTGACGGCCAGCGGCCAGCCAGCACCCAACCAGCCAGCCAGCACCCAACCAGCCAGCACCTGGCCAACCAGCGGCCAGCCAGCCAGCCAGCACCCGGCCAGCCAGCCAGCGGGCAGCCAGCCAGCAGCCGGCCAGTTGACTTGTTTCTAGTCAAGCTCTTGCAGGTCCAGTGCTTTCACGGGCACCAAAAACAGCAGCACAGGCAACATCGTGATTAAATTAACCAAAATGCTAGAAATCAGAGTCCACCACGTCGTCTCCCAGCCCCTCGGGGACAAGCAGGAATGCTGGGGGAAACTCTCCCCACTAATTTTCCATTCACAAATGAAGTCATGAGCCTATAATTAGCTGAGTGGCTCTCATCTATGAGAGACTCACATCTGGTGATTTAAAAGGAAAGATGATTTCCCACCATCAGCATCTGACATCTTGACAAGGCTGTTTTGAGGTTGTCACTTTGTCAGCCGCACGGCTGTCTCAGTGCCAGGTCCTAGGACACACAAAGATGCAGGGACTGCCCAGGTGTCTTTGTGCAGGACCAGTGTCACCTAGTGGGTGGCCTTCAGTGCACAGAACAGACCTATCATGAGGGCTGGGGTGGAAGGGAGAACAGTTAACTTCAGAGGGACCTTCCTTGGGTCTCATCAAGGACCAGGACCCAGAGGAGGGACAGGTGACCTGGGGGGACAGGTGGGGGCAGAGGAGGGCTCTGGGGCTTTCCAGATGAGGATGACTAGTGCTGCAATGGTCCTCACAGAGGAATCCAGGCTGTCTTCTGGAGTCAGCCCCAAGTGTCTCAGAGAGATGGGGGATAAAGATGTGGGGAGGTCTCAGAGAGGGGTGGTGTCAGGACACAGGCTTGACCACTGATCCCTGTTTGTTGGGACGCAGGGATGCTGACCTCAGGAGAGGCTGAAGGTGACCAAGAAGCAGCAGGGGACAAAGGCCAACGAGACAACTAACGGCCGGAGAAGGAGCAAGGTGGTGGTGGATGAGTAGTGGGCACGGGTCCTGGGCAGAACGTCCCCCAGGTCCTGAGACCACCCACACCATCATCACCCTACAGGCTTGGGACAAAGTGGTCAGCTGGGTGGCTCGAGGGCCTGGGAGCAGGGCGAGGATCACGGCCAAGATCAAGGTCAGTATGTTACCTCCCTCAAAGACCACAGTCCCTGGCCACGCGACGGACTGCAACAACAAGCTGCTGGACAGCCTCTTTGTAAATCCCAACATCTTTGTCAGGGAGAACATTCTGGAAGAAAATGAGAGCCTGAACATTGTTGGCCAACACTGTGAGCTGATGGCTGTGTCCTCGCCCTGGAAGAAGGAGCAGACAGAGAACTGACCCGGCGGGCATGAAGCTGCTCAGGGTGTCACGTGCATCACATCCATCATGGACCCGGTGTCACGGCCCACATGTGTCATGGACCCGGGCGTCACGGTGTCACGTGCATCACGGGCTTGGTGTTACGGCCCACATGAGTCAGGAACGCGGGTGTAACAAGTGTTACGTGCATCATGGACCCAGGCATCACAGCCTGCATGTGTCAGGAACCCTGGCATCACACGTATCACAGACCCCGGTGTCACGGCCCGTGTGTGTCATGGACCCCAGGCGGCAGGACCGTGCATGTCACAGACCCCAGGCTGCAGTGCTTGGTGAGGGGCGCCTGGAACCCCTCGTCCACCGCCCCCGTCACAGGTCAGCCAATGAGGCCCACAGTGCCGGCTCAGCCCCCAGGGTGGGGAGGACGCCTCTGAGCTGATGGTGAGACGGCACCAGGACGTCTACACTGAGCACTCCTCTGATCTGAGCCGTGTGTGTGCTGTCTTCTGCCACATCTACCACCACATTCTTCATGTCCTCAGCTGCTGACCACTCGGCCGGAACCCACAGGAGATAGACCTGGCCGTTGCCAATGCTAGTTCCTCAAGACAACAGCCCAGCACACCATGCACATCCACTGGGTAGCCCCTAACAACGGACAGCGGCCCATGCCCCGGCCTCCAGCCTGGCCTCAGAGCGGGTGGGTGCCATGGAGGACAGCAGCCACACGGAGCCCACCCTGTTGGCGTCATACACTGTCTCTCACCGAACCCCATGAGGACCCTCTGGGGCTGTGATGGACTCAGGACCCAAGGGCCTACCATCCAGAGGAGGCTACCTGCCCAAGAAGGGACAAGCAGGTCACCCCCTAGCAGGGACGTAAAACCGTGGACTCCTGCCGTGCTGGCCTCAGAGAATATTCCACTATCATGACAATGGTGTTCAGCTCAGTCAGTGCACACTCATGCTTCAGAAACACAACTTAAAAACAATGTACGGGGATCCCAACGTACCCCAAAGGGCAGACCTGCCCGTCTAATGGAGGCCGCGGACTTCAGTCACCCTTCAAAGCCCCAGGGCCACTGGGGGGCCAGACAGCAGGCAGGCCCAGAAAACCAGATGTCATACTCAGAGGAAGGTGCTTTTCAGAATCATCAACCACATGGGAGAAAGGGTAGCCCTGGGCCCACAGAAAACCCAGCCAGCAGGACAGGGCAGAGACCCGAGTAGAGACAGGGCACCCGGGGAGGGAGGGAGGAGAGAGCTGAGATGGACAGGGGGTGCAGACAAAACTACAGAGCAAGATGTGCACAAAGTATTAAACGCAAAACTGATTCACCCTGTGGGCTTCCACCAGACGAATCAGAAGAATACTCCTCTAACTAAACAGTCGTCATTAACAGTCCAAGGACTAGGCAGACGGACGAGGAGCTGGCCCACAGAGCAGGGGGTCTGCGGACAAGGGATTTGGCAACTAGGGAGCCCGAGGATGAGGTGACCTGGAAAAGAGGGGACCCGGGGGTGAGGGGACCTGGGGATGAGGGGAGCTGGGAATGAGAGGATCCATCAGTGAGGGGGCCCAGGGATGGGGGAATCCATAAGTGAGGGGGCCCTGAGATGAGGGGATCCATCA
>NW_006399879.1:7694530-7695779 GCF_000299155.1 Elephantulus edwardii | reverse complement strand
GAGGGGATCCATCAATGAAGGGGCCCTGAGGTGAGGGGATCCAGCAACAAGGGAGCCTCGGGATGAGGGGGCCGGGGACCGGGGGGAGGCTGGGACAAGGGGACCTGTGGATGAGGGGGGATGGGGATGAGGGGACCCAGGATGAAGAGGCCCCTGAGGGGACCCTGAGATGAGGTGGCCTGGAGACAAGGGCACCCATCCACGAGGGGGCTGTAGCATGAAGGGCCCGGGAAGTGTGTGCTCACCTTGAGCCACTGTTCCGCCTGCTCCCGGCTCTGCACGGCCAGCACCAGGGGGTCCATCCCGGGCTGGCTGACCCTCAGCTCATGCTTCTTCTTCTTGCCGTCCTTGGGGGTGTAGGAGACGCTGCAGCCCTGCAGGGACAGCTCCATCTGCGGCTGCTGGTCCTTGGAGCTCTTGTAGCACTGTGGGGACATCACATGGTCACCACAGCAGTGACAGCTTAGTGACGACCTGACAGCACGGTGTGTGACCTACTGGACAATTAACTGAAGGGCCAGAGGTTCGAATCCACCCAGCAGAGACCTTGTGATCACCACAGCGATGACACCATACCTGACACATCTGACCCTAACAAACATCAGAGGCTCAAGCCCCACCTCTGAGGCAGTGACCATGGGCTCACCACAGTGTTAACACAGTGAGTAAGGCCCAGGGCCTGGCATGTCAGAACACTGCCTGAAAGGTCAGAGGTTCTAATCCACCAGGGGCTCTGCAGGGAAAGATGGGCTGTCCCCTCTCATCCCACACCACAGCCCCAGGATCTGCAGCCCTAGAAGCCTGAGCAGACTCACCCATGAGAATCAATCTCATGACAGTCAGAGGCTGTGGCCTGGGTTACCAGGACAACATGAGTATCGGTGAGGTAAATGGAGTTGCAGCTGGATGGTAGAAATGGTTAGTGGTTGGAAAATGGAGATACAAATGGGAGGAACGTCACTAACAAAGCACTGAGCCAGGTGGTATTTTACCTCCTGTTGTTGTTGTTATGTGTCGTCGAGTCGCTTGCGACTCATAGCGACCCTGTGTACAAGAGCCTAAACTCTGCTCTATCCTGTGCCAAATTCACTGTCTTCGACACATCTACTCCAATTACCCCAGTAACTGAATCAATCCACCTCATAGAGGGTCTTCCTCTCTTGTGCTGTCCCTCCACCCTCCCAAGCATGACGTCCCTCCCTAAGGACTGATCTCTCCTTGCAACATGTCCAAAGTATGTCAGACGAAG
>NW_006399879.1:7682437-7691194 GCF_000299155.1 Elephantulus edwardii | reverse complement strand
AGTTGGTGGTCTGTTCCACAATCAGCTCCTGGCCTAGTTTCCACAGCTGATATTGAGCTTCTCCAGCGGTTCTTTCCACAGATGAAATCAATCTGATTCCTATCCACACCATCAGGTGAAATCCATGTATATAACCTGCTTTTATGTCTCTTAAAAAACGTATTTGCAATGAATAAGTCATTGATTGTGCAAAATTCGATCATCCTCTCTCCAGTTCCATTTCTGTCATTGAGTCCATGTTTTCCAACTACTGAATCTTCTCTGTTCCCAACTTTTGCATTCCAGTCACCCATTATTATTAATGCACCTTGATTGCATGTTTGATCGATCTCCGACTGTAAAAGTTGGTAAAAATCTTCTATTTTCTCTTCCTTGGCTCTGGTTGTTGGTGCATATATCTGAATGATAGTGGTATTTTACTGGCCTTCCTTGTATGTGTATGAATATTTTCCTGTCACTCACAATATTGTACTTCAAGATGGATCTAGCAATGGCTTTCCAAAGGAAGCTTCAGATATAAGATATCAGCTCAAGGGTGGGACAACGGGAGATGGATGTTGAAGGGAGTGGGTAGAAGTGGATGGGTATCCTAACGGATGGGAGAGCAGGGAAATAAGTGGGTAAAGACACGTGTGCCAAGGGCAGGGGCAACACTAATATGAATGGTTAACTCTACAATAAGGGATATATCTTTCACTCTTCTGTAAAATGCTGGTCTGTCTTATACTTCTCTAAATCTGAACATTCAGATTACGACAGACTAGGAAGAAGGATTGGCCATCCACTTCTGAAATAGCAGGCCTCTGAAAACCCTATGCACAACAGAACACATGGAGATAACAGAAAGGGCAGCTGGGGCTGAGCTTTCAAGTATGGAAATACAAAGGAAGAGGAACAGTTGTAAGCAGACACTAGTGATTGGGACATGGAATGTGAGAACCATGAATGTAGGAAAATTAGATATTCTTAAGGAAGAAATGGAATGCATATATATTGACATACTAGGCATTGGGGAGATGAGATGGACTGGCATGGGGCATTTTGAGTCAGATGAGTCTGTTCTGCATACAGATTGAAAAAGTATGGAGACAGAATACATCCCAGTGGACCCCCTTTCCCAATGCAGTGTTTCCTTGCTCTGTTTTGACAACTGCCTCTTGGTCCAAGTATAGGTTTCCCATAAGCACAATCAAATGTTCTTCTCAGAGTCAGCCACAACTTCTTGTGATCCACACGGTCAAATGCCTTTGCATAATCAATGAAACACAGACATTCCTCCGGTACTCCCTGCTTTCTGCCAAGATCCATATAATATTAGCTACCTCCTTGTTGTTTGTTGTTGTTATGTGCCGTCGAGCCGCTTGTGACTTAAAGTGACCCTATGTACAACAGCCCTAAACTCTGCTCTGTCCCAGTCGCACTGCCTCTGACACTCCCATCCTGATTATCCCAGTGACTGAATCAATCCACCTCATAGAGGGCCTTCCCCTCCTGTGCTGTCCCTCCACCCTCCCAAGCATGATGTCCCTCTCCAAGGACCGGTCTCTCCTCACAACATGTCCAAAATATGTCAGACGGAGCCTCAGAATCCTTGCCTCCAAGGAGCCACCCGGTTTAACCCTTTCCAAGACAAATCTGTTTGTTTTCCTAGCAGTCCATGGTATTCTCGATACTGTTCTCCAGCACCACAGCTCAAAGGCATCAATTCTCCTTCTATCCTCCTTGGTCATTGCCCAGCTCTCTGATGCATAACAAGTGATTGCAAAGACCATGGCCTGTATCAGATGCACCTTAGTCTCCAGAGAGACACCATTGCTCTTCAGTACTTTGGAGAGGTCCCTAACAGCAGACTTTCCCATGGCAATGTGCCTTTTAATTTCCTGGTTGCTGGTGCCAAGACTGTTGACTGTGGAGCCAAGAAAACTAAAGCTGTGAACAATCTCAATCTCTTCACCATCCATCCTGATGCTGCCAATTGGTCCAGTGGTGAGAATCTTTGTCTTCTTGACATTGAGCCTCAATCCTCATTGAAGGCTGCAGTCCTTGACCCTCTGCAGTAGGTGCTTTAGGTCCTCTTCAGTTTCAGCAAGCAGGGTTGTGTCATCTGCATAACGCAGATTGTTGATAAATCGTCCACCAATCTTGACCCCCTAGGTGGAAAATTCAATTAGCGGCTGGAGGATTTGAACTGCAGACCTTTTGGACTAGTTGCTTTAGCCACTGTACACCAGGATCCCTGGTAAATCACACAGAGTAGCCGGATAGGAATCAGGACTCTACTCTCAGGGGGCTTGTGTGCCAGTGAGTTTCCTCACACAGTCACATGATGCATTGTATCACATTTGTCAAAATGATACAGCCTGAGGCTGGGGAGCCAACACAGCAACTTAGTTACCTTCTGTAGCCTGCTGCTTGTAGCTATTAGCTCGGACCTGCGGATGCTGTGGATCAGAGCAGTCCCTCTTTGCGAAGATAGCAGAGGTCAGGCTCGGCCTTCCACCCATTGTCCCTGCTCTAGTTTCGGTCTGGACCCCAACACCATACTCCTGAGGTCTGTCTGCATGAAAATGTTTGCTTTGGGGCAGAGGAGAGACCTCCAAACCCCAGCTACCCCACTGTGCATGGACTCCCCATGTGGCCTTCTGTCCACAGAGACTACATGGCCCTGGCTCTCCATCCTCAGAGGATACACCACCCTGGTTCTCCATCCACTGAGGCTATGCAGCCCTGGACCTCCATCCGGCCCTCACCCTCCGTCCATAGAGACTACGTGTCCCTGGCCCTCCATCCACTGAGGCTACATGGCCCTGGTCCTCTGTCCACAGAGGTGACGCGGTACACAGCCTCTGACCCTCCATCTACAGAGGCTATGTGATACGTAGCCCTCCATACAGGCCTGGCCTTCGTTCACAGAGGCTACACAGCCCTGATCTTCTGTTCACAGAGGCTACACAGCCCTGGCACTCCATCCAGCCCTCACCCTCTGTCCATAGAGGCTACGTGTCCCTGGCCCTCCGTCCACTGAGGCTACACGGCCCTGGTCCTCTGTCCACAGCGGTGATGCGGTACACAGTCTCTGACCCTCCATCTACAGAGGCTAAGCGGCCCTGGCCCTCCATCCAGCCCTGGCCTACTGTTCACAGAGGTTACACAGCCTTGGCCCTCCAGCCACAGAGGCTACGTGGTATGCCTCCCTGACCCTCCAATCTACAGAGGCTATGCGGTACGCAGCCCTCCATCTAGGCCTGGCCTTTATCCAGAGAGGCTATGCAGCCCTGGCCCTCTGTTCACAGAGGCTATGAATCCCTGGCCCTCCATCTAGCCCTTAACCCCTGTTCACAGAGGCTACGTAGCCCTGGCCCTCCAGCCACAGAGGCTAAGCAGTATGCAGCCCTGGACCTCCATTCAGGCCTGGCCTTCCTCCACAGAGGCTACACAGCCCTGACCATCTGTCCACAGAGGCTATGTGTCCCTGGCCCTCCATCCAGCCCTGGCCCCCTATTCACAGAGGCTACACAGCCCTAGCTAGCCCTCCATCCATGGAGGCTACGTGGCCCTGGCCTCCAGCCACAGAGACTGGGTGAGTTCAGATTGCTCGAGCTGGGCATCTATGAACATACACGGAGTGCTTGGCGCCCAGGGGCCTGGCACACAGAGGGAGAGGCGAGGAGCAGGGCTGGCACTGGCATGTTCCAGGATGGGGGTAGGAACCCGAAACCTAGGGCATGTGACTAAGTCAGAGGGCTGGTCCCAGTCTGGCTTTGACCCACCTAACTCGGGGACTTTTCCATAGCTGAGGGGCAGCTTCAGAGACTGAGAACTGGCAGCTCTCGGAGCTGACCCCACACCTGCACAGAGAGGCACACAGGGGAAGAAACATTCTCACAGAGAACATTCTCAGGGAGAGCCAGGACACGTGCTTATCGGAAGTCCACATCTCAGCAGCTCCCAGGACATGTCCACAGCCTGCTGGTCAGTGCTGCCCCTCATCGGCCCCTCACGGTGGGCGGTGGCCTCTTCTGGGCTCCCGAGGCCTTCATGCAGCTTCATCTTCTCCCAGGGAGAGGCTGGTGCATGGACACCCACTCGGATCACAGCCAGTGCTTTATCCACAGTGCCACCAGTGGCCCAGCAGCCTGTAACTGCCTTGAAGCCCCCAGTCATGAATTCAAATGAACCAATCACAACAGCCCATAGTGGTGCTTCCAGCCAAGCCCCACAGTCCGTCCAGTCGTCCAGCAGGAAGCTGGTATTGCAGCCTCCAGTCAGAACCCTGTCCATGCCCTGCTGCTGGCCAAGGCCCCCCGGACCAGAAGGCTTCCTTGTGGGGTCAGCGTCCCCACAGCCGAATACTGCGTTTGCTGTGTGTGGAGCTCCGATTCACCTTAACAAGGTCTGCGTCTTGGAGGAGGAGGATGTGGAATCTGACCCTTGTCCAAAGTCTCACTCGCCTTTCGAGGAACCTCCTCAGAGAAAGGCACAGTCTGAGAGTCTAGGGACCTGGGCCCAGCAGCTGCTTCGTGGGCAGCTTCTGCTGCTTGTGTAATGAGCTATCGTGTGGCTGTAATTACATTAAATTATTATTAACACAGGCAGCTGGTACCAAGCGCGGAATGCCAACAGCATCTGAGAAAGTTCACAGGCGCCTCCTCATCTCAATGATACTTGGCAGACAGCAGATGGCGCTGCACAGATGTCTCCTCGCAGCTTCAGACGGTGAGGGACAGTCCCGACTCCCAGCAGGCCAGGACCACGCAGGCCAAGGGAAAGACAGGCCCCGTTCACAGCAGGCCAGGACCATGCAGGCCCAGGATGGCCTAGGGCTGTGGAGTTAAGGGCTAGACCATCTAAGAGGAGAGAGGGCAGGTGCGAGCTCATCCCAGGCCCATCATGCCTTTCCTATCTCATAGCTCATAGAAAACACGCTTCTCCAAATCAGCTAATAGCCTAGCTCAAAGGAAGAGGAGAGGATCAGATCCACGAATCCAGTAACTAACTCATTGACCTTCCATCCTTCTTTTATATAAACCCTTCCTTAGCGTCACTTTGGAACATTCTAAATTTGGGGAAAGTTCAGACCGAACATGTACCATAAATACACCCCCCCCCATTGACAATCAGAAGACAATCGTTAAATAGCAATTCACATTCTCCCCGGCAGCTCTGGTAGCGCTGTGGTCAAAACACTTGGCGGCTAATTTAAAGGTCACAGGTTTGAACTCAAAAGCTGTACTTTGGGAGGAAAACATGGCAGTTTGTACACGTGAAGGTCATAGGCTAGGGGACCCGCGGGGGCAGTGCGATTCAGAACTTACAGAAGGGAGGAGGGTGAGAGGAAGGAGGGGGGGAAGGACAGAGGAAGGAGGAGGGAGGGAGGAGGGAAGGAGGGAGGATGGACAGAGGAAGGAGGAGGGAGGAAGGGAGAAGGATGGAGGAGGAACAAAAAACAGAAAGGAGGAAGGGGCAGAGG
Organism: Elephantulus edwardii; assembly: GCF_000299155.1. Classification (NCBI taxonomy): domain Eukaryota; kingdom Metazoa; phylum Chordata; class Mammalia; order Macroscelidea; family Macroscelididae; genus Elephantulus; species Elephantulus edwardii. The sequence continues at coordinate 7,685,724 of NW_006399879.1, read as the reverse complement.
GGGGAGAGGGAGGGGAGGAGAAGGAGGGAGGCCGTTTCTGCCCCTTCATCTCTGTTCCTAACCCATGCTCCTAGGCTGCCCCTTGGGTTAATATAAAATGGGCCCTAATGCTCCTGAGAATGTCCTTCCTGGCCTCCTGGGGTTCTGCCGTGACCTGGGTGCAGGCCCCCTGACTCACTGCACAGGGCCAAGGGTGGTGGGAAGTCAGAGCGGCCTGTGCTTCAGGGATGTGGCCCTGATGTCACCTGCAGTGGCCCCTCTGTCCTGGACTGTGGGGAGTGAGGATCGCGGGAGACGAAGACACACTGCCCGAAAGCTGGGTGTGCTGACCACCAGCACCGAAATCCACAGAGGCAGCAAGTATTTGCTGGACCTGGAGTGTTCTCAGTGTTCCATCTTGCCTATTCTGAGATCAGTGGACAGAACACAGAAACCACCACCTGAGATGGTCAGACTGACACTCAGGACACAGACACCACCTTCTGCGATAGCCAGCCTGACCATGGGACACAAATGACATCATCTACAATGGCCAGGCTGACTGTAGGACACAAACACCACCATCTGTAACGGCCAGCCTGACCCGACAGAGACACCGCCATCTGCAATGGCCAGCCTGACTCTCAGGACACAGACACCACCTTCTGTGATAGCCAGGCTGACCCAGGACACAGATGACATCATCTGCAATGGCCAGCCTGACCTTGAGGATACAGACACCACCTTCTGTGATGGCCAGGCTGACCCAGGACACAGGGACGGGCCTCACCAGCAGCTTGGAATCTTTGATGACGCAGAGTAGTTTGGTCCACTGTCCGAAGCGCTTCTTCCGCAGCAGGAAGGCACAGATCTTGGCGTCCTTCACCAGGTCCATGGAGGCCTCCTCGGATGGCCACTGATGCCGCGTGTCCTTCCCCTTCCCCTCCTCTTCCTCCTCATCGTAGGACTCGTAGGAGCTGCTCATTGCATCTGAGTCATAATCTTTCACAAAGAAACAAAGAGGTAAAGGTCAAGGGCCAGTGACAAAAGCGTGCTCAGGACCCAACCTGCAGGCTGGAATGCAGGTCGGGGACCCCGGTGACCATGTCCACATGCCGCCCACTGCAGTGCCAGGACAGCTGGCGGCTGGGGCCTCCGCACAGTAACTGCAGCCACAGACCAGGCACACCAGCCACGGTGAAGGCAGCAGGAGAGTGGACAGTGTCCTGCGTCACCCCCGCCCCCCAGGTCAGGGACAGCCAGGCAACAATTCCTCAGATGATAACCAAGCAGTGTGGTGGGGAAGGGGTTCCATGTTGGGGTGCTGCTGCTGCTAGGCGCCATTGGATCAGCTCTAACTCAGTGCAGTCCACAGCAGAGCGGCCTGCCGGGCCCTGCACCCTCCACAGTCACTGCTGTCCGAACGTCACTGTATCGTGGCCCCCGACAAGGACTGGCTTGCCTTCACTGACCCTCCGCTCTTCCGAGCGGGCTGCCTTTCTCCAGGGACTGATTTCCCCATCACAGGATCTAAGCAGATCTCTGGCTGGACTTCTTCCAAATGTTAAATGTAGAAAGAACAAACCCAGCCTCAGGCAGCAGGAGGTCAACTCAAAGCTTCAATAAAGTGACCACGGAGCCCCAGGGGCACAATGGTCAAGCACTGGACAAAGAGCCGAAAGGGAGGCAGTTCAAGGCCACCCCAGAACGTCCCAGACAAAGGCCTGGCCACCACCGCCCTGAAGGTCATGACCTTGAATGTCTTGTCCTCTGCACCCTTGGGGTCACCACGTGGTGAAGTCCATTCACGGCAGCCCACAATGGTGAAGGTCGTCACCCCTGATTCTAAATCACAGTGCAGGAGGGTATGATGTCACGTCACCCTGCACGTCACAACCGCAGGGCTGTCACACCTCATCCTAGATCACATAGCTGGGTGTGAGGACATCACACCACCGTGCGTGTCACAACAGTGGTGTTATACCTCATCCTTGATCACACTGCGGGAGGTGATGGCGCCACGTCACCCTGCATGGTGTCCACAGATGGCGGGCCCTGGGCCCCAGCACTTACTTTGGGAAACAATTTGGTCTGTGACCATGGCCAGAACCCAGTCCTTGGGCCTGAGGGAGCAGTCTACTCTGCAGCCATGGGTCCCATGAGGCAAAATGAACTCGATAGGGACTCACGAGACCAGAGGGACTGATGGCTGTTTGCAAACACATCTCGCAGAAGACCCCACCTCCAGCAACAGAGAGGATTGAGGACTCTGTGAGCCCTCCTCCCCCTCCTGGAAGACCCCACCTCAAGGGGCCGGAGCGGACGAGGACTCTGTGAGTGTACCCTCTGCTGTGCTGCTGAGCCCCCTCCCCTTGGCCATGGTGACTGTGGCCCCCTCTGCATGGCTCCTATAACAGAAGGGGCCCCTCCCCACCAAGCCTGCTCACACTCACCCCATGGCCAGGCATTCTCACGCCCCACTCCTGGCACTGCCTTGCAGACCCCACCTCACTCGAACAAACCTGGGCTCACATTCTCCAGGAGGCTCTCAGACAGAAGTACCCACTTGTGTCAATGCCTGTGGCCGGACACCTGGTGCGCCCAGAGCAGAAACCCCGTGGATGGGCAGTGCTATTGTGGGTGGACAGCTCACTTCTACACTTGTTGTTATGTCCCGTCGTGTCACTTGTGACCCTACATACAACAGCTCTAAACCCTGCTCTCTCCTGAGCCAATCTTATTTTCTCCAACAAACCTACCCCCATTACCCCAGTCACTGAATCAATCCACCTCATCAAGGGTCTTCCTGTCCTGCACTGTCCCTCCAAGGACTGATCCCTCCTTGTAACATGTCCAAAGTTTATCGGATGAAGCTTCAGAATCCTCGCCTCTAAGGAGCAACTTGGCTTAACCCTCTCCAGGACGAACCTGTTTGTTTTCTTAGCAGTCCATAGTACATTCAACACTCTTCTCCAGCATCACAGCTCATAGGCATCAATTCTCTTTCTATCCTCCATAGTCATTGTCCAGCTCTCTGATGCACAACAAGTGACTGCAAAGACCATGGCCTGTATCAGACGCACTTTAGTCTCTAGAGCAACACCATTGCTCTTCAGTACCCTGGAGAAGTCCCGAACAGACTTTCCCATCACAATGTTGTTGTTGTTACGTGCTGTTGAGTCACTTGCGACTCATAGCGACCCTATGTACAACAGCCCTCAACGCAGCTCTGTCCTGTGCCAATCACACTGTCTCTGACACTCCCATCCCGATTATCCCAGTCACTGAATCAATCCACCTCATAGAGG
>NW_006399879.1:7644592-7681362 GCF_000299155.1 Elephantulus edwardii | reverse complement strand
TCTGCAGCAAGCACTTCAGGTCCTCCTCAGTTTCAGCAAGCAGGGTTGTGTCATCTGCATAACGCAGGTTGTTGATGAATCTTCCACCAATCCTGATGCCACACTTCTCATCACAGAGCCCAGCCACCTGGATAATTTGTTCTGCATACAGGTTGAAAAGGTGTGGAGATAGAACACATCCCTGGCATACGCCCTTCCCTATTTTGAACTATGCAGTGTTTCCTTGCTCTGTTCTGACAACTGCCTCCTGGTCGAAGTATAGGTTTCGCATTAGCACGATCAAGTGTTCTGGGATTCCCATTCTTCTCAGAGCCAGCCACAGTTTGTTGTGATCCACAGTCAAACACCTTTGCATAATCAATGAAACACAGACAGACATTCTTCTGGTATTCGCTGCTTTTAGTAAAGATCCATCTAACTTCAGCTACAATATCCCTAGCACCACAACCCCTTCTAAACCCAGCCTGGACTTCTGGCAGTTCTCTGTTTCCATTTTTGGATAATCTTCAGCAGAATCTTGCTTGAATGTGATATCAATGACACTGCTCAATAATTTCCACACTCTGTCGGATCACCTTTCTTTTGAATGGGAACAAATAGAGATCTCTTCCTTTCAGTTGGCCAAGTGGTTGTTCTCCAGATTTCTTGGCACTACTTGGTGAGCACATCTAGGGCAGCATCTGAAGTTGAAATACGCCAATTTGTGTACCATCTATTCCTGAGACATTTTTTTGCCAGTTCCTTCAGGCTGGAATTCAAATCCAGTGACTGCTCCAGGATTCCCAGGGATTCAGTCCAGGGACTGACCACTCCAGGATTTCTAGGGATTCAATCCAGGGACTGACCGCTCCAGGATTCCCAGGGATTCGGCCCAGGGACCGACTGTTCCAGGATTCCCAGGGATTCAGCTCAGGGACTGACTGTTCCAGGATTCACAGGGATTGAGTACAGTGTCCACTCCAGGATTCCCAGGGATTCAGTCCAGGCAGCACTCTGGGTGGCGTCTTGCTCTGGGCTAGCTCTGTAGGCCGGGCCCGGTTTCCTCGACCTCAGTCTGCCAACCCCGCAGGGTCTCTGCATGCTGTACTGACTCCTGCACGCACTGCTCTCACCTCCTCGTGTAAACCCTGTGATGTCCCGGAGGCTGCTGCTCCAAGTCCAGTCCTTCCTGGTCATCATGACAGAGACAGCGCTGCTGGAGTGGAGCCGTGACCACAGGCCAGGGGGCAGGCCTGGCCGCACGGGTCCCTGCTATGAATGTCCACGTGGCCCCAGGCTCTGTGCTCAGCCTCTCTCTCATCTCAGGAGCCCGGACACTGTAAAGACCTAAGCGCTCAGCTTGCAGTTAAAGGGCTGGCAGTTCAAACCACCTAGTGGTGCCTCGGGAGGCAGGACGGGTAGTTTGCCTCAGAGAGGGCACAGCTCTGAAGTCCCTGTGGGTCCCCAGGAATTAACCTGGGGGACCTCAGGCAGTGACTCGCGTGCCCAGGTCTCTGTCCCCTCTCCCTGGAATCCGGCTCCCCCTGTGCCTGGATTAAAGCTCTTCTTCCCAGATCGGCCTGCCAGCATCTCCTCCGGGAAGCCTTCCCTGATTCTAAGGTTAGTTCGTGGCCCCTTCTCTTTGTTGGCCAGTGACACCTCGGACACAGTTCACAGCTGCCCACTGCCCACTGGGTAGCTCTGTCCATCCCAACACTGGCACCTGCCTTGGCCCCTCCCAGGGGCAGAGCTGCATGGAAAGCGTGTGGGCCACGCTCTGCGGAGGGTGTGTGAGGCACACGCGTGCCATCCTGTCACAGCTGTCCTCGCCAGCACTGGCCGAAAGGCCTTCCAGGCCTCTGACTCATCACCACACCTCCCCCACCACGGAAGCATCTGGAACAAATCAGCCTTTTAGAAAATGCCTGAGGAGTGACCGCACTGGGGTGAGTGGACGGTGACGAGGCGGGGCACGGGTGAAGTGAGCGGGTGTGCGGCCAGCAGAGGCGGCGAATGTCCTCCCGGAATGGCCCACGCTGAGCCGGATTCAGCCACACCAGCGCTTGGACGGCCGGGCCAGGCCTCCCGGTTCCTCCAGCCCCAGCCGCACCTGTCCTACATCCTCTCCAGCCTCAGGCCACATGGGCCTCACACACAGCCCAATCCATCCCTGATGCCCACGGGGTCCTGGTCTCTGACAGCCCACAGCGGGCCTGGCTCCACACAGCAGCACCTGCCACGCACCCTCACTGGCCTCAGGCCACGTGGGACTCATGCACAGGTCACTCTGTCCCTGGTGCAGTCCTTCATGATCCACAGCAGACCTGGGTCCACACAGCGATATCTGCACCCTCGTCCTTGCCGGTCACGGGACATACACAGCCCACTCTGTCCCTGTTGCCCACAGCTGACTCAGCTCCACACAGTGAGCCCAAGCTGGCTCTTCAATTCCTGCCCCTCAAGGAAGATCACTTTCCTGGACACATGAAGATTCTCTCATAGTTCAGGCGGCCAGGCTGTGGCTCTGGGGACAGGCTCTCTGTCAGCTCACAAGCAGGACACCTGACCCGGGCCTTGGTCTCACTTGAGAAGGGGTGTAGCCAGCATCAAATTTAATCTTACCAATGACACAAACAGAAACAATGAAACAAGCAGAGGAAGGGTGGCCTCTGTGACCCCAGGAAAAGTGAAGAGAGAGCAGAGTGCAGCCTTCAGCTCTGGGGTTCCTGTGATGAGAACATCCTAGACCAGGGAAATCTCCAGGGACACCAGGCCACAGACACTGATGGAGACAAGGGCCACCCCCAGAGCTGACGCCCTGGATCCAGGCTTCTAGTCTCCTAAATGGTGAGAGAATAACATCTGTTCATCAAAGTCACCCCCTTTTGGTAGCTCTCAGCCCCTGTTGCTCTGAGGTGATAAGGACTCCCTCCGCTTCTCTCTGTACCAAATCTCCTCTTTGTAATCTCAAAAGTGAGTCATGTAAGGCACACCCCACACTGATGTAGCCTCGGTAAGGAAATAAAGCCCCACTCTCAAATGCTCTCACACCACAGGGCTCAAGAGTCCATCCTGTGCTGGGGACATAAGCAAGCCCTTCACTGTGGCTAAGCTTGTGCTTGAGTGGACAGATGACACTGTGGGCACGTCACGAGAGGCAGCTGGGGGCAAGGGCCGAGGGCCAGCGGCCACTGTGCTCAAGCTCCCATGTGGCCTTGCTGACCGCTGCTCCCTAACCCAAGCCTGTCAATGACTGTCCTGGGGCAAAGCTGCTGGGCCCACACGGCTGCCTGAAGAGCAGCCCTCACGTCTAGGACCATGTGAAGTCCAGAGATTGACCACAACACAAAACCACTCTTAACTTCAAGTAGATGCTGTCCAGGCGCCACGCTCAGGATGCCCAATGGACATAACGAGGCCCGGTCCTCTGTCATCAGCCAGGGCCTGACCATGAAGACCCACCGGGCTTTCATGTGCTGACTTCCAAAAGTGGACTGCCAGGCCTTGGTTCCTAGTCACTCTTGCTCTGAAAGGTCCACTGACAGCTGTCCAGAGTCGCGGCCGCGTGTGAGCCTCTGGGGACAGACCAGCATGTGAGTGCACTGGTGTTAATCAAGGTGAGGGCGCTCCCACTGCTCCCACCAGGCACACTGTCTCGAGTCCCAGGCAGTTCAAATCCACCAGCTGCTCCACGGGAGAAGGGTGGGCAGTCTGATTTACTGCCTCTGGAAACCCCCTGGAAGGTCAGCCATGGTCGGTTCTGACTTAACAGCAATGACTTTGAACTTGTTTGAATGGGAAGCAATGGAAGCAGCAGACCAGGGGTGCGGTGGGCTTCCCGTGTGACAAACCCCATGGTCAGGCTGGAACAGCCGTGTCACCCGCGGTCTCTGCGTCACAGGACCAGACTCTCATTCACTCCGAGCCACACGGGGAGATTGCAGAGATCACCAAGTCAGGGACGTCTCCGGGGATACAGGCCCTTCATGCCCCACAGCCTGAGGACTCTGGCAATCACTGGCAGTGCGTGGGATTGGCATGTGAGGACAGACTGCCCCTCAGGGCTGGCAAGACGATCTCCATGGGACTGGGCTGCCAACCCTTCCTCTAGTGGGTAGGTCGGATCCCTCACCTCTTGGCTGGTCACCAAGCGCCCACACTGAATGCCACCGAGGGAAAGGACACTTGCTGAAAAGTGTTGGTTCAGGCTCCTGATGCTGAGGGTGGGGCCCTGGACAGAGCCTGCCGCGTGGGTTCTCCAGAGCGAGTCAGCCCCATCTCAGTGGCAACGTTCAGGCTAGTTGTTGGTTTGAGGCTGGATGTGTGTCTCCTCGGAGATTTCTGTGCATCTCTCAAGAAGGACACTACCTGCCAGCGGCCTTGCACCACAGATGCCCGACCGGGCCAGCCAGGCGGCCCTGCGCCGTGGGAGCCTGACTGGGCCTGCCAGCTGGCTCTGCACTGTGGATGCCTGACCGGGCCTGCCAGTGGACCTACACCACAGACACCCAAGCGGGGCTGCCAGCCGGCCCTGCACGAGGGACGCTTGACTGGACCTGCCAGCTGGCCCTGCACCATGGACACCTGATCTAGCCTGGTAGCTGGCCTGGCATGATGGATGGCACCTGACGGACCTGCCAGCCGGCCCTGCACCATGAACGCTTCACTGGACCTGCCAGCCGGCCCTGCACCATGGATGCCTGACCAGGCCTGCCAGCTGGCCCTGTACTGTGGCCACTTGACTGAGCAGCAGTCCTGAAGGTACACGCTGGGCAGGCTCATGTCCCAGGTGGTGGCCCGCACGGCCAGGTGTGCAGTCAGCAGCCAGCACTGTCTGGACACCTGCTGAGTCTTAACTGACCGTGACTCACAGCTGACCCCCGGAGGGTGTCTGGGGCATAGATCTCACGGGAGGAGACCGTCTGTCCTTCACCCGCAAAGCCACCGGTGGACTTGAACCCAGGGGGGGTGGCCTTTGGGTTAACAGTCCGACTGTCCACCGCAGAGCTCAGTGGTCTTGCTGCTCAGTTAATACAATGAGCTCGTCCTTACACTCACCCGGCACCTGGGGCCTTTCAGAGGAAGAAAGGACTGGCAACCAGCAGCCCTGAAAATGCAGTGGGACTCACGCTACACAGACGCCCACCTCAGCGCCTAGTTTTCCAGAACCTTCTGTCCTTAGCTCTGTGGGGATCAAAACCTTCTTATCTCCAAAGTATTTTCCTCCCTTTCCCACCCAGACAAGAGCAGGGCCACCCAGCCCTGGCCCTGACCCTGCCCAGCCCCAGCCCATCCCCGACCCCGGCCCTGACCCAGCCCAGCCCTGGCCAGGAGGCCACACTCACTGGATGTGATGTACTCCGGTGCTTTCCCAGGGCTCAGTGGCACAGCTTCCTCGTAGTAGCCCTCAGGGAGAGAAGAGGTGGGCAGAGGTGGCGGGCCACTGTCCGGAGGCTGGGGGGCAAGAGGGAGGACACAACACAGACGTGAATATACAGAGGGGTGTATGGTGGTCACTGCGGTGGGCCGCTAACCAGGAGGACAGAGGTTCGCGTCCACTCACAGGGCCTCAGGAGTCAGGCCAGGTGATCCACCTTCAGAAAGCCAGCTGTGGAGGCGGCTCTACTGGGCAGCTGGGGTGTGGCCAGCTCCGTGGCCTCCTGCCTCTTTCCCCCTCAGTTTATCTGTGTTGTTGAGCATACACACAGCCATGCCCACTCTGGCCCAGCTGCCCCCACATGTGCCATCAGACGGAGTGGGGTCGGTCATCTGGTCGGCTCCAACGGCAGGGGAGCCCCGCTGGCCTTGTCCACCCTCAGAGCTGCGGCCACGTCTGATCGCATATCTGCTCCCTGAACGACCCCTTTGCCCCTCATCTGAGGGCCGGCCGTCATGGACTTCCATGAGCAGACACTGCCCAGGACAGGCGTGTCCTCCTGAAGGGACACTTGTAGGCTGATGCTCCAAGAGCAGGCTGTGGATACACCATTTGTCCCTGATTCCTGAAAAGGCCTGTCACATGCTGCTCAGGTGGCCACATCCCGGGACTGGCAGAAGTTAGACCAGCTCTGCCCAACTCTCCACGTGCTGGACACCACTGAGAGAGATGTCAGAGCCTGTGCTCTCCGCGAGGTGGAACCAGGGGCAGGGGTCCTGGGGCCAGAGGCCCTGGGAGCACCACAACAGTACATGCCCACCGCTGACCAGTCCACTGCTGACCACCCTTGCTGGCCACACCTCCTGCTGACTTGCCTGCTGATGACCACCCCTGCTCTGACCACCACTCACTGCTGACCCCCCAGAGATGATCCCCCCACTGCTGACCCCCCACTGCTGACCACCACTCACTGCTGACCCCCCACAGCTGACCACCACTCACTGCTGACCACCACTCACTGCTGACCACCACCCACCGCTGACCCCCCACTGCTGACCACCACTCACCGCTGACCCCCCACAGCTGACCACCACTCACTGCTGACCCCCACTGCTGACCACCACTCACCGCTGACCCCCCACTGCTGACCACCGCTCACCGCTGACCTGCCTGCTGCTCCACAGCAGGAAGTCCAAGCAACCACATCATGTGGAGGTCACGGCTCCAAACACCCGCAGGCCCCCTGTTTTGTCACACAGGAATCAGATTCACTCAACAGCTTCCTTCCCTTGTGGTCACACAGTTGAGGGCAGAACCTTCTAGCACATCTGAGTGTTTACCTACTGCACCACCAGGGCTCCTCGACAAACGTGTAAGGATGTCTACACAAGTTTGTTTAGTGAAATCCGTAAACCATCTAACGTGTCAAGAGGAGACGTAAGCACTGCGTCAGCGTGCAGCCCACTCAGGGGCCGGGGATTAGCAGGGAGCGCTGCTGGGAGGGGGCCATGCTGCCAACCCAGAGGTGGGCAGTTCAAATCCATCAGCCGCTCTGTGGGAGAGAGATGGTCAATCTCCTCTGTGTGATTCGTTACTGTTTTCAGGTCCTGTCCAGTCAAGGAGGACTCAGTGATCCTGTGAACAGCTGACCTGAACGCTGTCCTCCCGGGCCACCCTCACCATCCCTGACACCCTCCAGCCCTTTGCTACAGGCTCCGTCAATCCATCAGGGTGAAGGTCTTCCCCTTCCTCACCAACCCTTCACCTTTCCAAGTGTGATGGCCCTTTCCAAGGAATAGCCTCTCCCAGCAACGTGCCCAAAGTGTGAGAGAGGAAGCTTTGTCATCGCTGCCTCCAAGGAGCACCCGGGCCCAACTTCCCCCGGGACGTATCTGTCCTTTAGGCCGCCCATGGGATATCAGTACTCTTCCCCAACACCACAGCCCACAGACATCAGTCCTTCTGTCATCTTTAACACGACAAATGTACTTAAAAATCTCTACCAGATACTGTTGTTGCTACGAGTTGTCAAGTCAATAGTGACTCACGGTCACTGAACAACGGCTCTGAACCCTGCACTATTCCGAAGCAACCTCACCGGCTCTAGCAAACCTGACCCCACTTCCATAGACTCTGTGTCAATCCATCTCATTCGAGGTCTTCCTCTCGCGCTGTCCCTCCACCCTTCCAAGCATGCTGTCCTTCTCCAAGGACTGGTCCCTCCAGGCCACGTGCCCGAAGTATGTCAGATGGAGCTTCACAATCCTTGCCTCCAAGGAGCAAACTGGTTTCACCCTCTCCAGGACAGACTTGTTTATTTTCTCATGGTGTTTAATACTCTTCTCCAGCACCACAACTCAGAGGCCTCAGTTCTTCTTCTGTTATCCTTATTCACTGTCCAGCTCTCAGATGCATAGCAAGCAATTGAGAAGCCCATGGCTTGGATCAGGCACACCATGGTCTCTAGCCTGACATCATTGCTCTCGGGCATCTTGGAGAGATCCTTGACAGATTTCCCCCTGAAACTTGTCTTTCCCTCCTCGCCTCCCCATGATCAAGGGTTTATTGGGAAAGAAACAGGTTACAATGAAGATCAGGAATGAGTTGGGGTCTGTAGTCCATCGGTCAGAAAAGCATCTCCGCTGACCCCGTAGTCAAGGCTCACCCCGGCTCTTGGCCACTTGGTCCTTCAATACTCTTGTGCCTTCAGTATTGCTGGAAACTCTGGGACGGGCCCAGCTTCTGATGGGCTCAGACAGCAATTTGTCTTAAGATTTCCTGACTGCTTGTACCAAGAATGTTGGTCATTAATAACCTCAAGCCTTCCTCCATCTATCATGATGCTGCCTATCGTCGCACTGGGAAAGCTCTTTGTCTTCTTGACGTTGAGCTTCAGTCCATTCTGAAGGCTGCAGCCCTTGACCCTCTGCAACAAGCGCTTCAGGTCCTCCTCAGTTTTGGCCAGCAAGGTTGTGCCATCTGCATAACGCAGGTCGTTGATGAGTCTTCCTCCAATCCTGGTGCCACATTCTTCATCACAAATTTAGCTTCCTGAATTTACTTTTCAGCATATAGATAGAAAAGGTGTGGAGACAGGACTCATCCCTGGTGCCCTCCTTTCCTGAATTTGAACCATGGAGTGCTGTTTCCTTGATCTGTTCAGACAACAGCTCCCTGGTTCAAGCACAGTTTCAACTGAGCACGATCAAGTGTCCGGGATCCCATTCTTCTCAGAGTCAGCCACAGTTTGCTGTGATCCACACAGTCAAATGCCTTTGCATGATCCGTAAAACAGAAATATACATCCTTCCGGTACTCTCTGCTTTCAGCCTAGCGCTCTCCGACATCAGTAGTGATGTGCCTAGTGCCACAGCCTCGTCTAAACGCTGCTGGTATTTCTGGCAGTTCTTTGATGATGTCCTGTTCTAGTCATTATTGGCCAATCTTCACCAAGATTTTGCTTGTCTGTGGTATTAGTGATACTGTTCGGTGATTTCCACACTCCGTCAAGTCACCTTTCTTGGAAAGGGAATATGTATGGATCTCTTTCAGTCAGTTGACCAGGTAGCTGTGCTCCAGATTTCTTGGCACAATCTGGTAAACCTGTCTAGGGCTACATTTATTTGTTGAAATATGACAATTGGTATTCAGTCAATTCCTCGGGCCTTGTTTTTTTGCCAGTTCCTTCACAGCAACTTGGCCTTCCTCTATTATCACTGTTTCTTGACTATATGCTATTTCTGTTTCTTATTATATGCTATTTCTTCAAATAATCTCTTAAAAGAATTAGCTGTGTAAGCTAATCCTTTTTGGTCTAGTGACTGTTTCTTTCATCTTCTTTTAATGCTTCCTGGATCATTCAATATTTTGCCCATAGCATCTTTAAGTTTTGCAAGTCAAGGCTTAAACTTGTTCATTTCCTTCAGCTTGAAAAATGCTGAGTGAGTTCTTGCCTTTTGATTTTCTGACTTCAGGTCTTTGCACATTTCATTATAATTCTTTGCCTTATCCTCCCGAGCTGCCCTTTGAGATCATCTGTTCAGTTCCTGAATTTCTGCTTCTTCTCTGCTTCTCACGCTCCAGAGCAGCGTTCCGAGTCCCGGCACCAGAGCAGCGTTCCGAGTCCTGGCTCCCAGCACCAGAGCAGCGTTCCGAGTCCTGGCTCCCAGCACCAGAGCAGCGTTCCGAGTCCTGGCTCCCAGCACCAGAGCAGCGTTCCAAGTCCCAGCCCCAGAGCAGTGTTCCAAGTCCTGGCTCTCAGCACCAGAGCAGCGTTCCGAGTCCCGGCACCAGAGCAGTGTTCCAAGTCTTGTATGACATCCCCCTCCGTCATTTCCTCCTCTGCTTTGGAATCACGTTTTGCTTTCTTCAGGGATGATATTCTTGGTATCCTCCCACAGTTCATCTGGTCTTTGCTCATCAGTGTTCAGATACCACTGAAAGAAATACCAGGCTTCACAGCCACCTTGGTACAAAACAGACGTGTTTCTGCTCCATCTTCTCATCAGATGTTGTTGGGTGGGTTTCAATTCACGACAAACCCAAGGCCTCAGGAGGAAACTGGCCATGCACCATCCTGATCTCAGCCCAGCTCGGTCCGACTCGTTGAGGGGCTTCCTGTCCTTCACTGAGCCTCTACTTCACCAAGCTGGTGTCCTTCAGTGGCTGCCCCGAGCCCCGAGAGTGGTGGGGTGTTTGAGATGAAGCCTCCCCGTCCTTCCTTCTAAGAAGTGTTGCAGCTGCACTTTCTCCAGTCTTTGCTGACACCACAATTCAGAGTCAGTTCTGTTCTGGTCGTCCTTATCCACTCCAGCCTCCATGTCCATGAGGAAGACCCTGGAAAGGATCCAGTTCACCTCAGGTGACTGGCTGGTCACTCCCGAGCCATCTACAGCCAGAGGTCCAGCCTGGAAGAGCTCCCAAACAGGAAAGTCTAACAAGCTGACCAGACAGTGCTCACAGGGGTGCGGATGGATCAGGGTGTGGCTGCCAACTGAACGTGAAGGATCGATGCCAACTGGCACTATCTCAGAGAAGGGCATTGCCAGGGGCTTCTCTGCCACACAGCCTCCCTGGTCCTGGGTCCCGCCAGCGTGATTGGTCAGGCATACTCTCACAAAGTAACTGGGCAGTTTGCTATGCAAATGAGGTACATAAAACAGTTGCAGGATTGGCATGTGACTATGCAAATTAAGTGACTGTGGCCTACCAATAGGATTGGTCGATTCATAATCATGGAGGGAGGAGTAGGCTTATAAAGGGCAAATCCTAGAGACTGAGGGAAAGGTCACAGACATGAAGAAGAGACAGACAGAACAGAGACAGAGAGACAGAGACAGGAACAACAGAGAGACTCGCACAGAGAGGGGGCTGAGGGACCAATGACAGCAAGGGGCGGGTGCAGCGGCAGCCCAGGCCGAGTGAGGGATGCAGGACAGGCCACAGATCAGTGGGACGAGCGGGAGCAGCAGGCTGGACTGTGGGTGAGTGGACTGTGGGTGAGTGGGCTGTGGGTGAGTGGGCCGTGGGTCAGTGGCTAAGAGGGGGATGTGGGATGGGCCTCGGGTCAGTGGGCCACGTGGGGGATGCAGGACAGGCCGTGGGTCAGTCGGCCAAGCAGGGAACGCGGGACGGGCTGCGGGTCAGTCAGCTGAGGAACGTAGGACAAGCCATGGGTCAGTCAGCTGAGCGGGGGACACAGGACAGGCCGCGGGTCAGTTAGCCGAGTGGGGGACGTGGGACGGGCCATGGGTCAGTCAGCTGAGTGGGTGACAGGCTGCGAGTCAGTCAGCTGAGTGGGGGCCACAGGACAGGCCACGGGACAGGCCATGGGCTGGGCTGTGGGTCAGTGAGCTGCATGGGGGTCAAGGGAAGGGCCGCATGTTAGTGGGATGAGGGACCGGCCTTGTATCAGGAGGCTGAGCAGAGGACATGGGATGGGTCGCAGGTCAGTGCCAGGCACACAAAACTGCCGGGTACACAGAGCTGCTGGGCACACAGAACTAGCCGGGCACCTCAGGGCTGGAGCTGGTCGGGTAGGCGCCTTGGGCCATGGCTATGAGTCAGAGCCCAGAGTTGTAACTCTTGTCTGAACAGGGCTGGGGCTGAGAGAAGGGCCTGCTGGCCCAGCCAGGAGGAGGCCTACCTGACCGAGAGGCCGCTGAGAGGAGTGGCCTGCCCAGGGGCACAGCCAAGGCAGGGCTGAGGTGTCCTGGCCGGAATCTGTGCTGACTGACACCACACTGACCTGTGACCTGCAAGCTGATGCTGACTCTCAGTGTGACGTGGGATACCCTGAAGAGCCCATGACCACGCTTGTGGCCTGAGGTCTGTGGTCACAGCTCTGCGGAGATGCAGTGAGTCCCCAGGAGGGACGCTGGCATCAGCACAGGTAACAGGTTGCAGGGTGGAGGCACGTCCACCTTTGACCTGACCGTGGTCATCATCACGCCATAGTTAGCGGGATTCGGAGGCTGGGAGGTTAACAAAGGGCACAAAACTCACCCACAAGAGCCAACAGGACGTCCCCCAAGCTGGTGTGGGCTGGACGGTAGTGCACTGGACACTGGGTCCTGCCAAGGGTCAACGCTCTGCTGCCCACAGAAACACTGAGGGTCGGAACCAACCCAAAGCACGAAAGGCCTGGCAACTGCTCCCAAAGCTCAGCCCTGAGAGACATGGATGGCAGCATGGCCCTGACCCACGTGGGCATCAGGAGGAAGAGACACAGAGAATGGGGTCAATACCACAGAACATCTCCTGTGTGAGCATGAGTGGGAGACAGACGGGACTGTTCAGTCACTAGGAGTACAACACAACACACATACAGCATCCCTGACACGTGACGTTATCACACACAACACACAGAGAGTGTCCCTCACATCAAGGGTTATTAAACAGATGACACGTAAAATGGAGCGGTCATCTTCACAGCCATATGGAAGTTACAAGAGCGAGCTGCCACTTGGATGCTAGTGGCCACTGCTGGACGGCCCACAGTCACTCACTCAAGTGGCCCTCATGTGCCTGGGAATCTTCATGTCCACCGGGCTTCTTGTCCATCACCTACACACACTCTGAACCCGCACCCTCACTGCTGACACAGGCTGCCCCTCTAGGATTGAGTGGAAATGCCCACAGGGGCCAAAGCAGAATCCACAGAAGCCGGCTGCTGTCTCGTTCCCCACAGAGGTGGTCGGGTCCCATCAACAAGCTTCCAGCTGGCGCCCAGCACTGAGCACCGCGCCACCAGGGCACCTGATCTCACGTGTGCAGGGATTAAACCTAATATTTCATACCAGTCACCAGGCCTCTCTTCCAAGGCACCTGGGTAGGGACTTTGCAGCCCGCAGCCAGCCACTTAGCTGTTTGCACCGCAGAGGTTCCCACCACTGTCCAAGAGCTGGGGGAGCACTCCCGTCCCCTCATCGCAGGACAGTTGCAGCATGAGAACAGCGGCGTGGACGGAGCTGCGGCTTCTGGGAGGCCCTACAAGTTTCAGTCAAAATGGATCCCAAGGAAGACTGAAGCTGCTGCTCGGCCGGGCATGGGCGACTCAACCAAAATACAGCAGGAGTGTCCAGTCCTACCTCCAAACAGAGGCTCCGCTGGGCTCTTACGTGTGCATCGAACAGAGGTCCGAGGTCAGGTCCATGTTAGAAACAGCAGTCGAGAATGGGGAACAGGGAGGCACGTATAGTGTCCCAGACAGATGCCACAGGGGAACACCCAGGCCTGACTCGGACAGCGGCCAGGCCCACCTCACCCACGCGGCCAAGCACTCCTTTTTAAAAATCTCTAACTTCCACTAACACCATATATTGGAATATTTTAAATGATTCTGCTCCTTTGTATGATTGTCCCTCCTTTTCCAGCAGAGCATCTGGTGGATTTGAACCGCAAACCTCTGGGGATTGCAGTGCAGCTTCTTGCCACTAGGCCACCAGAGTATGGACTAAGGCTCAAGGTCAAGAAGACAAAGATTCTCACCACTGGACCAATCGGTAGCATCAGGATGGATGGCGAAGAGATTGAGATTCTTCACAGCTTCAGTTTGCTCAGCTCCATGGTCAACACTCTTGTCACCAGCAGCCAGGAAATCAAAAAACGTATTGCGATGGGAAAGTCTGCTGTTAGGGACCCCTCTAAAGTACTCAAGAGCAACGGTGTCTCTCTGGAGACTAAGGTCCTCCTGATACAGGCCATGGTTTTTGCAATCACTTGTTATGCATCAGAGAGTTGAACAATCGCTTCTCGGCCTTTTGGCTAAGATCAAGTGTAGAGAGTTGAACAATGACTAGGGAGGACAGAAGGAGAATTGATGCCTTTGAGCTGTGGTATTGGAGAAGAGTATTGAATGTACCATGGACTGCCAAGAAAACAAACAGATTCATCGTAGAGAGGATTAAACCAGGCTGCTCCTTGGAAGCAAGGATTCTGGGGCTTCGTCTGATATACTTTGGACATGTTGTTAAGGAGAGACAGGTCTTTAGAGAGGGACATCATGGTGGGTAGAGTGGAGGGACAGCGCAGGAGGGGAAGACCCTCTATGAGGTGGATTGATTCAGTGACTGGGGTACTCGGGATGGGTTTGTCAGAGGCAATGAGATTGGCACAGGATAGAGCAGGGTTTAGGGCTGTTGTACATAGGGTTGCTATGAGTCGCAAACAACTCGACGGCACATAACAACAACAACTTCCACTAACTCTTTTGATAAAACAACCCAGGTCTGCTTCTGTCAGCTCAGAGGATTCTCACCTGCCCTCAGCCTGGACCAGGCTGCTCAGAGATGCTGAAGTCAAAGGCAAGGTGGAGGCCTGACTCCAGGAGAGGGAGGGAGGGAAAGGGAGAGGAAGAGGAGAGACAGAGAGAGGAAGGGAGTGGGGGAGAGAGAAAGGGACAGGCTTGGGGGAGAGAGGGAAAAGGGGAGAGGAGAGGAGAGGAGGGGGGAGTGGACAGTGACTGGGACAATGAATGAATGAATGAATGAATGAGCAGGCACACAGATGAGTGAATGAAGCCACAATGGGACGGATTAACAAGTGAGGGTGTGCGTGAGTGAACGGGCCAGGGAACAAGCTACGGCATGACTGACGGAATGAATGAATGAGCAGAGGAATGAATGAATGAATGAGCAGATGGGTGAGGGAACCAGTGGGCACACAATGGACTAGGGATGAGGTGGATGAAGGAATGACCGGAAAAGCAAGCACACAGACACATGAAGTGACAGTCAAACTAAGGAAGGGTGCCCGGATGCCGACCGGTTCTGTGAACGACTCAGCGGGCAGAAGTGGAGTGGCTGGGTTAACCCACTCACGAACAAGCCAAGGAATGGGGGGTGGGGGGGGCAAGTAAATGAGAGGTGAGGCAGGAACACATGACCACGTGACTAATAAACTGCACTGGAAGGCGCTTCCAGCTGAGGACTCTGGCAACCCACCCTAACTGACCGCTCACGAGGGGGTGGCCACCCACAGCACCAGGTAGAGACCCCCATGGCACCAGGTGGAGCCCCCCCAGAACCAGGAGGTGCCCCTCCACGGCACCAGGAGGTGCCCCTCCACGGCACCAGGTGAAGCCCCCACCTCACAGCACCAGGGATGAAGCCTCATCTCTCTCCTGTGAGCTACTGCTGGGTTTGAACTGCTGACCCTTCACTTAACACTTAATCCACACCACCACCAGGACTCCTAGAGTAACTCTGGGAAGATAGTCGCCAAGCCAGAGGACAGAGCCAGGGACCCCAAAGCTTGGCAGGGCGCATGTCCGCAGAAAGGACCAGCTGAGGGGGATTACAGGCTTCTGGGCTGTAATTACGCACGTTAGCTAAAAATAGCCAATGAGATCATCGATGGGAAAGCTTTCCATCACGGGCGTGTCCACAGCTCCAGAATGAGCTGGACAAGGCAGAAGTCAGCGGGCATGCGCACAGGGGGACGAGTGCACAGCGCATCCCTCGTGGACAGAACCCTCTCCAGCGTGCTTCCAGCTGACACAAGGGCACGCGTGTGCGCCGGGGGCATCCGAGGCTGCAGCAGGACACAGCGAGGCACGCTGCTAAGCCCAGGCTGCACGTCTCCTGTGGTTCGGATCCACCAGCAGCCCCAAAGGAGAGAGGCGTGTGTTCTCCATTTAACATGCTGTGTGGAAGGGGCAGGCGGGGGAGGGGGAGAGTCGCTGTTGTTAGGTGCCGTCAAGTCCAGTACAACTTCTAAGACCCTCTGAACAACAGACCTGAACCCTGTCCTGCCCCGCCCCGAGCACTGTCCCGCCCCAAGCCCTGTGCCCTGTCCTGTGCCCTGTCCCGCCCCGAGCCCTGTCCTACCGTGAGCCCTGTCCTACCGTGAGCCCTGTCCTACCGTGAGCCCTGTCTTGTGCCCTAGCCCTCTCCTGCCCTGAGCCCTGTGCCCTTCCCTGTGCCCTGTCCCGTCCCGAGCCCTGTCCCGCCCTTTGCCCTGTCCTGCTCTGTGCCCTGTCCTGACCTGTACCCTGTTCTGACCTATACCCTGTCCTGCCCTGTGCCCCTGCCCTGAGCCCTGTCCTGTCCTGAGCCCTGTCCTGCCCTGTGCCCTATCTTGTCCTGAGCCCTTGTGCCCTGCCCTATGCCCTGTCCTTCCCTATGCCCTGTCCTGCCCTATGCCCTGTCCTGCCCTGGGCCCCTGCCCTGTGCTCTGTCCTGCCCTGTCCTGCCCTGTGCCCTATCCTGCCTTTGCCTTGTCGTGCCCTGAGCCCTGCCCTGACCTGTGCCATCCTCACCAGCTCTGACACACCTGAGC
Source organism: Elephantulus edwardii (assembly GCF_000299155.1). Lineage (NCBI taxonomy): Eukaryota > Metazoa > Chordata > Mammalia > Macroscelidea > Macroscelididae > Elephantulus > Elephantulus edwardii. Next base: position 7,665,227 of record NW_006399879.1, on the reverse strand, counting down.
CCATGGCCACGGTCACTGTGTCAGTGAGGGTCTTCCCTCCTTCCCTCCTTCCCTCCTTCACTGTCCCTCTCCATGGACCAGCCTCTCCTGACAACATGCCCAAAGCACATGAGGCAGCAGCAGGTCACTAGGACCTCATGCACACTGCCTGCTTCCTCCCACAGCTGGTGGGCTTACACCACTGTCCTGGGGGTTAGAGCCGCTGCGTCAGCCACGGCACCACCAGGGTCTTTCGTGTCACCTGGATGCTCTCCAGGAGGTGATGGGAGAAGGGCTCCATGGCTTATGCCCACCCTCCCTCCTCATCTCAGCTAGTGGACTTGCGTGGCCATGTGTGTCAGCGCCGCGCCCCACAGGGTGGCTAGAGCTGGTTTAGGAGGCAGACCACCAGGCCTTTACTCTGAGGTGCCTCAGGTGGGCCTTTCTGTCTGTTAGCAGCTGTGCACTAAGGAGCCCCAGGGCTACTTAAAAATATGTCCTCATCTTCACCGGAGCTGTGCAAGGCCTTCAAAGGAGCCCAGCTGCCAGTGCTCCCAGTGACCAGGGTGGGGGTGGTGAGGGCAGGCATGACAGGGCGGGCAGGACGGGGCAGTCAGGACAGGGCAGTCAGGACAGGGCGGGCAGGACAGGGCGGGCAGGACAGGGCAGTCAGGACAGGGCAGGCAGGACAGGGCGGTGAGGACAGGGCAGTCAGGACAGGGCGGTGAGAAGGGTGGTCCGGATGGGGCAGTCAGGATGGGGCAGTCAGGACAGGGAGGGCAGGACGGGGCGGGCTCAGCCCTGTGCTTCAATGGGGAGTTATGGCTGAAGGCATGGCACCAACCACCGTCGACAAGGTGCAGCCGTGCTGAGAGGCCAACCGCAGGGGAACCAGGCTCTTCCCGCATTTACGTTATTTAAATCAGAAGGTGTAGCTTCTGCCAATTCCCTGTTAGGAATGCCACTGTTATTCCTGGGATATTCCTAGGATCCAAAGTGCCTGTCAACCTTTAGCACATTCTCAATTCCACCTGGCAGTAACCTGGGGCCTGGATGGCATGAGGCCAGAGTAGACGCGAAGGAAGTGTCAGAGAGCCACCAGTGGCCAAGCAGGGTGAGGACATAGTGACCAGCGGGCTCTGTCCTGTTGGCCGGCTTGGGTCCCCACGTCGTCTGCATCGGTGTGTGAGGAAGGGGACATCAGGGGTCAAAGGGCCTGCTGAGCCAGGCAGTAAACTGTGTTCATAGTGGAGCAGACACAACTCAAACTACAGCAAACAGTCCACCCTGGGCGCTGAGACAGAGCTGGGGGCCCAGGTCCCCGAGGCACCCTGAGGAGAGGCGTGATGATCAGACTGGGGGCACAGGTCTGCAAGGCATCCCAAGGAGAGGCGTGTGAGCAGAGCTGGGGGCCCAGGTCCCCGAGGCACCCTGAGGAGAGGCGTGATGATCAGACTGGGGGCACAGGTCTGCAAGGCATCCCAAGGAGAGGCGTGTGAGCAGAGCTGGGGGCCCAGGTCCCCGAGGCACCCCGAGGAGAGGCCTGGCGATCTACGCACAGTGTCTTGGGTGCGTGTGACACGAGCTACCAGGTGGCATGGACCCAAAGCTGACGCCAGCTGTGGGGGTAAGGGTGTGTTGCTCAGAACGGCTCACCTGGCCGTTGACTTTGACTTTGCCATGTGGGTGGGCGGGGATATGCAGATGTGTTAGTCTATCCACTGGGGATCAGTCAGTCTCCCCCTGAACAGAGTGGATTCGGCAGCAGAATTCAGGGCTATCACAGCCAAGGAAGAAAAGCGAAGGACGTCGAGTGTGAGTCCTCTGCGCCGACGTCTCCTAAGCCGCTCAGACCAGAGCCTGCAGGAGCAGCAGCCCCAGCAGAGCCAGAGACCTGGTGTTAGACGGAGGGGAGGTGCTGCCCCATGGAATCAGCGTGCGGAGCGGTCACACAAGCTTGCAGGAGGACAAGAGGGGGACACCGTGACTGCAGGACCAAGAGCTTAGTAACACTGACCGAAAACTGTGAGACTGGAGGCTGAGGGGTGTCCTGCTGCCACCCTCAACTCTATCCTGTTAACCTCCCCAATAAACCCCAGAACTGGGAGTGTGGTTCTGTGAGGTCTGTGTGCTGTTTGGACCCAGCCGAGCAGTAAGGGTTGGTGTTGGGATTCGTAGACAGAGGTGCAGAAGCCTGGGGAGAGGGGCATGTCTGACCTCCCAGGACCTGGTTTGTGCTGTGGATGGGGCGGTGGGCAGTTTCCCATTGTGGACTCAGGTCATCTACAGCTGTCCACACGCTGCCTGCACTCCTTCACAGTGGCTCACAGGGCCCCGTGTGTGTCAGGGCAGAACTGGACATCAGCATGGTTGTGCCTGATTCCTCACAAGCAGACCCTAGGCCTTTCCCACCGTGTCTCTGAACACTGGGACTGCAGCCCCGTGCCCAGCACCCTGCCACCTTGGTTCTGGTAACTGCTCCAGCACAGACCACCGAGGAATCAGCCCCAACTCGGGGATCTTGCAGGGCAGAGGGGACCTGCCCCCGTCTGTGGGTGTCACCATCACAGAAGCAGGTGGACTTACCTTCTCCCTCAGAGAGGATGGTGGTCTCAACCTGCTTACCTCTGGACTAGCAGCCAGCTTTGACCACTGCACCACTGCAGGTGCTGAGGTCCCGGAGAAGACACTGGCCTGCCCTGGGCAGCGAGGCCTCCACCCCCCTAGGCCCGCAGTCGTGGGCCTGGCCAGCACTCACCAGCCAGGGCTGTGGGATCTCGGGCAGCGGCAGCTGGGGAGGGGCTGGCAGGCTGCTGGCGAGCTGGTGGGCGTGCTCCACCTTCTGAACATGGTCCTTGCCCTCGGAACCTGGGAGAGGGAGGCAGACCAGGAGGTGAGGAGGGGTTGTGCGGTGAGCTGTCCCACTGCAGTCCTCGGGGCCCTGCAGGTCAGTGTCCACTTAGGTGACAGGTCTAAAGCAAAGGTTCATCAAAAGTACATCTTAAAGGGGTGGGGTGGCTCCAAGCCTGTGTCCTCCGTGGTCCCGCTGCCTCTCCAAAAGCAAGCCAGTCACGGTGTAAGCCTGGAAGACATCCTGGCGTGTGAGACCAGGCAGCCACCAAGGCAGCAGGAGGGCTCCGTGAGAGACCACCAGGCCCTTCACCCGGGGAGCCACTGGGCAGACACACGCTGCTGACCCTCGTGAGCACTTACCACTGTGACCTCAGGGGTCATAACACCAAACCAAACCTCTGCCTTCCAGCTGTCTAGCTGACTGGACTCAGTGACCCTGCCAGACAGAGGGGAGCTGCCCACATGTCCCCGACCCAAGTCACTGCTCTCCAACTGACTGGACTCACAGTGACCCCACCAAACTGAGGGGAACTGCCCACACGTCCCTAAATCAGGCTCTCACTGTCCAGTTGTCCAGAGGAACTGCCCACACGTCCCTGAGGCTTTGATCCCTTCCTCCCGAGGAAACCACAGACCTTTCAGCGGGCGGCCAGCGAGCCAATCATGGTCCCTCCCGAGCTCCTCCCAGGTGTCCTCCCCTGGGACCCAGCCCAGGGCCCTTGCCATGTGCAGCAGCCAGGCCTGAGGTCACACGATGCTGTGGCACCCGAGTCCGAGCAAATCTCCATCCACACCCCTAGGATCCTGTGCACTCTACCAAGACGCACAGTCTGCAGCGAGCACGGGCTGCTCATCTCCGGAACTGGACAGACGGTCAGTGAACCAGTGACCAGGACCTGCTCACTATGTACTACACACAGCCTGGCACACAGCCCAGGCCTGCCGGTCCTCAGAGCTGGACCGATGGTGAACTATGTCCTAGTCACAGGCCAGGCCCGCCCATCCTCAGAGCTGGACAGACGGTCAGTGAACCAGTGAGTAGGCCCAGTGTCTCCACGAGAGGACACACCCGGTGGGTGGGCACCCAGAGCCACTGGAGTGGCTGGGAGGACACACTCACCTCTGGAGGCTTGGATCCTCAGCAGAATGCTGGCAATCACGGCTTTCTTCTCACGGACGGTGGACGTCAGGTGCTCGTGGTCCAGCAGTTCCAGGAAGAGCCGCAGTTCAACGATTAACTCTTCCATAGCTGGGAGAGAGGAGGGGACAGGGTGTGACTGGGAGATGTCATAACAGGGCCCTTTCTCGTGGCATCCGCGTTAGCCGGACAAAGCTCTCCGGCTCGGAAGGCGGGCAGCGGCAGCCTCCAGCATGACCCGGGTTTGGCTGTCACCAGACTCTCAGTCAAAGTTTACAAGGCCAATCGGTTTTCCACTCAGCGGCTCACAGGCACTCAGGACGCATTCAGGACACACTGCAAACCCCTCTCCCCACTCCGCCCTGGCGTTCTCATCTCCACTCAGCCCAATCTCCTCTCCCTCCCACCATCTGGGCTTCCTCCACCAGCAAGTGCCGCCCTGGGACCTTCTGTGGTTGGTCACCTTATTGTTGTTGTGTGCCATGGAGTCAGAACCAACCTACAGCTGACCCTCTAGGGGGTGTTCAGAGGAGGAAATGGCACAAGAACAATAATTGTTTGGCTGAAAGTGAAGACATGTGGGTGAGTTCTGCTCCACGTTTTAAAGGCGACTCAGGGTCACAGTCCTGGGGTTCCACCAGTCTCTAAGGGACCAGGATGCCTGCTCAGTGATAAGAGTTCTTGCCTTCTGTGTGGGAAACTCAAGTTTGATTCCCTGCTGAGGCCCCGGATGCCCAGCCTCCACCTGCCCCTCAGGGGGCCTGAGCTGCTGATAGGGAACAGGTTGGGGCAGAGCTTCTAGGCTGTGACAGATGAGGAAGAAAGATCTGGAGCTCTCTCGGTGAACAGTCTACGGTGCCCACAGTGGGGTCTACACTGGTCCCAGGGACAGCGAGGTCTGGAGGCTGTACTGTGCACAGGGTCCCCTTGAGCACCGTGGACAAGGAGAATGTGGACGACACCCCTATGACACCAGGTCAACCAGAAGATCCTGGGGGATCTGGACAGACACCTGGCTCCTTCCTGGCTTTGAGTCCACAGCCAGGCTGCCCAGATGCCACAGCTCGATGGCCTGAAGGCTGTGCCACCTGAGTGTCAAGAAAGACGTGGCATCTGGACACTCAGTTCCCCAGGAACGTCACACCTGGCTTTGCCCCTGATGAGAAAGTATTCAGCAACTGATTTTCACTGTCTTTCTTTAATAATAATCAAGAATCATGCTCTGGTGGTCTAGTGGTAAGGAGCTGTGCTGCCCACCTAAAGGCACGTGGTTTGAATCCACCAGCTGCCCCGCTGGAGAAGGATGGGCAATTCCCTTCCATGCGGTTTACTGCTCCGAAAACCCGCTGGAGGGTCAGCTGCAGGTCGGATCTGACTTGGCAGCACACAACAACACAGGGGTCAGGACTGGGTACTGGACGTGGTGGACAGCTCGCATGCTTGGAGAGCGCACCAGGGCCTCCTCCATCGGCTTTTAGGGGGTGAAATGACGCCCTGCCACGCTTCTACTCCCAGGACGACCCGCTGTGTGTTTCCAGGGGAAGATCCTGGTGTCTGTTTGCTGGTTTTTAATTTAGGATTTCTGTGTTGCTCGGCTGCTAACCACAAGGTCAGTGGTTCACAGCCACCAAGTGGCTCTTCAGGACACAGACCTGGTGCTCTGCCCCCTCCACTCCCCCCACCCTGAAGAGCCCTGCAGCGCAGCTATGCTGTCAGGCGGGAGGGTCACAGCTATGCTGTCATGCAGGGTCACAGCTATGCTGTCAGGTAGGGTCACAGCTTTGCTGTCATGCAGGGTCACAGCTATGCTGTCATGCAGGGTCACAGCTATGCTGTCATGCAGGGTCACAGCTATGCTGTCATGCAGGGTCACAGCTATGCTGTCATGCAGGGTCACAGCTATGCTGTCATGCAGGGTCACAGCTATGCTGTCAGGCAGGGAGGGTCACAGCTATGCTGTCTTGCAAAGTCACCATGAGCCGGATGGACACAGGTCACCCACAGCACTGACACAGGGATCTTTCTATTCCAGCACAAGGGTGGAGGGGAGACATGAGGAGCAGGGCACCACAAAAGCCCTGGGTGTAGCAACAGATGACCCTGTAGTCAACCTTGGCTACCAGCTCCATCAACTGTCTCCTGGGACTGTTGCCCTGCCTGTGGGGACAGAGGCTATGAATGGAGGAGCAAGCGGAGCCTAGACTGAGGGTTTGATCACCAATACCACACGGTCAAGGGGACGGGGCAAGAAACTGCTGCCAGCTGGACAATGCCACGTCTCGGGGTCTGAAGGCACAGCCCTTCCCCATGAGCCCCTCTCTCACACTCCCCCCATCACCTGTCCCTCCTGCCCTCTCTCACACTCTTCCCTCACCGCCTGTCCTAACTCCCTTCCTCTCTCATACTCCCCCCTCCTATCCCTCTCTCACATCCCCCTCACCTGTCCCTCCCTCCCTCTCACAGTCTTAACACCTGTCCCAACTCCCTCCCTCTCTCACATCCCCCTCACCTGTCCCTCCCTCCCTCTCTCACACTCCCCCCTACCTGGCCCCCCCTCCCTTCCTCCCTCCCTACACCCTGTGCCATCACAGGTTGGGGTCTGGATGGGGAGTGTGGGTTGATGGTGCCTGCAGCTTCCCAAAGGCGAGAAAGGAGGAGAGACTCAGCTCTTGAGGGGGTGTCTCCCTGCTGTCCCTGTGCTGCCCACCTCCACTGTGGGAGACCAACACTTGCAAGCACCACCCCCCACCTGCCTGGGGCCTGTGGTGCTGAACACAATTCAGAGGGGCTTCCACACTGAGAGGCCCAGGAAAGCTCTGGGGGTCTCCTTCCGAAAGTTGGCCCATGATGGCAGCTGTTCAAACTGCTCAACTCATCACTGTAGAGGGTAGGGGAGAGGATATGGGGCCCCGTGTGCCTGGGGGCAGGACCCACAGTGCCTCCCATGACAGCCGGTGGCCGGGCAGCACAGAGACGGGTAACAGCGTCCCTGGCCACACACGGGACAGCACCCACAGTGCCTCTGATGACAGCCAGTGGCCAGGCAGCAGAGAGGTGGGCACACAGTGTCCCAGCCACGCAGGGGACAGTGCCCACAGTGCCTCCCATGACAGCTGGTGGCCAGGCAGCAGAGAGGTGGGCACACAGTGTCCCAGCCACACAGGGGACAGCACCCACAGTGCCTCTGATGACAGCCAGTGGCCAGGCAGCAGAGAGGTGGGCACACAGTGTCCCAGCCACGCAGGGGACAGTGTCCACAGTGCCTCCCATGACAGCTGGTGGCCAGGCAGCACAGATGGGTAACTGCATCCCTGGCCACACAGGGGACAGCACCCACAGTGCCTCTGATGACAGCCAGTGGCCAGGAAGCACAGGGGTGGGCACACAGCGTCCCGGCCACGCAAGGGACAGCACCCACAGAGCTGGGGGCCAGGCAGCAGAGGAGTGGGCACACAGCATCCCAGCCACACAGGGGACACTGCTGGTCATGAGAAGGCCACACTCTCCAGTGAGGACAGGCCTCAACCACACTCTGACATCTCCATCCACTCCTGGAGGTGAAGGCAGCAGAAATCAAGGAGGGGTTGCCAAAGGGAAGGGAGGGGAGGGGAGGGCTTGCTCAGGGGGAAGTGAGGTCAAGCTCATGGTGATGGGAGGCAAAGGTCAAGGGTGTTAACCCCCCAGCAACTCCACGGGGAGACCGATGGGCCTTGGCTCGGGCGGAGGGCCTGGGTTTCACCACTTCAGATCAAGCCACCGCAGAGTTGGGGGCTTCACGGCCCACCCTATACTGACATGCTGCTTGCAGAGTCAGGGGTGGCTCACAGCTTGAGGCAAATGAGCACGAGGTCACAAAGGAAACTGAGTGAGCCAGAATGAGAGGACCGCAGGCAGCAGTGAATGTTCTCATGCTCTGTAACCATCCTGCTAGCTGGGCTGGGTCCTCCCCACGGCCCAGGACAAGGTCCACTCCGGATACAGCCTCCCCACTGAAGATGGTCTGACAAGCTATCACTGTCCTGCTAACTACACTGGGTGGTCTGCAGGGCCACGGCAGGGTCCACTCTAGACACGGCCTCCCCACTGAAGACAGTCTGATGCTCTGTCATTGTTCTGCTAACTGGGCTGGGGTTCTCTGCAGGGCTGGGCAGGGTCCATTCCGGACACAGCCTCCCCACAACAGATGCATGGTGGGCCCATCTTCCTGTCAGTCTTCTAATCATTCTGCTGACAGGGGCTCCGGAAAGTGGCATCTGAGTCCACTTGGGGCTGAATGGCTTGTCACCCGAGTCTCCCCTGACAGCAGGAGGGGAGGGCTCCTGAGAGGATGAGGCTCAGATGCGTGGGGGCTGATGGGATGGAGGAGCTGAGGACTGGGAGTGGGCAGGGGAGGCCGCTCTCTGGGGACAGCCCTGAAAGGCCCCTGTCCTCTCCCAGCTGTCCTGGCAGATGGTGCTGACTCTGAGCGAGTACATGAAAAAGGGGGTGACGCCAAGTCTGGAGACATCGGCCTGCATGCAGGACTGAGGACCGGGCCCCCACGCAGGCTGGCATCTGGGGACATCGGCCTGCATGCAGGACTGAGGACAGGACCCAGTGTCTTGGGGACACACAGTGATGGGGCCCACACACAGGCTTCCAGTTTGGGGTCATTGCTGGCTGCTGTCCTGTTGATCCCACTCACAGTACCCAGGTGACAGAGCAGAACTGCCCACAGGACTTCCAGCTAAAGTCCCCTGAGGTGGGGAGCAGGCCTCTCCACACTGGACAGAGTAGTGACCACTACAGTATGACAAAATAATGGGACAAGAGCTGTGGCCTGGGGTCCTGAGTAGGACCCCTTTACTGAGAATCAAATTCTATACACACTGCCCTCAAAAACAGAGGGTCCCCCCTCAGGGCTCTGAGGCTGCAGGTCCATACAGGAGAGGACCTATGGCCTCACCTTACTCACCCCGAGAAGGAGGTAAGTTCAAGCCTCCAGCTTTAGGCTAGCATTCAAAGGCTTTGAGCACCACACCACCAGGAGGGCACTCCCGAGTGCCTCATGGGGCAGCTGGTGGGGTTGCATGGTGAATGGGGTCACACACCCATGCTCATGCCCTCATTTCTCTGGTGCCTGTAGGTGGACTGGGAGGCACTGCCCACCGTGTGGTAGAACTCTCATCTTCCAGGTGGGAGATCTGGCTCCGTATGCACGGCCACCTTGTCTGTCAGTGGAGGTTCTGGGGGACTGACGCTGAACAGGCTTGAGCAGACCTTCCAGACCAGGAAGAAAGGCCTGGTGAACAACCTTAGAGAATCACCATGAAACACTATGGAGCAAGAGGTCCTACCAGCAGCTGGCCATGCAGGGAGCAGCTGAGTGTGTGGGGAGCAGCTGAATGTGGGGGGAGGAGCTGACCATGTGGGAAGCAGCTGAGTATGAGGGGAGAAGCTGAATGTGGAGGGAGTAGCTGGTGTAGGGGGAGCAGCTGGATGTGTGGGGAGTAGCTGAGTTTGAGGGTAGCTATTTTAGGAGGAAGCAGCTGAGGGTGGGAGAATAGCTGAGTGTGGGGAGCAGCTGAGTGTGGGGGAGCAGGGAGTGTGGAGGGAGCAGCTGACTGTGGGGGGAGCAGCTGAGTGTGGGGGAGTAGCTGAGTTTGAGGACAGCTATTTTAGGAGGAAGTTGGTCATGGGAGGGAGCTGACTGTAGGGGGGCAGCAGATCATGGTGGAGCAGCTGGTGAGGCGGGGTGGGTGGGGTGGCCTTGTCCCCCCATCATGGGGCTGCGAGCAGTGGCTGACTTGGTGACGGTCAGCACTGACTGAGCATCAGGAGTGAGGGGATGTCCTTTTTCAGAAGCAGCTGACAGCGATGTCCTCAGGGAAGCATCTCATAAGCAATTTGTGTTCCTATGGTTCACGGGGAAAACCCACGTTCCTGTGCGACGTCTGCAACTTTGTGTGGTTTGAGACAGCATCAAAGGAAGAGACAGCGATGACAGGCAGCCTGGATGCAGCACAGAGCCGGTGGGGATGGCTGAGAGCCGCCCACCCCTCCCACAGTGTCTAGCACTGACCCCACCCACGACGCTGGGCAGCAGGCCCAGGTCAGGTGCACAGCCGGGGTGCACACAGATAATCCCACATGCACAGTCCTCTTGGTGTGGGTGGCCACCCCTGGTCACTGCAGGGTGAGAGCTGTCTGCAGAGAAATGCAACTGGATGCTTCGTTCTCAAGTGTCTGCAGTTGGAGGCACAGGGAGGAGGGAGGCTCATACCCCGCAGAGTGAGATACACAGTCAGGGCACAGTGAACAGCCCTGCTGGCCCTCGGTGCTACCACTGTCCAGGACTTCATGTGGCCAGCACAGCGGACACTGTGAGAACAGTGCAGGGTGGATGGGGTGGTCCTGTTGGCCGTGGGTATCTGAGTGAGCACCACGAGGACAGAAGCCATCTGCAGTCACCATTGGTGGACAGGCTGTGAACCACACGGGGCCTGACTGCAGCCCAGCCACCTCTCCTGGCCAGCCCCAACACTCAGAGTCAAGTGTGGCCACAGACCCACACTGTCCTCATCCTCAATCCCTGTGGCCTCACACAGCCTTCCTGATCTATATAGCCCATTCCTGTCTAGCCTTCCTGTTCTGTATACCCTTCAACTGCTCACGTCTTCCTCATCTCTCGTGTGTCCAGCCCGAGTCCATGGGGACTGGGTCCTGCATGCAGCCTTGCTTGGAAATGCACAGCTGAGACACTGTCCAGTGCACCCGTCACAGGTCCTCAGAGGAACAAAGACAATACACAGGAGGCCTGAGGAAGCAAGACGGCAATGGACAGTGGAGGACAGGGAGGCTCGCCATGGTCCATGCTGATGATCATCTGCTGACCACCCACCCCTCGCAGGGACACAAACTGCAGCCCTCCCCCATGGTGACACAGCTGGAAGGCCACCAGGGTGTGGCCACCTTGAGGATTCCCTTTCACTGAGACAGTGCCAGCCCAGGCCACCCCAAGGGTGTTGGGGTGTCCAGAAGTGGGTCACCAGCTCTCTCCTCCAAGGCACCTCTGAGGGGGTCCCCCCACCACCAGTCAGGCAGCAGCTCAACGCTAATGGCTGGCACCGCCCAAGGGGTTCTGGCTGAAGGGTTTGAGCCACTGATTAATCTTCCAAAAGCTCCGACTCAGAGAGGAGCTTTCTGATTGGGAGCCTGTGAGAACACAGGCGCACCGTGAACACGGGGAGTACAAGACGGGGTCCCTGGGGGTGAGCAGGGTGAAATCTGACCAGGAAAGGCCAGTGGTGAAGAGAACCACCGCGGGTGGAGGTCATCAGGGACGAGGGGCTGTCCATGAGCTTGGCTGACACTGGCCACACATCACAGTAGCAAGGATGACAGGGACTGGGCAGCAGTTTGTCCTGTTGCACTCAGATCTTCATGGGTCAGCTGGGTCAAGTGGACACCAGTCCTGTCCTCTGAGTGGCATATCCCCCAACACCTAGAGAGCACGTGTTGCCCGGCCTTTCTTCCTGGTCTCTCTCAGGCTGGAAACTACTGACACCCGCCCAGCATCATAAGCCACCACTGATGGACAATGGACAGTGGTGCGTGTCCAAGCTCCCAGGCCCCCAGACGTGGGCTCCACCACGGAGTCATCAGTGCTCCATGCCACTGGTGTCAACTCAGACTCACAGGACCCTGAACGGGGCTCCCAGGTGTCTGGGCTCCCAGGGATGCAAGTCTCTACAGAAGCCATCTGGCACACCCGTGATGGAGTGGCCTGTGGGCTTGAAGCCTTTCGGTTTGCTGCCTGATGATTTAACTACAGTGCCACCAGAGGTCCTTTCTGCTCCAAAATGCATGCTTTCTATGTGAAGCTGTTCCTTGGAGGACTAGCTGAGCCTCACTCCAGCCACAAGCCTCACTCCAGCCACGAGCCTTGCCGCAGCCACGTGCCTCGCTCCAGCCACGGCAGTTCAGTTGCCTCAGGAGATACAGAAGCTGAACCTGCAAAGCCGTGAGGCCTTTGAGGTACAGCATTAGATGAAACTCTGCCACCTTCTTAGGGGGCCCTCAACCTCCCGAAGCATGATGTCCTCCTACAGGGACTGACCTCTCCTGACCCCACGCCCGAGTACGTGAGTGAAGCCTCCCACCCTGCCTCTGAGGGGCATTCTGGCAGCACTGCCTCCACACAGATTGGGTAGTCCTTCTGACAATCCACTTTAGGATCAATACTCCTGCCTGAAACCCCCAGCGACCCCCACACAGGCCCCTCGGCCACCGGCAGCTGGCACAGTCCTCTCAAAGCACCGTGACGCACGTCCAGTGGGGCAGAGAGATGACAGTGAATTCTCGGGGGCTCAGCTGATCTCAAACCCCAGCGCAGCACTGGAGGGAGAGGAAGGGACAGCACACACCTCGCTGTGCCAGCCGCCATCTGTCCCCCATGTACAATTCATGAGGCCACCGGGGGAGGGGGCCAGGGTCACAGCTGCCATCCAAAGTACAGACAATTGCCAACACCCAGAGGACGGGGCCTGAAGAGCTAGCCCTCAGGAGTCTGCAGGAAGAACCAAACATCACTGTTGGGGGGGAGGTGTCCATTCTTACGTATGGTGACCCTTCATCAGGCTCGAGGCTCCAGTGCCCGAGGACACGGCCCTGCTGTCTCCCCAGGGCCTGGTGGGTTCCAACCACCTGCCTTCTGCACAGTAGCCTGATGTACAGGTACCACACCAGCAGCGCCCACTGCACAACACAGTGGAACAGCTGACAGGGAAGACAGAGAAGCAAGTTTTCTCCACTTTCTCCCTTGGAGTGGCTCGAGAATCCACTGTAAGATGTGGTGCCAGCAGAATTCCTTACACACAGGCAGACATCAGACTATCTGGTTCCAGACACCACATTAAAGCGAGTCACACGAATGCCCTGGCTCCTCCATCCACAGGAAAGCTACAATGACGCTAGACTGTGGTCTAGTAAGTGTGTTGTTGTTGTTGTTAGGGGGCATTAAGTACGACTCATAGTAAGTATGTATGTAATACACGACAAAAGGTGAAACACTCAGTGACAAGGAGCATAAAAGGAATGATTGAAATGTGACATGGGGACCTGAGGTGAGCACATGCTGTTGGAAAAACTACCCCGTGGACTGACTGGACGCAGAGTTGTCCCAACTGTCAGTGTGTGGAGAGGGCAGATCTGCCCAACTGCAGTAAAGCCAGGTGTCCAAGTGACTGCTGGAGAGTGAGGGGCCTCCTGGCTGGTGAAGTGTCCCAGGGACAGACGCCAAGCAGCACAGGACACACTGTAGCACGGAGAGTACCTGATACATTGTAGCAGAAGCCTGGCTGAGACTCTGCTTGGTTACGCTCCCAGTGGAGGTAAGCAATACAGGCTCCAGGAACTCAAGGGTGTCTCATGATGGCTTTAAGGCACTGGCCCCAGTCCCACTGCCACATACATGCACTTCCAATAGAGACAACTCTCTGCAAGAACCGGCTGATGGTCTCGTGTGACGTTTAGTCACTTAGGAACAGAATGATTTAAAGGCTGTTTTGCAGGACAGAGGGTGGGAGACCATGCCCACGCACACACACTGCCAGCAGTCACGTTCCCCGAGCTGATGAGTGTGTGACAGACAGGCTGCTCCATTTGTCTTAATTGTCCACAAACAGCATGCACCCCGGAAATGCAAATCAGGAGGCCAGCTGCTCTCGTCCAGTCTGCTGGAGGATGGGATGGCAGTGGGCCAGCCCTGCCGGGGAGCCACTGTGTCCCCTGGTGCACACCATGAATCACTCTCTGTCCACTCTCAGGGTGACATACAGACAGCTCCTCACCCCATCACTCCCTGTCCACGCCCAGACAGCTCCTCACCCCATCACTCTCTGTCCACACCCAAGGGGGCACCCAGACAGCTCCGCACCCCATCAACCTCTGTCCACTCTCAGGGAGACACCTAGACAGCTCCTCACCCCACTCTCAGTCCACTCTGAGGGGGACACTCACGCAGTCCCTCAGCCCATCACTGTCCACTCCAGGACTTTCATGCATCCCCTCAGACCATTTTCCATGCATCTCCTCAGACCATTGTTCTCCATCTACTCTGAGGGGGACACTCACCAGTCCCCCATCCTATTGCTCTGTCCACTGACCCCTAAAAATCTCCTCATGCCATTGTCCTATGTCCACTCTCAGGGGGACACTCATCCTTCTCCCCATGACATTGATCTCTGCCCACTCCGGGGGACACATTTTCACATAATTCTTCAGCTCATTGTTCTCTGTCTACTCTTGGAGGGTATCCATGCATCTCCTCTCCCCAGCACCCTCGATCCACTCTTGGGATATTCCTATGCAGCTCTTAACCCTATCACTCTGTCCACACTTGGGGAACATGCATACTGGTCCTCACACCATCACCCCTCATCTGTGCTCAGAGGACACTCACATAGCCCCTCAACGCACTGCTCTCCACTCTCAGGGGACAGCCTCCAGCTCCCTCAGCCCTCAAGCCCACTCAAGCTGGTTGCTGGCGGCAGGCCCTGCCTAGGCTCTCCCACTGTGGTCAATGTAGTGGGTGGACCTGCCCCAGAAGGTGTCTGATTTAACACCCTGCGCAGCTGGTCATTCTCCCATGGAGCTGCTGGGTCCAAGCGGCCAGTGTTGTGGTCGCCAGTCAGCAAAGTGTTCAACTACAGCACTACCAAGACTCCTTTGCCCAGGGGTCTACTCGCAGGGCTTCTACACACAGATGTCTATGTACGGGGTTCTACCCAAGGGTTTCCATGCACAGGGGTCTACACACAGGGCTTCTGTCCACAGGGGTCTACACACATGGCTTCCACCCACAGGAGTCTACACACAGGGCTTCTGTCCACAGGGGTCAACACAGAGCTTCCACGCACAGGGGTCAACACACAGGGCTTCTGTCCACAGGGGTCAACACACAGGGCTTCTGTCCACAGGGGTCAACACACAGGGCTTCCACGTACAGGGGTCTAGGGTCTACACACAGGGCTTCCACGCACAGGGGTCTACACACAGGGTTTCAATCCACAGGGGTCTACACACAGGGCTTCAATCCACAGGGGTCTACACACAGGGCTTCAATCCACAGGGGTCTACACACATGGCTTCTGTCCACAGGGGTCTACACACATGGCTTCTGTCCACAGGGGTCTACACACAGGGCTTCTGTCCACAGGGGTCTACACACATGGCTTCTGTCCACAGGGGTCTACACACAGGGCTTCTGTCCACAGGGATCTACACACAGGGCTTCTGTCCACAGGGGTCAACACACAGGGCTTCCACGTACAGGGGTCTAGGGTCTACACACAGGGCTTCCACACACAGGGGTCTACACACAGGGCTTCTATTCACAGGGATCTTCACACAGGGCTCTTACGTGCGGTGTTGTACGTGTGGGGTTCTATGTACAGGGTTCCTACGCACAGGCGTCTATGCATAGAGGTGCTGTGTTGCTGGTGTGTCCTGCTCATGTTCAAACCAAGCCTGTGTGCATGATGGACCACGTGGTATCAAAAGTGCTTTCCTAGCCATTGTCTTTAACTTTGTCACATGGACTGGGGTAGGGGGTAAAAGAATCATACAAACAGGGTGTGTCTGTCTGCAAGGGGGTTATGTAGTCTCGTCATACCACTAGGCTTAAATGGAGTGGATTCAGCAACAGACGTTGGGAATCTCAAAACCAACAAGGAAGAGGAAGAAGGGTTCATCCTTCAGGGCCAGACGTCCCTGCACCAGCCAGACCTGGACAACAGCAGCCTCAGCCAGAACCAGAGACCCACCGGAGATAGAGCTGACGTGGGACCCCTGCCCCACGGAGCCAGAGACCCACCTGCAACAGAGACAGCATGGGACCTCTGCTCCAAGGAGCCAGAGACCCACCTGAGACAGAGCCAGAACCAGAGGCCTTCACTAAGCCCATGGAAGGCTGAGGGAAGATGTCATAACTGGTAGGACTAAGGGAGTTTTGTGACATTGACCTGAGCTGTGAGGCTGAAGGTCAAAGGGCCTGTGATCAAGCTGGAGGAGCTGTCTGGACCGACGGAGTGTATCTGCTGCCAAGCTGCGTTATAGCCTGCTACCTTCCCTAATAACAGATCCATGGATATGTTTCTGTGAAACCTGTGCGGTCATTGCAACAGACTTCTAACCCAATAGAGCAGTAATGCCACTGCTGGAATGAGTAGGAGTAGGGGCAGCAGCGTGGGGTGGCCTTGTCTGACCTGATAGGAATTGGTTTTCTGCTGGGGTGGTGTTGATGGGGACAGTTCCCCTTCATGGAGGTAGAGTTAGTTGTCTCCCTGTTGCCAACACTCTCATTTCACAAGCTGCCTCAGCTGTGGTCTGTATGGACACCTGCTCCTGGACAAGGAGTCGACTGGCTGTGCCCCAGGAGACAGGGACACTTCCTCACCACGTTTCTTGGTTGCTGTCATCACCAGGGAAGACTACCAGGCCTTTTCCTGGCAGAGCTGGGAGGTGGACTGGAGATGCATACCTTTCAGATAGCAGCCAAGAGCGTAGCCACCGTGCCACCAGCTCCACAACCTGAGCCAAGAGGCCTGAGCCAGTGTACGGGCCACCGTCTCCCAGTTAGCTGCGTGGGCTGCAGCCAGGCCCTCAGCTGTGCGTCTGCTTCTTGGCAGGTAACCCTCCACTGAAATGAGTTGGGTATCATCCCGTAAAATTAGCACTGAGCTTTTCAAAAAGGAAGTGTGACTTTTATAGGGGGGAAAAAAATCTATTCTGCTTGGGAAAGAGATCTAATAAAACCACCAAAGGGCAATGCCTTCATCAACAGCAAATTAAACTCATCTGTCACTGTGAAGTCCCAGCCCCAGCCCCTCCGGGAACATGCTGCGCTCTCAGCAACCGAGCACCCACTCCTTAGGACAGTCTTGCAAACGCCTCCAATCCAAGCCCTCTGACCCACTGGTCATCCAGATGAAGGCCTGCCCGGCCAGACCTCCATGCTGTCAGAGAGCATATATTACATCATGAGAAAGAGACATGCCATCACAACGCCAAAGGGCGTCTGACCAACATTGTGGCCACTTGACCCCTCACACACATGTGGAAGCTGGACAGTGAACAAGGAAGACCACCGAGTGCACCACCGAGTGCACCGGAGGATGGACAACTCTGTCCTGGAGGTAATGCAGCCACAGCGCCCCCAGCAGCAAGGATGCCAAGTCTCAGAGGCTGAGCACGGTGTCAGGAGGGCCAGGCTGTGGAGAGCGATGCGTGCTGGGAAAGGTGGAGGGTCAGCAAAAAAGGGGAAGAGCCTCAACAAGATGACCAGACCATCACACCACTGCCTGCTCCACTTCCTCAGACTACTCTCCATGCCAATGCTCAGTCACTGCAATACCCACGCACTGCCCAAACCAGTGCCCAGTCACTGCCAACAGTAATGCCCACTCTGCCCCAGGTTACTGTCCACACTGATGCCCACTCGTTGTCCACACCATGCCCACTCACTGCCCCAGATCACTGTCCACACCCTGGCCCTGCTCCTGCATCTCACTCAGTCCAGTCCACCACCACCACGACACACTCAGACTAGCAACACTGTGGAACCTGACAGTCAACACACCCCGTAACACATGGGCAGGTCTCCAGCTTTCAGGATGAAAACACAAAAGCACAGCCCCTGAGCTAATCCCGACTCACA
Organism: Elephantulus edwardii; assembly: GCF_000299155.1. Classification (NCBI taxonomy): domain Eukaryota; kingdom Metazoa; phylum Chordata; class Mammalia; order Macroscelidea; family Macroscelididae; genus Elephantulus; species Elephantulus edwardii. The sequence goes on along the minus strand of NW_006399879.1, from coordinate 7,647,561 downwards.
GCAGTCCTGCAGGACAGAGGAGATGCCTCATGGGGTTCAAGTCTGTCAGTGGGGCAGGGGGTGGTGAGACCAAACCACTGACCTGCGATCCGCAGCCAGCACTGTCAAGGGCCCCACTGTGTGCCTCCAAGGGCCCTTATTTTCAGGAACAAGCCACTACCCACCTGTCAAGGGATGAGAGAACTGACCCTCCTCTCTGTGTCCACACGGCTTCAGGGACCCACAGCTCCAGGGAGAAGAGAGCTGGCAGGTGAGACAAGTCGGGCAGGCAGGGGAGAACTGGGATTCCAGACAGGAATGTGAAAAGAACTGAGGGTCTGGGAGGGAAGGTGGGGAGAAGTGGGGTCCCACACACTGCACATGTACCCCCCAAAGGTGGTTTGAATTGCCTTGTTCCTCGGAGTAAGATGGCAGTGAGCATTTTACAGACACCGACAGTCGCCGTGGGCGGGTCTGACGGCAGCGCAGGTGAGAGGCTTTTACAGACACCGACAGTCGCCGTGGGCCAGTCTGATGGCAGCGCAGGTGAGAGGCTTTTTGACTGCACATTTAACAGACCACCAGAACTCAAATCCAAGCGTCCTGCACTCACTGTTCCAGTCAGGCCCACAGGGAGCAACACCCCACTGTCTCCAGGGGAGGCCCTGGTGGCTGCTAACCTTTGACCTTTCAGGGCACAGCCCAGCACGTAAGGCACGGCACCACCATGCACCCTGCCTTCAATGGTAGCTTCTCTGTGGCATCCACATTAACAGGGATCCCTAAGGTGAGTGTGCCCACAGACACTGCTAATTCTGTGCATTTTGTCTTTTCACCAAAAAGCACAACAATGTACTGAGTGGCTTCTGTGGGACCCACTTCCTGCACTGCTCGCTTGAAGCAGGGGCTGCTAGGCTGTCCTTGTCCAGGCCCCAGGCTCACCCACTCTCCCCAGAAGTCCACAGAGCCGGCAGCTTGGCCCAGCTGTCAGGAGTACCCAGAGTCACCCCATCTCCTCACCCTGCCAGCTGTCACTGGCCAGCCTGGATGGGTCAAACCCCCACACTTGGAGCAAACGGGTGAGGACAGACTTGGGCAAGTTCCCAGACACCTCCTCCCACTGCACAGGGGCCGGCCGGCAGGAGGACCTGCTCCCTGCCCCCCCCCCCAGCACTGGAGACAACCCCACCAAATATAGGCAGGAACTGCAGCCTGGGCCGGGCGCTCAGGACGGGGGCAGGGCGGTCCCGCAGACTCTGCTGACTCAGGAACCGCGCTGCGAGCTTCTGGGTGGGACTGCACCGGAGCCAGGCGAGCGTGAGCACGGTGACACGCGTGTGTGCGAGGAAGGCATGTGCTGGTGTGAGCAACATGCGCTAGGAGCGTGGTGGCACAGACACTTGAGCACTTGACTAGTAACCTAGAGGCCGACGGTTGAAACCACTGAGTGGTGGTGCAGAGAGGCCTGGTGACCACGGTCCTCGAGGTCACCCCGTGAGCCCTGAAAGCTCCGTGGAGCAGTGCTGGCCCTACTGCAGGACAAGACGGCCACAGGGCAGGATGACTGCAAGCGAGGTCAGCTACGGGGCTGGGCGGCTATGGGGCAGGTCGACTAGGAGGTAGGTGTGCTCTGTAACAGGCAGGTCCCCCCACGTCCAGAGCCGCCCCCACATAGTAAAGCACCTTATAGTAAAGGCAGGCTATTCCAGGAACACCAGTACAGGGCTTTGTCCTGCACACCTGCTTCACAGGAGGGAATGAGCATGGCTGTGCTGTTCCTCTCCCCTTACAGGTAACGAAAAGAGACCCCCTCCTCCAGGTGCAGGCTGACTGTGCCAGGGACAGCCAGCTCCCAATCAATGCAAAACCAACACTTTGCCAAGATTCCTGCAGCCCTCTTTGAGACCCTGACCTGAACCCAACACACACAGAGCACAAACATATCTCCTCAGAACCCTCTGGTCCCTGACTTATGTTAGGTCACTGTCGTGGGTGGAACTGTGTCTGCATGACACAGGCATGAAAGCTGGAGGGAGCTGTGAAGACTCCCACAGCTGTAAAAGGCCTGAAAGCAGAAGGTGACTTCCCTAACCCCACTGTGCCCTGAATCCAAGAGAGACAGGACAGGAGAAGAGAGGGTACCTCAGCTCCCAAGAAAGAACTGCCAGGTCAGAGTGTGTCCTCTGAGACTTGGGGAAGGTCCTCGGACCAGGGAAGGCCAGGGCATGTGGACGTCTCCAGGGAACGCAGCCCACAGGTGCTGAGGAGACAGGGACCTTCCGCCAGAACCCACAGAGCCAGAGAGGGGAGAGGCGAACCCTGGGAGCTGGCACGCAATCGGAATGCCGAGCTTGCTGAACTTGGAGAGAATAAATTGGGGTCTGTGTCACGGCGGCACGAGAGCTCTCAGACGGTGGCACAGCCCACCCGATGTCGTTGCATCACAGTCAACCCACAGCTGACCCTCCAGTGGGATTTCTGAGGCTGTGACCACGGGGGAGGAGCCTGCTCACCCCTCCCCTGTGGAGCAGCTGTCTGACTTGAACCACATGCCTTCGGGTTGCAGCGTCAGTCCTTAGCACGAGGCCACGGAGCTCCCTGAGGTACAGAGGCTAATACACGTCTGTATCTTGCTGGAAAGGAGGCAGGAAGCGTTCAGCTGAGGCCAGGAGGCCAGAGAGAGGCTATTGTGTATCAAAATCAACAGCTGCCGTCGTGTGGCCGTGGCTCACGCTGGCCACTGAGTGTCAGGACAGCTGTGCTCCGCCGATTCTCTGTGGCGGGCAGACGGCCAGCACTTTCTTCTGTGGCACCTCTGGATGGACTTGAACTTCTGACCTTTCAGTTAGTAGTGTGAGGGGCCGTGGGGAGGCTCCCATCCACATCGAGGGCAAACTCTGCAGGTGTACTCGCCTCAGACACCACTCAGAGGGGTTCACACTCGCCTCAGACACCACTCAGAGGGGTTCACACCTGCCTCAGACACCACT
>NW_006399879.1:7641901-7644467 GCF_000299155.1 Elephantulus edwardii | reverse complement strand
CCTCAGACACCACTGGTCAGGGTTCACACCCGCCTCAGACACCACTGGTCAGGGTTCACACTCGCCTCGGACACGACTCAGAGGGGTTCACACTCACCTCAGACACCACTCAGAGGGGTTCACACCCACCTCAGACACCACTCAGAGGGGTTCACACCCACCTCAGACACCGCTCAGAGGGGTTCACACCTGCCTCAGACACCACTGGTCAGGGTTCACACCCACCTCAGACACCACTCAGAGGGTTCACACTCGCCTCAGACACCACTGGTCAGGGTTCACACCCACCTCGGACACCGCTCAGAGGGGTTCACACTCACCTCAGACACCACTCAGAGGGGTTCACACTCACCTCAGACACCACTCAGAGGGGTTCACACTCGCCTCAGACACCACTCAGAGGCGTTCACACTCGCCTCAGACACCACTCAGAGGGGTTCATACCCACCTCAGACACCGCTCAGAGGGGTTCACATCCGCCTCAGACACCACTAGTCAGGGTTCACACCTACCTCAGACACCACTGGTCAGGGTTCACACTCACCTCGGACACCACTCAGAGGGGTTCACACTCGCCTCAGACACCACTTAGAGGGGTTCACACTCGCCTCGGACACTACTCAGCGGGGTTCACAGCAACACATTCCAGGTCACCATGGTGGACATGTCCCTCAGCAGAGAGATGCAACCACAGAGTGTGGTTAGCCCACAACGGCCAGTATGCAGAGAGAAATGGGGTCCTGACACACGCCACAGCCGGGGCAAGCCCCTGAAACACCTCAACAGACAAACTGCACAAGCTCAGACAAGCTCAAGGTCACCAGAGGTCAGTGGGCAGATGAGGTGTATGCTTACAGAGGGGGACTTGGGAAAGCGGGGAGAGGACGACCACACAGCCCACAGACACATCCGTGCTCTCCACTGCTGTGTGGACAGCAAGAGGCACACGCTTCACTGGGCACTCTGCCACCAGGGATTTTCTAAAGGGCAGAGCACTTGAGTCGACAGGTGTGCAGGGTCCAGGGCTGCTGGAGGGCTGGATGGCATACCTGGGAGGACTGCAGACAGTTTCCTGAAGGGGCTCACAGTAAACAGACTCGAGATGTCTCCGTCATAAAGACCTGGTACAAAGTGGACACCAGCCCAAGAGAGATTTCGAGTAAAACTCCCCAAAACCTCATCCAGCACATAGTCTGATGTCAGCTGGGTACAGGTCCACCTACTGTTCACAGAAACCCAGTGACAGGCTCCTTCCTGGCCCCCAGCCCCGAGTGTACGATGCCTCTCTATGCTTCAGAAAGCTTCCAGATGACATTTCTATCACACAAGTCTCTGCCTATGACCTTCCTGAGGACACTTCTGTCACATTGGTCTCTAACAGAGAACTCCCAGCTCTGGGGCTTTCCTAGCAAGAACCAAAGATGGGTGCAAAATGTCCTTCCAGCTGGGAATTCTAACCCATCCACCCTCCCACTACACCAACTCCACAGACAGCAGAGATGGGTGGACAAGGTGTGCCACGCGGCTCAGCCGGAAGGAGAAACACAGGGTGCACAGCAGTGGGCACATGAAGTCCTGCCATCAGTGATGTCTTTTAAGTCCTAAAGAGTGAGGATGTCACCTTGAAGACTCAGGTACACCTGACCCAAGCTATAGTCTTGGTGTTACAATGACACAGCCAAGCCATAGCTATTTGAGGTTCAATAGAAAGAAACCCTCCCAGGTCTAGATGTTGTAAGGAAAGACAGAATCTGAGCGAGATCACTCCCCAGTCAGTGGCATCCTCCGCTGGGTGCAGGAATCCGGGTGGAGTGGGGCGCGGCAGGGGCGGCCGAGGGGGCTGGGGTCCAAGTTTTTCAACTCTTAGAACTCAGCGCTTGTGTGACTTTGTGAGAGATGGGAATTTCCTTTTTAAACAGAACCTGATGCTGGAACAACAAACATGTGAGGTGTGGTCTTCAATTCCAGGGCCTTCTTTGAAGACATACGGAAAGCTAGCCAGGCCTGCTGACCAATGGAGTCGGACTCACAGCAACCTCCAGCAGGCGTCCATGTCCCTGTGTCCTACAGGGACTGCGCCTCTTTCTCCCAAGGAGCAGCAGATAGATTTGAACCACTGACTCTTTGGTTAGCAGCCCAGTGTGTGAGCCTCTGAGTCTCCAGGGTTCCTTGGGGCGGCAGCAGTGAGACCTCTATACACACCGCGGGCACAGTCTCACAGGGCTCCACGCACGCGTGGATGGGGAAGGTTAGACTAGATCCTTGTTTCTAAAGGGAGTTTTCCAGGTTGAGCACACCACACGCCACACCACAGGATGAAGTGGGACTTCCAGGTAGTATAGACGAGGAAGTAGCTGGATGACAGCAGTCCGATGCTGACCTGAGGACAGGAATCATGGGGCGCCCGGAGGGGTGGTGTCCACTGGGCACAGGGCTGACCTGAGGACAGGGATAAAGGAGGACCTGGAGGGGAGGTGTCTATGGGACACAGGGCTGACCTGAGGACAGGAATCATGGGGGATCCAGAGGGGTGGTGTCCACTGGGCACAGGGCTGACCTGAGGACA
>NW_006399879.1:7629986-7641736 GCF_000299155.1 Elephantulus edwardii | reverse complement strand
GACAGGAATAGTGGGGGACTCGGAGGGGTGGTGTCCACTGGGCACCGGGCTGACCCGAGGATGGGGATAGTGGGGGACCTAGAGGGACAGTATTTGCTGGGCACAGGGCTGACCCAAGAACAGGGATGGTAGGGGACCCAGAGGGGCAGTGTCCAGTGGCCACAGGGCCAATTTACCAACAACAACATGACTTCAGTTCAAATCAGAGCTCACAGTGTCTTGTCATAAAGACACCCTTGGAGGAAAAGCATTGCAGCTTCTCCAGACGAGACACAAGAGGGCTTGACTGCAGGAGGCAGGGCGCCAGCACGTGGTGTCCTGGACCTCTGAGCACTGAGTCCCAGGGAGGGCGCACACCTTGAACTAGGCTTTGCTTTGGTCTGGGGCTGAACCTCCACTGCCCATGTGACTCCAGTTCACTAAAGGCTTGTGGGAGAGTGGACTTGCCACTGGGTTTCTCGTCTCACAGCTCATGGGCTCCAGGCTGCTGAGTGCTTAGATGCTGTGTGACCAGGGTCTTCCTGGGAGTGGCCAGAGCCCCCAGGACTCGGGAGCAGTGCTTGTCTTGGGACTGACTCGGCCGGCTCCCCTCTGGCAGGACGCTGTGCTGGGCCCTGTCACCGAGGCTTTCAGGCAGCAGCTGGTGGCCCAGGCTGCCCCAGGGTTTCCTCCATGAGGGAATTTCTCCCACTGCTTCCTGGAGAGTTCTGGGTCAGAGCAGCCCAGGAAAACACAGCTCTGTGTCTGCCTGGCTTCCCAACCGCTGTGGACACCTTCCTAATGGGCAGGTCGCTCAGGGAGCAAAGAATCTCCTGGTCATCCCCGTTTCTGTCTTAACTGACAGGGCCCCACATGGATGCCAGTCAGTCTGTCGTCCCACTTTGGCTCCCTGGCCGTGGTCATGTCTGTCCCCTGCGTGGTCACGTCTGTCCCCTGCGTGCATGTCTGTGCCGAAGGTCCTGTGTGAGGCACCACTCACAAGCAACAAGGATAGGACACGCCTGCTCCCCTCGCCCCCCCGGGGAAGCTGTGACAGTGTCTCATCTCAGGCCAGGCGGGTCCAGGCTGAGCATCTACCTGGAGTCTGGAACACACGAGCCTCCCTCTGGTTGGAGGGGGGGACGGGCAGAGAAGGGCAGCAGAAATGGTGCAGAAGTGGGAGATGCTGGGATAGCGGCAAAGCCCAGGGAGAGCGTCCAGGAGGGCCTGTCGGCACAGAGGTCAAGTACTCAGCTGCAAATGAAAAGGTCCATCCCTTGAGGCCGTCAGCAGCTCAGGGTGACACGTGGCGGTGGACGTCCTGAAAGACTTTCAGCCGTAGACTCTGGGACAGTTCCACGCTGTCCTGTGATAAGTCTCAGTGAAGAGTGCAACATATAAGGCTGCTAATCCAATGGTCAGTGGTTCAAGTCCACTGGCCACTCTAAGGGAGAAAGGTGGACCATCTTCTTCAGTAAAGATGAACAGTATCGGAGACCTGAGGGAGGGACGTCCTGAGAGCCTTGAGAGGGACAACACCTCCTGGGGCCACTGTGAGCCCCATTCCCACACTGGCTGAGGATCTGGGCTTGGGTATAAGTCCTTGAGGACCCTGATGGTGCAGCGGTTAAGCACTCAGCTGCCACCCAAAAGGCTAGCAGTCAAATCCCCAGGGGGTCATCAGGAGGGGGAGGAGAACTCCTTCAGACAAGATTCCAGCCTGGGTGCCCTAGGGGAGTGACTCAGGATCCTAGACAAGATTCCTGCCCTCGGGGGAGTTGTGCTCTGTGACTCAAAACCAAGGTCTGGGGTTGGGAGGAGGGACTAAGGGTTCCCTGTCCAGCAGTGACAGAGCCCTGGTGGTGCAGTGCACGATGTGCTGAACTGGGGACAAAGGGCTATTTGGCTCTGCTCTGAAAGAGACAAGACACGCAGACTCCTCCAACAAGGGCTCAAGGCCTCTGAGGCCACTGAGGGTCCCTGGGTCAGAATGGACTCTGGGGCCATGGGTCTGGAAAGTAAGGACTCCTGGCCCTGGTTGACAGCCCGCCAGGAACAGGGGTCAGCCTGCCCCCTATTGATAGGTGGCCCCCCACTGACAGCTGGGAGCCAGGGCTTGGGCCAGCAGAGGAAGGAATTCCACCACCACCACCAAGTTTGAAGCGATTCTCCCCATGATAGCTGCTGACCGCTGGGCTTCCGTGTCACCATCCGCAGTGGTAGAGGACCACTACAGCATTCCATCCACGTGGAAGCAATCAGAAAGCTGGACAGTGACTAGGGATGATGGAAGGAGAATTGATGCCTTTGGGCTGTGGTACTGGAGAAGATTATTGAATGTACCATGAACTGCTAGGAAAACAAACAGATTCATCCTGGAGAGGGTGAGACCAGGCTACTCCTTGGAGGCAAGGATTCTGAAGCTTCATCTGACATACTTTGGACATGTTGCAAGAAGGAACCAGTCCTTGGAGAGGGATGTCATGCTTGGGAGGGGAGGGACAGCGCAGGAGAGGGAAGACCCTGGATGAGATGGGTTGAGTCAGTGACTGAGATAATGGGGGTGGGTGTGTTGAAGATGATGAAGTTGGCTCAGGATAGAGCAGGGTTCAGGGCTGTTGTACACGGGGTCATATAACAACCCAGTGGTGTTGCCCCCTCTTCCCCCACCCCGTCTGCACACTGTCCCTTCCAGCAAATCTAGAGGCAGAGACAGACTGTCCCCCCACAGTGGTCATGCTCAGTTGAGGTGGAGCTAGTGGACCAGCTGTGGGGCCCTGCCCAGGCACCTCCCAGAGCCCCCTGCCCCCCCATTTCCAACTCAGAAGCCAACCAAGCCCAAGGAGTTTGGATTTCTACAGCTCAAGGATCGTCTTCCCAAGCCCCTGTCCATTGGTGCTGGCTGTCATTTTCTGGCTTTGCCTGAGGGCAGCCAGGAGGCCAAGTCCTTCTCTCACAGCACGTCCACCATCCTCTTTATTTCAGCCCCCCAAAACAAAATGTCAGACCTCCCAGGACTAATTACAGAGCAAGGGGACCGTCCAGACAGGTGACCTGCACTCAACTTCATTAAGGAAAAAATCAAACTCATGCAAAAAATCAAACTCATGCCACCATTTGGAGAGGTCATCCCAAGTGAGCCATGATTCCAAAGGACACGTGACAGACAAACGGAGTCCAGGTGCCCCGGCGCCCAGCCAGCACCTGTCTTCACTTCTAGACAAAGCACACCCCTAACCAGCTCCACTGTCTGAAAAAGAAAAAGGCCTTGTACTTAAGAGCCGACCTCCGGGCTGGAGCAGACCAGTGAGGGCTGGGAGGCTCGGGGCTGGGCTTCAGCAGGAACAAAGCTTTGGAGAACCATTCGCCCCAGAGGTGGAACTGGGCTGCAGTCCGTCTTCCCCCAGAGCCGGAGCTCACATCACACGGGGAGCCCACAGCCAGCTCAGTGGGGCTGACCCGAGGTGGTTCAGTGGGGTGGGCGCCTCTCTAAAGACCACAGAGCAGGGGCTGTGCGCGGTCCTGCAGGGCTTCCGTGAGGCCGGGAAGCGGGTTTTCCTGCTGGACGCTGGCCTGTCTGACTTGGGTAGGAGAGCCCGGAATCTAACGGGTGTTTTATGAAGTCCGCGAGAGGCCGCATCCCACTTGACCGCGCGGAGAAGGTCCAGGCCTGACAGAGCCCGCGTCTGGTCCCACCCACCGCCCACCATCGCTCCGGGTCCTGGCCTCTCCCTCAACGGCCGGCCTGGGTGTGGGCCGCGTCCAGCCCGCCAAATCCGGGAGAGTCCCCCGCCGCCCGCTGGCCAAGTGTCGGGAAAAGCCGTGTCTGCGGATTTGTTTTGTTCCGACCCCGACGCAAAGACGCGCAGCCGGTCACTCCAAGCCGGGCGCGAGCGCGCAGGGCGGAAATGCGACGCGGGCGCTGGTGACAGTCAGGGCGCAGCCCCCCTCCGACCGCCGCCGGCCCGGGGCTGCAGAGTCTGCTAACGAAGGGGGTCTGGGGTCCCCCAGGCCAAGTGCCCTCGCGCTCACCCCACGACGCGGCGACTACACAGGGACGCCCCAACACACGATCCCCTGCGCAGGACCCCTCCCAGCCCGGGAGCCCCTCTCAACCCAAGACCCCAAACACAGGACCCCCAAACCGGGCCCCCAACAAGACGCCCTACTCAGGGCTCCAGCACAAGGACCCCCAACACATAGGCCTTAACCGACTCACAAAGAAGTGGGGCGCACCCAGAGGGAGACGGGGTCACGCCCAAGCAGCGAGGGGGGGAAGGGCAGAGCCCCCCGCCCCGCAGGCTGGCCGTGCGCCCCGCGCGCTCCACCACCGCTCCGCACGCATCACGGGGCTGGGGCCGCCACGCGCAGGTGACCCACACGGTTGGAGGGGGTCCCCGCGGGGTCACTTGGGTGACAGGCGGAGAAAAGGGGCGCGCCGCGGGGGAGGGACAGCCCCCCGCGCACAGGGTGGCCGGACAGCCCTCGCGGGTCACGGTAGCGCGGTCCAGGGGCGGCCGTCGGACCCGGTCCCCTGCCCACCCGGCCCACCGGCTCCGGGGCGGCGACCCCCGGAGCCCCCAGCAGCCGCTCGCCGGGACCCCGGCTCACCTTGTCGCCGCGGCAGCCTCGCTCCGAGCCGCGCGCCGGCCTCACCGACGACCGGCCACACCGACGGGCTTCGCGCGGCGCGGCCGCAACAATGACCGGGTGGGGCCTGCTGGGTCCACCGGGCCCGCTCCGCGCCGCTCCGTCTGGGCTCCGCCGCGCTGGGAGCAGCCGGGCAGGACTGCGCAGGCGCCCGTCCCGCCCCGCCCCGCCCCGGCCCTGGCCAATGGGGAGGCGGCCTGGCGGAGGGGGCTGGGCTCCGGAGACAAAGGGAGGCGGGGCGGGGGCCTGTGGGCGGGGCTCGGGCTGGGCTGCGGGGCGTGGCAACGGGTCGAGGGGCTGGTGCAAAGGGCCCGTGGGCTGTGGGAGCAGGACCCTGGGGCCGCGAGGCCTGGGGGCGCAAGGCCTGCAAGACGCAGGTGAGGGGCGCAGGCCTGCGAGGCTGGAGACAGGAACCAGGATGGGACGGACTTGGGACTTGAGGGTCAGGGCTGCAGAGCACTAGGTTTCAGGGCACCCTGAGACCCCGGGGTCCCTGGAGACTGGTCCACTGGCAGTTCTACCCTATCCCAGAAGCCAGCGGTCAGAAGGCTGGAACAAGTCACAGATTTACAGGCCCAGGGAGGGAGGCGCCCACCTCCATCGCCCAGGGGCCCCTACCTCCTCTGGTCCTTATTGCTTCCCCCATCCTTCCCCTGAGTGACCAGCCGGAGCCAGAACAGGCCTGGAGCAGCATCGCTTGGCCTCCAGACTGTCCCAGGCCTTTGGGGTTTGCTTTCCTGGGTGCCTTCCAGTGTGGAACCCTGTCCTTGACCTAGTAGCCTACCTCTGGATCCCCTCAGTTCATGGTGACTGGCCAGGCCAGCCATCCACATCTTCGTGGACCCACTTTCCCCTGCAGCTGCAAACCCAGAAGACACTTCACCCCTGCTTACCAATCCCTGGGTTCACACACCGTTTCACATGTTCCCCGGCCCCGTGCACACTCACACATACACCCTACACTCTCACACTTGTGTGTACTTCCTACGCACACACTGGCACACGGTCATTCCCTACTCACATGTTTGCACACAACACACTTGTACACAGACACACACACTCCTCTCAACACATACCCCTTCTCTCACACATCCTTTCTCATACACACTCCCTCTCTCTCTCTCTCTCTCTCACACACACACACACACACATTGAAAACCTGGCTTGAGATGGCATTTAGCAGATGTCCCTTCTGTACTCACAGGGCACCAGGGACTGGGGGAAGCTGTCAGGATCAGAGAAGAAAAGCTCAGGAGTGAGGTGGTGACCAGGAAGGGGGCCCTGGCACGTGCTGCCCATCTGTCTGCACACCTTCCTCCCTGTACCTCTCGGGTACTCAGCCACCAACAAGTCTCACCTTAAGTGTCACTGAGCTTCCTAGTCCACACGAAGCGGCGTTAAGTCTGCCGAGTCAGCTGTGACTCATGGCGGCCTGTGAAAAGCAGATCAGAGCTTTGCCCCTTCCTGCTGTAGCCTCACATCTCCTACGGGTCCATTGTTACAGTGCAGTAGGTCCTAAGGGCGCCCCAATGAGTCAGGCTCAAATTGACGCACCACTAATGCCACAGATGAAAAAATGGAAGTTTCTACCAACTCCTCAGTGTGAAATGGATCAAATGCACAATCAAGATGCATCGGACTACTGGTGACTGGAATGTGAACACTGAAAACAAAAGGGGTTGGGTAGCTGAAAAATTCAGCCTTGAGCTAAGAAATGACAGCGGAGATCACAGGACAGATTTGCAAGTCTGCCAGCCTATTCATTGGAAATATTCTTTCTAACAATGTAAATCACAGCTGTACACATGGGCCTCACCAGATGGCATGCCCAATCAACCACGTGTGTGAACAGACACAGCAGAGAAAGAACCATCCGTCAGAAGACCAGAGGTCGATAATGGAACACACTATCAAGTTAAAATTTGAACAAAATTAAAACAAATTCACAAGAGCCAAAACACAACCTCGAATCCTCCCAACCCTACCCCCTGCCACTCCGCCTGAAGTTAGAGACCACTTGAAGTTACAGACCATCACAGCAGTAATGACTCAAAACAGAAAGGGTTGTGACATGGCCTCATCAAGGTGGCAGGTGAAGAAATCACAGTGTCATTAAAAAGAAAGTGAAGAGCAGAGACTGAATTTGCTCTTGAGTATAGATTAACTAAAGTGAATGGAAGATATTGTGAGTTAAAGAACTTAGTAGAAGATTTCAAAGTGTAGACAAAGTTTCCTAATGAAATGCACAAGGACCTGGAGTTACAAAGCCGGAAGGGAAGGGAATGCTTGGCTGACAGAACTGAAGAGAAGATTCAGTCCTTGAGTTGTAACCCTGAGGATGGAACAGACAAAATATTGAGCAGTGCAGGAAGCACCAAAAGAACATGGAAGGAATACACGGTGCCACCATACAAAAAAAGAGTTGGTTGATGTTCACTTTGAACTTGGCTGTGATTGGAAGTCTTTCCATAGTCAGCTCTCAACCCTGTTCTCACTGATGGCATTTCTAGTGCCCAAGGTTGATCATTCAAAATGATCTTTCCTAGCCAAAAGAGTAACTGTTTATGTTGAAGTCATTGCTGTATTAAGGAGAGAGGATGCTATGTAGATGGGTGGGAATAGAATGTCATTAGCCTATCCACAAGGGGATTGATTGTCTACCATTCCACACAGGGATTGGCCAGTCTCAACAATCTAAAAGGGGATTGGCTAGTCTCACCATTGACTTTAGCTAGCCGGGGTGAAAGACAGACAGATCTTCTGGTACCTTGAAGAGAAAGCAAGACAACGCAGGACATCATTTTTGCTCCAGCAACACCCACAGTAGCAATACTGGCCAATCAGACACACTATATGAGATGGACCTGGGTGGGGACCAATATTGGCAGGACTGAGGACTTGGGAAACACTGGCCTGAGGCTTGAGACTGAGGTGTCTGTGTGCACATCTCGGGAGCCATCTTGACTGCATTATGTTATTAATCTGTATTATAACCTTTGACTTCCTCAGTATGATTCTATGTGGTCTGAGAGCTATGGCATTGGATTTTGGACCCAGCAAAGCAATAAGATTGGTGTTGAGATGAGTGGATAGAGGTTTGGGAGTACGTGAGACACAGGCGACCTCACTGGAATTGGTTTGGTGTTATTGGTGGTGCTGGTGACAGGGACAGTTCTCTTTTGTGGAGTCTGTAAAGGTCAGCCATGGTTGTCCCTACCTGGCCCTTGCTTTTTTTATGTAATAAAGAGTATCTCTTTCCCCAGATGTAATTGGTTTAATGCCTCTGATGAAGTACAAGTGTACTGTCACCTTTGAAAAGGAGTATTTGTGTGGAAAACATAATTTGTCTCACACAATTCTATCAAGGAACCCCCAGCATGCTTCCTAACATCACCAAAACCACGTCTACTGGCTACAAAATCCTTACTAGTCTCCAAATTCTGTATTCAAATTTCCAGTCATTATCAATGCACTCTGCCTGAATATTTCATGCATTTCAGGCTGCAAATGTTGGTAGAAATCTTCAGTTTCCCATGTCTAGGTTAACGAGCGCTGCTGTAACAGAGATGCCACAAGAGAATGGCTTTAATAAACAGAATTACATTCCCTTGCTGATTAGGAGGGTGGCAGCCAGACTCATCGTACCAGCTCCAGTGGGGCCTCTTTCTGTCCATCTGCACGGAGGTCCTTGAGCTGTGGTGTTGGAGAGGAGTACTGAACACCCCATGGACTTCCGAAAGAACAAACAGATACGTCTTGGAAAAGGTGAAGTCAGAGTGCTTCTTGGAGACAAAGATGATAAAGCTTCGTCTCATCGACTTTGGGTATGTTGCTGGGAGAGGCTATTCCTTGGAATACGATGTTTGGAAAGATGGAGGGGAAGTGAAGGAGGGGAAGCCCCTCAACCAGATGGATTGACCCAGTGACTGCGGCAACGGCTCCAGTGGCTCAGCGATGGTGAAGACGGCACGGGACAGGGCCCAGGTCTGTTGTCCACGGGGTCATGAGTTACACTTGACGGCACCTAACAACAACACTGTCTTCCTTGTGGCCGTGTGGATATGACTTGAGCCTTGACAGCTTGGAGATCTTTAAATTCTCTTAATATTGACTATAATGCATTCCTACTCAATTTGTCATTTCCAGAAAAGTAGGGCATATAATTGCAAAATTTTTTTTAAATCCAATGCCATCAGAAAGCTGAACATAGAAATTCCATATGGCGTAACTATTCCACTGCTAGGAATATACCCTGAGAAAGCGAGAACTGAGACACAGAGGCCTGTACACCAATGTTCTCAGCAGCATTATTCACCATCGCAAGAACATGGAAACAGCCCAAATGTCCAACCACAATCAGATGGATTGAGAAATTATGGTGCAGTCATATGATGAAATACAATGCAGCATGCAGGAGCAATAATTTTGTAAATCACTACCTAACTTGGAAGGGATTGGAGCATATTATGCTAAGTGAACTAACTCAGTACCACCAGGACAAATACTGTATAAGATCATTATTGTAGAACTTGTAAGATGATCCAAGCGGGTGGAGGGTGGAAGCAGAGGGCTGAGGATGGGCAGGGTGGAGGTGGAGTTTGTTAATCACAGGGTCGCACAATTTGATGGGTGGAGGGAGGGGTGGGGAAATGATAGGAAAGATCCAGTGTGAAAAACAGTGTATATATACAAACTTTGTAAGTAAACTGGTATAAAATGAAAATTTTATGTAAAAAAAAAAAAGACATAAATTAGGTAACTACTAAGCTGTATTGGAATTTCTGGAGATATAGATGGTCCATGCACTCAGCTATGAAGAGATTGAGATTGCTCACAGATTTAGTCTGCTTGGCTCCACAGTCAACACCCTTGGCACCAGCAGTCAGGAAACTAAAAGACGTATCATGATGGGAAAGTCTGCGGTTAGGGAGCTCTCCGGAGTACTGAAGAGCAATACTGTCACTCTGGAGACTAAGGTGTGCCGGGTTTTTACCATTACTTGCTATGTGTCAGAGAGCTGGACAATGACTAGGGAGGATAGAAGGAGAATTGATGCCTTTGAGCTGTGGTGCTGGAGAAGAGTATTGAATATACCATGGCCTGCTAAGAAAATGAACAGTTTCATCCTGGAGAGGGTTAAACCAGACTGCTCCTCAGAGGCAAGGATTCTGAAGCCCTGTCTGACATATTTGGACATGTTGCAAGGCGGGACCAGTCCTTGGAGAAGGACGTCATGTTTGGGAAGGTGGAGGGACAGCGCGGGAGAGGAAGACTCTTTACGAGGTGGATTGATTCAGTGACTGGAGTAATGGAGTTGGGTGTGTTGGAGATAGTGAGATTGGCACAGGATAGAGCAGGGTTCAGGGCTGTTGGACATAGGGTCGCTATGAGTAGCAGGCAACTCAACGGCACATAACAACAATGCCGGCTCATTTCTTTTTTTAAAAAAAAAAAACTTTTAAAATTTTAATTGTGATTTTAATGCAAGTTTACAGAAAAGTTGGGTTTTCATTAACTCATTGTTGCACATTTTCCTCCCTCCCATTCTCTTCCCCTCCCCAGTTCACTCACTTTCCTTATCTCCACTTTCCCTCCCCCAGTCCACTTGGCCATGTACCTCTTATTCTGAACTATTGCCATACACATAACGCCTAATCATATCTTCCTTTTAAACAGTTCTTTCCTTCATCTGTTCCAATGTCATTTCCATTGTGTATTAATTCTTCTCTTTCTCCTCCCAATCACCATTATCAGTCCTGCTTTATAACAGTGGTTTTATGCAGTATTTGTCCTTTTGTGCCTGATATATTATTTCACTCAGTATAATGTCCTCCTGGGTCGTCTATGTTGTGTAATGTTTTCTGAGTTCATTGTCAGAGCTGAATAATATTCCATTGTGTAAAAACAACTATGAAGTACCACCTCACCCCAGCAAAAAGAGCCAAGTTCAAGAGAGCAGCAAATAAAATGTTGGTGACATTGTGGAGAGATTGGACCTTATCACTGCTGGTGGGAGTGTAAAATGGTGCAACCACTGTGGGAGGTGGCAAAAAGTTGGTAATAGAAATACTATTTGACTCAGCAGTATAGGAATATACCCTAAAGAAACCAGAGCTGCCACCCAAACATTTATGGACACCCATGTTTATTGCTGTGTTATTCACAATAGCAAAGAGATGGAAGTAACCCAAGTACCCACCAACAAGTGAATGGATGTAATTTGTCATTTTCCATTTTGGGGGTGCACAGGCCCTCTTTAGGCTACCATAGGGATCCACAGCCAAACCAACTTCAGTTGTTGCACTTGTAAGATGTTCCTTTACCCTTTCTGAACCTCAGTTTCCTTAACTGTCCAGGGTACGTTGCTGGCTCCTGGCCAGTGTTTCAAACGCAGTAGCTGTTATACCTACTTACAATGTCCTGCTGTTGGTGATGGAATCGCTTTGACCCACTGACATGCACTGAACTGCATCACCCAGAGTGATTGATATGTTGAATCTCCAAACTGCGGATTTGTGAATGTGACCTTGTCAGAAAATGTCCTTGACAACGCTATCCGTTAACACGAGGTAATATAGAGATAGGGTGAGTCTTAATCCATCGCGTTGGTGTTGAGTACTGTAGAGTTGGCACCCACCCATAGCTGACCCTGCAGCAGGTTTTCAGAGGCACTGAATCACATGGGAGGAGACTGTCCATCCTCCTTCGGAGCAGCTGATGGCCTCGAACTGCGTACTTTGGGGATTGCAGCACAGCTTTTTGCTGCTAGGCCATCACAGCTCTGATCTTGCTGATGCGTCAGTGCCTCGGATCCTACTTCCACGAGGAGCAACTCAGCATGCAGTTCTTGGGGGTCATCCTTTCTGGTTGACCAGACATCTACTTTGCCAAGAATGATGTCTTCCCCCAGTTACTGTCCTCTCCTGTCAGAGGCATGGTGAACCTGGACCCTTCTCCTTCCCCAGCCTGCCATGGGCTCAGTTACTGTCCACTCCTGTCAGAGGCACGGTGATCCTGGACCCTTCTCCTTCCCCAGCCTGCCATGGGCTCAGTTACTGTCCACTCCTGTCAGAGGCTCGGGGAGCCTGGACCCTTCCCCAGCCTGCCATGGGCTCAGTTAC
>NW_006399879.1:7627441-7629886 GCF_000299155.1 Elephantulus edwardii | reverse complement strand
AGCCTGGACCCTTCCCCAGCCTGCCATGGGCTCAGTTACTGTCCACTCCTGTCAGAGGCTCGGGGAGCCTGGACCCTTCCCCAGCCTGCCATGGGGGAGCTGAGAGAAACCAACAAGCAGCCCCAGATGCACTGTCCTGCTGGTCAAGAAGCTGCCAGCACGTTTCCGTTCCGTTCCTAGGGTATAGATCGTTTCGTTTCCGGCAGCTTCCCGTGTTCTTAGGAACATACTCTGCACATTCCATGTTCTGATTAGTAATGGGTGTTTGCAGCTGCTTCTTTCTGTTTCGAGTCCTGCCACGTCATCAAACAGAGGTTCTCGATGTTCTCAAAGCGTTAGGGCCCCGCGTCGACGTGGTCTCTTCAGAGCCTGGGCCTTGAGCACCTTCCCATCCTCAGGCCCCATCCTGCTCCGTGGCAGCCAACATGCTGCTCTTCCAGACGCTTCTCCTGATCTCTGCCTTCGGGGCTAGATGCCCAAGTCCTCCTTCCTCACCTGTCTTAGTCTGGAAATTCTGCTGAAAACTGTCCACCATGGATGACCCTCCTGGCATGGTGCCCCATATCCCCAGAGTGGGCAGAGAAAAAGACTGTCCCTTGGAGGTGGTACCCAGAGCCTGGACCTGGAGCCTCCCACACCGATGACCTTCTGTTAGAGAGAATGAAGGCATAGGGAAAAATAAGGATTTATTGATGCAAGATTTTAATCTACCTTCTCTGTGGGCAAGGTTAGCTGGTGAAGTTGTTATTCCAAAACATCATCCTATACTTTTCTAGTAACGTGTCCCTTGAGAAAAGTGTTAGCACGCTATTTATATGCCAAGGTGAGCACCATTCCCATGGCGTTCATGACAAAGTGTTCCTAGATACGGGGGCCTGGAGGGAGCAAAGGGCACCTTTTGCAAAGGAGCGTCTGTGGGTATTTGTGGCCTGTTTTACCAGGGATTTCAGCTCTCACTGCAGCCAAACCCCAGGATCTGTTGTGCCCGTCATCCATTGCTGCTGAGAAAGTTACCCAGAAGCCTGGTGTCTTGAAACCACTCTCATGTATCATCTGAGAGTTTCTGTGGGCCAGAGATACAGGTCAGCTGAGCTGGGGGCCTCAGAAGACTGTAAGCTGTGTGTGCTCTTGTGAACGCTGGATGGGGACAGAGCCTGCTCCAAAGCTGACTCAGCCAGTTTCCACAGCCTTCATCTCCACACTGGCCCCGGTGCTGTGGCTGTCCCTCAGTTCTGTCGCTGACACGCGCTGACTCATAGCCGTCTGATGTAAAACACAAGCAAAGTGCCATCTGCACTGGCCCCACAGGCACTGCCATCACTGACCACCACTCATAGCGAGCATCCACACTGGCCCCACAGGCACTGCCCTCCCTGACCACCGCTCATAATGGGCATTCCAGGTGTACGTTCCAGGTAGACTCGTTCACTCTTCCCAAGTCCACGTTCAGAGACCCAATGCTTATCTGGTCTTTTGTAGTAGGCCAGGTTCTCTAGCGAAGTCAAACCAATGAATTTCATAAAGAGATTTCTCTAAAGTAAACCATCACACACGTGTGCAGCCTGACAAGCCCCAGGTACCTGAGCCGGATCCTCTCCTGACTCGTGCCGCTGTGAGGGCTGACATGTCCAAGGTGTGTCAGCAGACGAGGTTGCACAGACCATGTGTTCAAGTCCAGCCTCAGGATGTAGATCAAACAAAAACCAAGTAAGCTTTGTGTCCCGACAGACTGGATGTGGGGCTCTTCCAGCTGCTTGACTGCTCACAGAGATCGCAGCATGTAGTGATGACACCACGTGAAGTCTCGGCAAGGAGGGCTGGCGAAGGACAGGAAGACCTCGACCAGGTGGGTTGACTGCCGCAATGGGCTCTAGAGTGTCAGGAAGTGTGAGGGTGTGACAGGACAGGATGGGGTTCAGATCTATTGTTCATAGGGTCACTGTGGGTCAGACTGGCCTCAATGACACACAACAATACATAGTAATTACTTTCAATAATGTAATACTTTTCCATAATGAAATGTGATACAATAAATTATCATGTGATATAATAAAATTCAATAATGTAATACTATACGATGTCATCACTTTCCATTAGCGGTGTAAAAGAATGCCATCATCTTCCATCAATGGTGCAATTGTCGTAGGTGCCATCAAGTCGAGTATGACTGACGGCAACACTATGAACAACAGAGCTGAACCCTGTCCTGTCCTGTCCAGGCAGGGTCCACCTGTCACAGACTGATGGGAGGAGACCAGGGGACACTACAGCTGTCCTGGGCAGGGTCCACCTGTCACAGACTGATGGGAGGAGACCAGGGACACTACACCTGTCCTGGGCAGGGTCCACCTGTCACAGACTGATGGGAGGAGACCAGGGGACACTACACCTGTCCTGGGCAGGGTCCACTTGTCACAGACTGATGGGAGGAGACCAGGGGACACT
>NW_006399879.1:7603723-7627341 GCF_000299155.1 Elephantulus edwardii | reverse complement strand
CAGGGGACACTACACCTGTCCTGGGCAGGGTCCACTTGTCACAGACTGATGGGAGGAGACCAGGGGACACTACACCTGTCCTGGGCAGGGTCCACCCTCAGAGGACCTGAAAAGGCATCGTCTTAGTCTGTGTGGAAGGCAGGACATATGATGTCTATCCCAGGCAGCGTTCACCTGTGGTGGACATGAGAGCACTATCTTAGACCTGCACAGGAGACCTGCAGGGTTCACCTGTAGCGGACCCGATAGGGCACCATCTTAACCCTGCGTGGGAGAAGGGCACGCTGTATCTGTTCCAGGCAGGGTTCATTCGCAGCAGACCCAGGAGGGCACCCTTTCGGCTGTGTGGGAAAACAGGGCATGTCACACCTGTCTCAGGCATGGTTTGCCCATGGTGGACTGGAAGCACATGTCCATCATGAGATGTCCTCTGAGGACAGGGGGCTCAGCAGTGCTGCCTCATGGGTCAGGAATATCTGTTAGTGTGTGTTAGCTCCCTGGGCTCCAGGTGGCCCTGGTCAGGACAGCCCTTGAGACGGTGGATGTCATCCAAAGCCGAAGCCTGTGGATGACTCGGGGTGCGAGCCATTGGGCAGGCACGACAGAGTCTCCTCAGCATGACCTGAGCAGTGGCAGCCTCACACAGAAAGTGCTGGAACTGAAGCCCCACAAGCGTGGTGGATGGCAGGGAGGCGCTGAGTCAGGGTGACTCTGCCTGGTCCTTCCTGCGAGGGGCCTCACCCTCATTTCCCCTATTGGGGATGCCGCTCACACCCTGGCCACTGGGACTCTCCAGTGAGCACATGGAGGAAGCTGGCCAGTGTTCCCAGCCTTGGGGTGTTTCCTGAATGCCCCTCCTTTGGGTGACACCCCTGCCCTGAGGCATCTTCCCTACTGATGACAGTGTTGGAGACAGCAGGTAAGAACCACATCGCCATCAGCACCTGACTCCTGTGTTAGCTGCAGGGCTGGGCTGCCTGGGTGGAAGGCAGGCTGGTAGGAGTTTGCGCTGGGAGTCCTGGTGAAGTCCTCCAGAGATGGTAATTTCTTGGCTGGGCTTTGCAGGAGGAGTAGGAGCTTCCTGGGTGTGACATGCAGAGGGGAATTGTCATCACACATAGGTGCAAAAAGCAGGCTCAGGTAGAGGGAGCCACGGAGGCTGGAGAGGGAGCTGTGGCCAGGTGAGCCCCAAGGAGTGAGCAATGAGAGGTCAGGCAGGGGATGGCATGGCCACCTGGAGCTGCAGGGGGGCTGCTGAGTGGACCACAGTCTGGGGCCACATCTCTCTCTGTAACCATTTCCGGCCTCCACCTGTGACATCCTGGGACACATGTCAACCTGGTCTCACTCGACCAGGGCTCATGGCTAACCAGGGGCAACCTAACAGCTGTGTGTGTCCAATCCAGAGCCGAGGGAGCCCCTCATGGAGAGGGGAGCATATGCCAAGTCCCCCTGTGGAAAGAGAAGCTCAAGCTGCGTCCCTCCCCCTCCCCGTGCAGAGGAAACACGGAGAGGGAAGCCGAGCCCCCCGTGGAGAGGGAGCATGGGGTATCAACACCAGCCTTGGTAGCCCGGTGGTGGAATTACCACCTTGTCCGCAGGGCCCAGGTCAGTTCCAGTCCACCTCACGCACAGCCACCACCCGCGTGTCAGGGAGGCTGCTTGTTGCTCTGGTGATGGGCCAGCTTCAGTGGAGCTTCTAGACTAAGAAGGACCAGGAAGAAAGGCCTGGTGACTTCCTGCCGAACATGGATCATGACACACCCAGGCCTCTCCTCACGGACTTCCCAGTTCTCGGCTGCCCAGAAATGACTACAGCATCCAGCTCTGCACTCTGTCAGCTTTTATTCCCGGCTTCCTGGGGACCACACAGACAGCGCTGTAGTGGGGAGACGGGGTTTCCAGTATCTCAGACTCAGATGCTAAGCAGCCCCTCCCTGGCCAGCCGCTCCAAGAGGTGGTAGAGTGGGTGTGTTTCAGGGACACACACTGGGGACGGCCTCACAGGAGATCAGGACAGGGACAAGGTGACACGTGATGTGCCTACAGTCTCCCCGTGTAGCCCACAAGCACCGAGGCAGGAGGCACCCTGCTGTCCCCACTTCAGCACAGACGTGGGGGCAGTGGGGGGTCAGCAGCAAGGTCCTCGCCTTCCAGGTGGAGGTGAGGGTTCAATTCCAGGACAAGGCATCTCCCGTGGACCCTCCGTGTCCTCCGTGGAGGCTCACGGGTCACTGTGATGCCAAACGAATTCCAGCAGAGCTCCCAGATGAGGAGAGATTAGGAAGAAATGCCTGGCGATCAGCTTCCAAAACCCAGCCACTGACAGCTGTCTGGACCAAAGTGGCCTGCTCTGCACTAGTCACGGGGATCAAGTGGGCAGAGTTTCACCATCGGGGTAGACTCATTGGCAGTGACCAACACGCGACAAGAATGGCAGAGGGCACATGTCCTCAAGGGGTGAGGGGACAATCCCCACTCCTGGAGGTGAGGGCCTCGTGGGGCGAGGGGACAGCCCCCGCTCCTGGAGGTGAGGGCCTCATGGGGCGAGAGAACAGCCTCTGCTCCTAGAGGTGAGGGCGTGGATGGAGGCAATGCCAACCACCCTCCTTTCCCTTGAGAGGCCACCAGGGTGATGCCACAGGGGGTGCACTGGACATGATGTTGCACAGAGGCTGGGCATGTGGACACCTGCGTTCCGATCTTTGCTGTCATGGAAGGGCACTTTCTCCTGACATTTGACAAGGAACAGGGTGGGGGACACAGCTGAACCCCGTGTGTATGCACAGCCAGCAGGACTTGGAAGAGCCCTCCCTAAGGTCACCTGTGTGACATGTGGAAACAGAAAACAGAAACGGGTGACGGGCACGGGGCCTGGCCGGACCACAGGACACAGGGGCAGGCATAAGGCTGAGGCGCTCAGAAAACTACACTCTGCATATAGTCTTGTGTCTAAGTAGCCTACAATTCTTAACAAAATAAAAGCTCTGGTAGGGCTCAGCGGTCTCACAGATGCAGCTGGGGGGCTCAAGGGAAGCTGGGGGCACAGGGAGCTGCTGGGGGGGCGAGGTGCCCACTCTTATCCGAGATAGTATCCATGTCACCCACCTGCCCTATCTCAGCAGCCCGGGGTACCCACACTTCTCTCTCGACCCTTATAACTCTGTGTCCACCACAAGCATGGGATGGATCGGGGGCTAGGGACACTCAGAGCTGTGTGTCTGTCCACCCATGAGCAGGCCTGGAATCTCGAGTCCCCGTCATCCTGGCCTGGGGGACCCAAGAGGAGCTGCAGCTGCCTGCGTGCAATCCACGCCAGGGCAGCACCCTCAGGGGTTTGCAGAACAGGGTTGGGGGAGAGCTCTGGGTCCCATTGCTGGCAGACATGGTCACCTGTGTCCCCAAGCCCAGCCCCCCGCAGCCACCGCCCGCCCAGTCAACAAGAAGCCAGAGGAAAGTGCAGAGGAGGCGGCCTCATGTGATGGGGTGGCCCGTCCCCAGCGCACAGCGCAGCCTCAGAATAGCAGAGCCTTCTTCTTCAGGTCGTTTCTCTTCCAGAGGGCCAGGCGGTCAAACGCGTCCACGCTCATCCCAAACACCTCCTGGAACTCCTCGGGGGACAAGTGTCTCTGCAACAAAGAGGAAGACCCGAGGAAATGGTCAGCAGGTTGGCAGTGAGGTAGTGTGGCCACCTGGGGTGATCCAGGGAGCATGAGGCAGTGGGGGGGTGACCACCTGGGGTGATCCATGGGTTGGGTCAGCATCAGTGATGTGGGGTGACAGTCCAGGGACTCCAGGTAAGAGATCTGCCTTATGGCAGCAATGTGGTGTCTGCCCAGGGCAGGGAGCCCCCTCCACGTGCGGAGTCCCCAGGCTCCCCGGTGCCTTTCCAGTGTGTAGACAAGGAACTAAGACCCTGGAAACCCAATTCCACTGGGGACGTTGATGGATGGGACACACAGTGACCTGTACTTACTGTGGGGTAACATAGAGTAATCTGTGGTCAGGAACAGGGAATGATCAGTGTTTAGGGGCAGATAGTGACCAGTTTTTAAGGCAGGGAGTGACCAGTGCTTGGGGCTATGGGATGCCCAGTGGCTGGGGACATAATGACCATTGTCTGTGGACAGGGGGGTTATTTCAGACACTGGGGGAGACAAGTGGCTACTCTTCTGTAAGCTGAAAGGGCAGACAGCTAGATAGCTCAGGGGGCTCCACCCAGGTGGATATCCCAACACTGGACACAGGAGTACAAACAAGAGTGTGAGGACAGGTGTTCACAGCAACACAAGGGCCCACAGTGAGAAGGTAGAGGTCACCCACATGTCCATGACCAGATAAACCGATCAACGTGGCTCACACACGGCAGAATGGCTGCCAGCCGTGAGTGGAAGTAACACCAGATCGTGTCACAGAGCACAGACCTGGAAACACTGCCTTCATGCAGGACAGGGCTCAGGGACAAGCCTGGTGTCCTCTCCCTTAACTGAGACAGGCCTGGAAACATCAGATGGGATGGGGCTCAGGGACACGGTGGGCACAGAACCAGAGGTGATCCACAGTTCGCCAGGTACAGGAAGGAGGGAGAAGAGTGAGTCTGCAGGTGCTGACAGTGCTGGGATCACGTGGAGCAGGGTAGGGAGGACCTCAAGGAGGAGCTCAGTGTCTCTGAATTGTATGTGTGGGAACACACGGACACACACACACACACACACACACACACACACACACACACTCTTCCCTGAGGTCCTGTGCCACCAGGTTCCCTTGCTGGGGATTCTCCTAACCGCCCACAGGCAGCCTCAGGCAGCCAAGGCTGGATGCTGGCTGGAGGCTGGCTCCCTTGAAGTGAGGCAGCCTCCCCCCCAGGTGTCCACTGAGGTCAGCTCTGGTGCTTTTCCGGAGCAGTAGGAAGGAAGGTCAGGGCACAGTCTATGCAAAGGATGTGGTCACCTTCCCGACAGCCTCAGGCCTCAAGTCTTAGACTGGTACACTGGTTTCCTGAGAAGCTGGACCTCTCCACAAACCCCAGGAGGCTGGCTGTGCCACCTATAAGGGGTCCACATGACTGCTGGATGCCTGCTGTCCACACAACCTCCCTGGCAGGACAGAATCCTGCAAACACCCCGATACAGTAGTTATACACACTGCAGTACTGTCTCCCTCCCCATCCAACCAGATCGAGCCACTGGGCTGTAGTTTCTATATCTGTTAAACAGGAACATCACCCTTGACTCTGTTCACTCACCACCTCTCTCCTTAGAATGCTACCTTGTCATCTGTTCAGGTGACTCCTACCTACACTTCATCTTGGACTTAAGTCTCAACCATCCTAGGAAGTTTCTTTCCGCTTCCTGGCTCCCCTACAGTCTCCCTCCAACCAGGACTGTGTGTGTAATAGAAAATATTTGACAGCTGACTAAAGAGAAATACCTGGTTTGTGGTGTTTACCTATTCCCACAGTGGAAGTGCTCGCATATGGCTGATTTCAAGCTGCCAACCTGAAAGCAGAGTTAAGAAGAGACAGACCTCCCCATGGTGCATACAATGTTCCCAATGCTCAGATAGAAGAGCATGGTGTGATACAATGTAGCACTCAGATGCAAGCAGCTCAGTGATACATTGTAACATTCCGCTATCCCAGTGCTCCATTATACAGCATGGCATTCAGATACAGGTTTTCTGTGATACAATGTTTCTAACATTCACATATAAGAGATGTACACCCTTAGAAGCATAGATAGCAGCATTATTGTTATGTGCTATCAAGTTGGAACTGACCCATAGCTGATTTTCCATTGGGTTTTCAGAGGCAGTACATTGCAAGGAAAGAGATTGCCCATCTAGTGGATCCAAACTGAGTACCTTTGAATTGGCAGTGCAACTCCCTACCACTAGGCCACCACAGCTCCCTAGATGAGAGTACCAAGAAGTAAACAAGAAAGAAGGACTGAGTTTTGAATATTTATGATGTGTGTTAGAACTACAGTGTATTCAATTGTAATGACTGTGTTAAAGCTTAAGCTTGCAAATTTCCTAAAAATGAGCAATCAGCTTTTGTGACATAGGAAGCGTACTTTGTCAGGTACCACACTGAGCTGGAACCACCCTCAGGTCAAGGCTGGCCCCCGGGGTCATGGGGCGGGGACCAGTGTCCTACACAAGAGGAGCCGGAAGAAGGACTTCCAGCCTCATAGAGCAGGTGAGGGCTCAGGTGGTCAACTCAAGGGACAGATTGAAGGCCTTTGCTCCACCACCATGTCCAGGTGCTTAAGTCCACCCAGGGTGTCACAGAGGAAAGACCTGGGACACCGGTCACTGAGAACACAGTGGCCACATTGCACTCTGACACACACAGGCAGCCAGGGGCAGGACTGACTCAGCAGTGACTGCCCACTGGCTTGGTCACCGCAGCCTGTCACAAAGGTGTGCAAGCCCTGGCCCGTCCCTTTGGACGTGAGCTCGCTTAAGGAAGCCATGCATTCTGTTGGAGACATCATTCTGGAGCAGTGTGAGTCCTAGACCTAGCCCACCTGTCACCCCCTTCCTCCTGGGACCCACCACCTGCTCACACTCCCCACTGAGGCCCCTCACGGCCCTGGCCTTCCAGTTTGCTGCCTGTCCTGCCCACCGTCCCCTCCCAGCACCACACTGTTCTTCAGCCTCACAGGACTGCATAGGGTCCCTCAGTCCTGGTGCAGACCCACCCCTGCCATGTGAACACAGCATGGACTTCTGTGCTATGTGCCCCCGCAGACAGTGTGCAGCTGTGGTGCAGAGCTGCAGGCTGGTCCGTCCAGCTGGGCGGGCCCAGACAAGGGCAGCATTCTTCACAAGACTTCCTGACACATTCCAGCTGGCTGGCCTGCTCAGGTGTGTCCGCCTCAGGGCTTGGGGGAGGGCGCTCAGGAAAACCCCAGCTCCATCACAGCCATCTCTGCACCCCCAGCTGCCTCTGCCCCCCCAGCCATCTCTGGACCCCCAGCCTCCTCTGCACCCCCAGCCGTCTCTGCTCCCCCAGGCCACCTCTGCCCCTCCCAGTCACCTCTTCCCTCTTCAACTATCTCTGCCCCCCTCAGCTGCCTCTACCCCCAGCCGCCTCTGCCCTTGCAGCTGTCTCTGCCCACTCAGCTACCTCTGCCCCTCCCTCAGCCATCTCTGCCCCCCTCAGCCTGTCTCTAAGAAGTGCCTGGACACTGAGTTCTGAGTAGCCTCTTCCAGTGGCTGGCAGGAATGCTGCCCAAGTGTCTGGTCCTGTGCACCCCCCTCCCCCAGCAACGTTGCTTTCCCACTAAAAGAAATGTGCATGGTAGGGGGCAGGGCACGGCGTCAGTGCTGCTGCTGTTAGGTGACATCAGTCAACGTCAACTCCTCATGATCCTGACATAGCAGAACCATCTCTGTCCTGCACCAGCCTCACCATTGCTGCCCTGCTCGAGCCCGCTGCGGCATCACCATGCCACCCACCTGCCTGGGGGTCTGTCCCTCACTGACCCTCCACCGTTTTCAGCACCATGTCTTTCCAAGGACCAGCTTCTCCTGAAGACAAGCCTCAAAATGTGTGAGAAGTTTCCCCATCCTCACCTCCAGGGAGCACACTGGCCACGCCTCCTCCAGGGAGCACTCAGGGCACTCCTCCTCCAGGGAGCACATTAGCCACACATCCTCCAGCGAGCACTCAGGCTGCACCTCCTCCAAGGAGCACTCAGAGCGTCCCTCCTCCAGGGAGCACTCAGAGCGTCCCTCCTCCAAGGAGCACTCAGAGCGTCCCTCCTCCAGGGAGCACTCTGTAGACACCTCCTCCAAGGAGCACTCAGGCCGCTCCTCTTCCAGGGAGCAAGCTGGCCACACCTTCTCCAAGGAGCACTCATGCTGCTCCTCCTCCATGGAGCACTCAGGTGGTCCTTGCCTCCAGGGAGCCACTGGCCGCACCTCCACCAGGGAGTACTCAGGCCACTCCTCGCCTCCAGGGAGCACTCAGGCTGCACCTCCTTCAGGGAGCACTCTGGCTGCACCTCCTCCAGGGAGCACTCCGGCTGCACCTCCTCCAAGGAGCACTCTTGGTACTCCTCCTCCAAGGAGTACTCTGGCCACTCCTCCTCCAGGGAGCACTCTGGCTGCACCTTCTCCGAGGCAGCTTTGTTTGATCTTTGGCATGCACGGGCTGTTCAGTGTTCAAAGGCGTTGTTCTTCTTCAGTCTTCCTTATGCCTTGTTCAACTCTCACATGAATGAGGCGGCTGAGAGTCCCATGGCTTGAGCCGGGTGCACACTAGGCTCTGAATGACCTCCTTGCTACAACTGCCTTCTGAGTAACTGCATTCCTGAGATGGGGCCCCTGGAACAGCAAACCACTGAGGGCAGATACCCCAAATGGAAGGCCACAAGGCCCTAAGAAAGGGGGTTCTGCGATGCTGACCACCCCTTAGTCAGAGAGCAGGTTACTGTGGGAAGGGCCTCAAGGCCCAGGACAAGAAGGTGGCCCCTGGTGACCTGTGCCCACCTGCCCCACTGGCCTAGACTGTCCTGCCAGGGTCAAGGGAGGTACTGGGGCTCCTCCCCACTAAGATACCTGTGTTAACTGACCACCGACTGTATACTGAGCAGTAGCCGGGCTCAGTGGTCAGCACGCTGGCCACACTTGGTCAGTGTCAGTCTGCGTGTCCTGGTCTACCATGATGACCACTGAGATGCTCAGACCCCAGGCAGACATCAAAGGCCCAAGGGCTTCATCCCACCATGGAGCCACACCCCACCACAGACACGTCCCCCACCATGGAGACATGTCCCCCCTTGCATGAACACAGACCTACGGGGCCTCCAAGTGCCCACTGTCAGGGTGGTTTTCCAGTGATGGTGTAAACAGTAATGCACTTGGCTACTAAATGAAAGGTTGTCAGCCTCTCAGAGGAGAGACCTGGTGATCCACATCACAGTTCTAAGTCAGACACACACCAGGAAGTGTGTGGCCAGGGACCTTGCCAAATTATTGAGGAGTAACGATGTCAGTTTGAGAACTAAGGTACATCTGATTCAGGCCACGGTCTTTCTAATCACTTGCTATGCATCTGAGAGCTGAACAATGAACAAAGATGACAGAAGAATTGACGCCTTTGAGCTGTGGTGTTGGAGAAGAGCACTGAACATCCCATGGATGGACAAGAGAATGAACAGATGTGTCTTGGAGCGGGTGCAGCTGGAGTGCTCTTTGGAGGCAAAAATGATGAGGCTTCTCACATATTTTGATCATGTTGCTAGGAGGGGCTGTTCCTTGGAGAAGGATATGCTTGGAAGGATGGAGGGTCAACGAAGGAGAGGAAGACCCTGGATGAGATGGACTGACACAGTAATGAGCATAATGGAAGGGCAGGGTTCAGAGGTACAGTGCATAGGGTCACTAGGAGTTGCAGACGACTCGATGGCACATAACAACAACATTCACATATATGTAGACAGGCATAGTGAGGGCAGTTTGAGGATTAAAGTGTGTCTGAATTAGGCCACAGTCTTTCCAGTTACTAGCTATGCATCAGAGAGCTGGACAATGACTAAGGATGACAGAAAAATTGATGCCTTTGTTGAGAAGAGCACTGAACATGCCATGGACGCCAAGAGAATGAACAGATGAGTCTTGAAGAGGGTGCAGCTGGAGTGCTCTTTGGAGGCAGGAATGATGAGGCTTCTTCTCACATACTTTGGGCACGTTGCTAGGAAGGCTACTCCTTGGAGAAGGACATGATGCTGGGAGGGTGGAGAGTCAGTGAAGGAGAGGAGGCCCCTCAAACACATGGATTGACATGGTGACTGCTGCAGTGGGCTCTTGTGTGACAGGAAGTGTGAGGATGGTGCAGGATAGAACAGGGTGCAGATCTGTTGTTCATAGGGTCGACGGCACCTAACAACAACCCTAAAACTATAAATGTGTTCATGGACTTACACACACATTAACCTCCCTGGGTGGGACAGACGGTCACCACATGCAGCCACTAATGAAAAGGTGGGGTGTGTCCACCTCAGTCAAGTCAGGAGGAAGCTGGGGGCTTGAGAAGGACCAGCCATGGATGCCCACACTGTGAGGGGCCATTCTGGGCCTCGTGCCTGTGCGGGCGTCATGCTCCATCACACATCCCGAGCCCCCTGACCCAGCACAGAAGCCCCCTAAGAACCCCTGGTGCCACAGTGGATGAAGCTCTGTAATATTAACAGAAAGGACACATTTCTTCCAAAACAGACTGTCTGTTCTGCCGGCACTCATGGCACACTCAATACTCGTCCCCAAAACCACAGTCAAAAGCGCCGGTTCCTTGGTCTTCCTGATCCATCATCCAGCTTTCACACGTGCCACCTCAAAGCTCAAGTCCACCAGTGGGTGTCTGAGGGTATAAACCCCGTGGGATGGTGCCCTTTTCTCCCATGAAGCCACTGCTGCATTTGAACCACCACAGAAGTGCAGCACAAGTAGATATGATCTGTGCCACTGAGCTTGCCAAGCAGAGTGGCTGGAATGCCCTGGCTTGGGTGCTACACACCTTAGTCTTTACAGTGGCCACCTTGCTCTTCAGCACTTTGAAGAGGTCCTTGGCAACAGACTTGCTCAGTGCAATACTTGATTTCTTGACTGCTGGTCCAGGGGTGTTGATGGCAGGTTCAGACAGAAGTAGGGTTCCTGGTGACCTGGGTTTCTTGATGACCTGGGGTTCCTGACGACCACAGCCTTTTCTCTGTCCCTAGTGGTTCATGATGGCTTTATGATCCCCAGGAACACATGCAGAGAGAGGTTTCTGGAACGTGTCTTTTCATCGTCAGTGGGCCTGATCACTCGACAGGGACTTCCACACGAACTGAACAAGTTTCTATAAATCTATCTGGACTCTCATAGCAGCCAGGGGTTGTTATATTAACACAGAAGAGTTTCTGCTGGAATCGAAGCAGCAGGCTCCCTCCCCAGCTCTGGTGACTCCAGAGCCCCTGGGGCAGGGATTGCAGACAGGACCTCAGCGGGTGGAGAACAGGGTGTCCAGCCTGGGAACACTCCCCGTGTTCCTGGCCTGGCTGAGGTCAGGGAAGAAGAACGGGAGAGGGCTGGGCCCTGTACGTGTCCTTGGAGACTTGAGGTTGACCCAGGCCACGTCCTCCTGAGACCGGCCTTCTCCTGGCTGGCTGAGCTCCCACTGACCCCCCTGTGGGCTCAGACTTTATGTGTCACAGTAGTTCGTGGGCTGTTGCTTCCAGAAGTCAGCCAACTGCAGGCCTGTCT
This sequence comes from Elephantulus edwardii, assembly GCF_000299155.1. Taxonomy (NCBI): domain Eukaryota; kingdom Metazoa; phylum Chordata; class Mammalia; order Macroscelidea; family Macroscelididae; genus Elephantulus; species Elephantulus edwardii. The sequence goes on along the minus strand of NW_006399879.1, from coordinate 7,616,085 downwards.
CCTTGGGCCCCCTGTGCGGCTGCACACCTGCCTGCCATTCAGATAGGAGCTGAGACTGACCATCCGCACCCCTCACCATCCGCAACCCTCACAGGACTCTTCCAGGGCGGTGTTTAGGGTCATGTAGGGAGCAGCTCAGCCTCTGGTGTCCAAGCGAGAGAGGAGGACATCTCAGCCTTGAAGAGCGCGGTGGAGGGTCGGGGATGGAGGGTCTGACTCCACAGCAAGGGTTTTGGGGTGTTATTGTTGTGTATAAATGCTTACACTGTCTAAGGGGTCCAGGTAGGACAGTGGGCAGAGCGTCCTAACAGCTGGGAGTTCTCTTGGGGGCTGCTAACCTCAAGTTCTCTGGAGTTCTGGCAGCCTAGTGGTAAGAAGCTTCATCGCACGTGGTTCGAATCCACCAGATTCTCTGCAGAAGAAAGATGAGTCATCTCCTCCCGAGTGATTGACTTCTGAAAACCCTCTGGATGGTCAGCGATGCTGGCTATGGGCTGGTCAGGACTCGAACGCACGGAGCAGCCACCACCTCCAGCTCAGTGACCAGCCACAGAGGGAGAGAAAGGAGGCAGAACACTTCCCTGCAGACTGATACACAGCAACCTCCCTGCCCTGCCACGGAGACCCTGCCACGGAGACGCTGCCACGGAGACCCTGCCACGGAGAGGCTCCAGCTCACGGTGACTCCGCCAGGGCTCCTGCTTTGTCCCTTGGAGCTGCTGGCAGATTTGAACCACGGAGGCACACAGCCTTTGGTTACCAGCACAGCTCCCTGCCCGCTGTGCCTCTCGGTCTCACGTGGGAACCCCATGGGACATCTGTACTGTTTACACGGTCATTGTGAGTGGGCCTGGGTCCACGGCTGTGGTGAGATGGATGCTCCGAGTGGACGGCCCAGGTACTGCTGTGGTGAGACGCCCCGAGTGGACGGCCTGGGCACTGCTGAGGTGAGATGCCCCGAGTGGATGGCCCAGGTACTGATGAGGTGAGACGCCCCGAGTAGACGGCCCGGGCACTGCAGTGTTGAGACGCCCCGAGTGGATGGCCTGGGCACTGCTGTGGTGAGATGGATGCTCCGAGTGGACGGCCTGGGCACTGCTGTGGTGAGAAGCTCCGAGTGGACGGCCCGGGCACTGCTGTGGTGAGATGGATGTTCCGAGTGGACGGCCTGGGCACTGCTGAGGTGAGACGCCCCGAGTGGACGGCCCGGGTACTGATGAGGTGAGATGGATGCTCCGAGTGGACGGCCTGGGCACTGCTGTGGTGAGAAGCTCCGAGTGGACGGCCCAGGTACTGATGAGGTGAGACGCTCCGAGTGGACGGCCCGGGCACTGCTGTGGTGAGATGGATGCTCCGAGTGGACGGCCTGGGCACTGCTGTGGTGAGAAGCTCCGAGTGGACGGCCCAGGTACTGATGAGGTAAGACGCCCCGAGTGGACGGCCCGGGCACTGCTCAGGTAAGACACCCTGAGTGGACGGCCGGGCACTGCAGCTCTGAGCCCCGCCCCGTTCCGCACCGCCCTGTTCGTCTCCTGCACCAGCCCACTGTGGCGCGGTGACTGAGTCAGTCCACCTTGTTGGAGGGTTTCCTCTCTCTCGCTGACCCTCTTACTTCTCCTTCAGCTGCAATTGCAAAGGCACATGGTTCAAATCCACCAGCTGCTTTGCAGGAGAAGGATGAGCATTCTCTTCCTGTGAATTTGCTGCCTTTGAAAGCCCACCGGAGGGTCAGCTTCTCTCTGCCTTACGGCACAACAGCTCCCACTTCCCCAGCACGACACCCTTCTTTAAGGACTGTGGTTGATATTCAGGCTTCTCCTGAGCGTACACCCCAAGTAAACGAGGGGAGCTCCCGCCCTCCTTGTCTGATCTCTGGCTGCCTGTCCCTCGAAGAACGTTCGTCTGTTCTTTCTTGCTCTTTTAGTCCATGGGATAGTCAGTACCTTTCTGCAGAACTGCGACTCTAAGCTCCGATTCTCCTGTCATTCTAATTCACTGTCCAGATTCCAGATGCAAAGGGAACAACACCAAACACCGCAGCTCGGATCAGCTGTCTTCGTCTCCACACTTGCCGTTTAGGACCCTGGAGTTCACCCTGACAGCAGACTTCCTCAACGCAGCAAGTCTGATTTCCTGACGACTGTAGGTGTTGGTCTGGAAGCAGGAGGGGCATCCGCTTCCTAAACAACATGGCTCTGGACTCTACGAACTTTGATAGATGATGACAGTTATAGAAAGGCTTCAGACCTCTTGTTCATGGGGTCACTGTGAGTCGTGCTCGACTCGATGGAAATCAACAACACAAAAGGTGTTGGTTGTGGATCCAAATAAAATGAAATGGTTAACTTCAGTCTTTTCCCATCTATCATGATGTAACTTATTGGTCCAGTGGTGAGGATTTTTGTTTTCCTGATTTAATCCATCTTAAAGGCTATATTCTTTAATCTTCCACAGTAAGTGCTTCAAGTCCTCCTCACTTTCCGCAAGCAAGGTTGTGTCATCTGTGTGGGCAGGTTAATGATTTGTCCTCCAATCCTGACGACACGTTCTTCTTCCTAAATTATTTGTTCAACTCGCAGACAATCATCAACAACAACATATGTTGAATAGCTATGGAGAAAGGATGCAATCTTGACACCTGCCTTTTCTGATCTAAGCCATATGGCATTCTCGTGTGCTCCCTGGACAACTGCATCTTGGTCTAGGTCTGGCTTTTGCATGAGAACCGTTAAGCATTTCTGGATTCCCATTCTTTTCAATGTTAGCCATGATGTGTTACGATTACACAGTCCAATGCTTTTTCATAATCAATAAAACACAAATAAACACCTTTCCAGTATTCTCTGCTTTTAGCCGCAACCCATCTGACAAAAGCAGTATCTTCTGAATCCAGTGTGAGATTATGAACTGTTCCAACTGTTTTAAATAATATTCAGCAAGATTTTACTTGCATGTGATATTAATGATGTTGTTGTTAGGGGCTGTCGAGTTGAGTCTGACTCATAGCGACCCCATGACAACAGCCCTGAACCCCGTCCTGTCCACGCCATCCTCACCATCTCTGACACCCTTGAGCCCACTGCTGCAGTCACTGGGTCAATCTGATTTGTTGAGGGTCTTCCTCTCTTTTGCTGACCTTCCACCATGCCAAGCATGATGTCCCTCTCCAGAGAATAATAGCCCTTCCAGCAACATGCCCAAAATGTGTGAGATGACTATTTGTCCTCTTTGCCTCTAAGGTGCACGCTGGCTGCGCTTTCTCCAAGACACGTTGTTGTGGTGGTTATGTGTCATCGAGTCCTCTCAACCCACAACAGCTCTGAAGCCTGCCCTGTAATCAGCCAGTCTCGCCGATTCCGACACACCCATCCACATTACCTTGCACAGTGTATCAATCCATTTCATCCAGGTCTTCCTCTCCTGCACTGTCACTCCACCCTTCTGAGCATGATATCCTTCTTCAAGGATGGGTCCGTCCTGACCACATGCCCAAAGTATGTGAGATGGAGCTTCAAAATCCTAGCCTCCAAGGAGAACCTTTGTTTCACCCTCTCCAAGACAGTCCTGTTTGTTTTCTTGGTGGTCCATGTTATGTTCAAGACTCTTCTCCAGCATCACAACTCAAAGGCATCAACTCGTCTTCTGTCATCCTTAGTCATTGTCCAGCTCTGATGCACAGCAAGTAATTGTGAAGACCATGGCCTGGATCAGGCGCACCTTACTCTCTAGGCTAACAGCATTGCTTCTCAGTATGTTAAAACATTTCCACATTCTGTTGGATCACTTTTTGGGGGGAAACGAGAATACAGATTTCTTCCAGTCAGCTGTCCAAGTAGCTACCTTCCATATCTATTGGCATAGACTGGTGAGCATGTCCAGTGCTGAATCTGTTCATTGAAATGTGTCACTTGGTATCCCATCAATTTCTGGGGCCTTATTTTTAGCCAATGCCTTCAATACAACTTGAACACCTTCCATTATCACCATTGGTTCTTGATCATATGCAAATATTCCTGAACCATTTCTGTGTCACCCACCTCTTGGTACAGTGATTCTGTGTATTCCTTCCATCTGCTCTTAATGTTTCCTGTGCTGAGATTTTACCCAGAGGACGCTCCCACATTGCGACTTGCATCCTGACTTTGCCCGCCCGCTTTCAGCTCGAGCAGCGCCGAGTGTGTTCTTCACCTTTGGTTTGCTCACTCGAGCTTCCTGCACATTTCATGCTAAGACTCTGCTTTGTCTCCTGGAGCCGCGTTTGACACCCTCTTTTCAGCTCTCTTGCCCCACCATGCTTTCTGTTTTGGCTTCTTTTTGTTTCAATACAAAGTTGCAGAGTCTCTTCGAACATCCATTTTGGTCATTCTGTCTGTACCCTGTTTTCATAACAACCTTTTGTTTGCTTCACGGATGATGTCGAGTCCTTGATATCACCCCACAATTTATCTGGACTTTGGTCATTAGTGTTCAATGCGTCAAATTCATTCTTAGGGTGACTTTTAAGTTCAGTTCTGTACTTGTTTGGACTTTCTTCCTTCCCCTGCCTGCTCCGTCAGTCCACTTTGCAATGAGCCTCTTGTTAGAGATCACTGTCCTCTGTACGGTAGGAAAGTGTGTCATATATATATGTATATATATACATGAGTGTCATATATATATATATCCCCTCGTCTGTTTGTCTCAGACACTTTGTTTTGATTCTCTTCACTTTGTTTCAAATGTGGATCCGAGTTGTTGACACTCTGTTCCACAATCAGCCCCTCGCCTGGTTCTGCATGAGTAAAGAACTCATTTTACAAAATTCTCTCATCCGGTCTCTCACCTCATTTCTGTCATCAAGGCCATGGTTTCCAACCACCTGCCTTTCTAGCTTCCAACACCTGCATTCCCGTCACCAGCGGTCATAAAAGCACCTTGATTGCATATTTGCTCCACTTCAGATCACAGAAGTTGGTTAAATCATCGAGTTCCTCCTCTTCAGCGTTCGATGTTGGTAGATCTATTTGACTGATGTTTGTAATAACAAGTCTTCTTGGATGGGTGTGGACAGTCCCCTGTCACTGACAGTATTGTCCATCAAGATAGATCCTGAAGTGCCCTTTTTGACAGCGGAAGCCACACCTTTCCTCGTCTGTTTGTCACTCCTGGCACTGTAGGTCATGTGACTATCTGATGAAAATGGCAGTCCAAGTCCATCTTGGGTCACTAACGCCCAGGATGTCCATCTTCATGTGTTCCACTTAGTTTTGACCATTTGACATGGTCCTGGACTCACGTTTCTTAACATCCCGTGAGCCAACTGCTAATGGGTGTTCGCAGCTGACTCCCCTCATTTTGAGTCTTTGCCTCAGCACATGAAGGGCTTTCAGTGGTGCGAACTTCGCTCTGCCATTCAGACTTCCGGGCCCTGGCCTGGGGAAAGCACGGCTCTGTTCTGAGCACCCATGCATGGCCTTTCTGCGACTACAGAATGAGGAAGCCATGGCCAAGGCCAGGGTCAGCTGTCCAACCACAGGCCTCACAGACTCTGGACCCCCATCCAGGTGCTGGAGCACCAGCAGTTTGGACCACAGCACTGACCCCTGACCGTACTGGCCAGATGGAATAGCACTGACCATCAACTGCTGATCAGGTGACCACACTGAATGCTGGCTGCACTCAAGCCACCGACAACTGACCAGGTGAGCTGCACTGGTGACTGCTGGCCACTGGCCGCCCTCAGCTGGGCTCCTGCACACACCTCTGTGTCCAGGCTCTCTCTTACTTCTTCGGTCCCTGCAGGTGACTCCAGGTGACTGGCCTCCAGGAGGCAGCGTCAGGCCCCTCATCTCAGAGCAGGGCTGCCCCTGCAGCAGCCAGCGGGGAATGTGGCCGGGACCAGCTGGTGAGCTTTCTCTGGTCAACTGGCTGGTCACATCGCCAGAGTAGAGCCGGCAATGCAGCATCGCTGGGTCTGCTGAGCTGCTGTCCTGAGAGTGAGGAGGGTTGAAGCCAAAGTCTGACCTCACAGGCTGTGGACACAGAGGAAGAAGCTGACCTCGAAGACACCTTGATCAAGCCACACCTGGAAGGGCTCCTCTGTTAGTCACATGAGCTGGTAGGTCCCTTTCCATTCAAGCCATTCTGGTCAGGTCCCTATTGTTTTCCATAGGAAGGGTCCAAATGGACATGCTCCACCGCCCCAACCTGCAGAGCAGCCCTGCGGCTCACCGGGTAAGTGCAAAAGTTGGGCAGCACGCACTGACCACTGGCTCTGCAGAGTCAAGGCCGGGTGGTCAGCTTTGGGAAGAGGCCAGCCTGGCTGACTCCGTGGGGCAGTTCTGCTCTATCACATGGGGCCCCTGTGAGTCCAGACTGACTGGGCAGCACACACAGCCCCAGAAACACTGCACCAGCACACTCCGCTCCCCCCTCCTCACTGCACCTACCCCACCCCAACCCCATTGCAGTGTCATCTGTTTGGTGAGGTCTCTTGTCTATATCACTCTGGAAGGGTGTAGTGGGCTGAATGCTGCTGTTGTTATATGCCATCTAGTCACCTGCGACCCATAGCGACCCTATGTACAGCAGCTCTGAAGCTGGCCTTGTCCTGAGCCAATCTGACTCTGACACACCTACCCCCATTGCCCTGGTTACTGTATCAATCCATCTCATCTGGGGGTCTTCCTCTCCTGTGCTGTCCCTCCACCCTTCCAAGCATGGTGTTCTTCTCCAAGGAATTATCCCTCCTGGCCACATGCCTAAAGTGTGTGAGATGGGCTTAAAAATTCTTGCCTTCAAGGAGAAACTTGGTTTCACCTTCTCCAAGACAGACCTATTTGTTTTGTTGGTGGTCCATGGTATGTTCAAGACTTTTCTCCAAAACCACAGCTCAAAGGCATTGGTTCTTCTTCTGTCATCCTTAGTCATTGTCCAGCTCTCTGATGTATAGCAAGTAATTGCGAAGACCATGGCCTGGGTCAGGTGCACCTTAGTCTCTAAACTGACATAGTTGCTCTTTAGCACTCTGGAGAGGTTCCCGACAGCAGACTTCCCCAGTGAAATTTGTCTTTTGATTTCCTAACTGCTGGGGCAGACTATTGATTGTGGAGTTGAGCAAGCTGTAATTGTCAAAAACCAATCTACCTCCATGTACCAATGGTGCTGCCAATTGGCCCAGTGGTGAGAATCTTTGTCTTCTTGATGTTGAACTTCAATTCGTGTTGAAGATGACAGTCCTTGACCTTCTGCAGCAAGTGTATCTGAGCCGCTTTAGTTTCAGCCAGCAAGTGGGCTGAATAGTTTATCCAAAAACTCCTGTCCACACAGATCTTGTGAATGAGACTTCATTTGGAAATAGGGTGTTGGCAGTAAAGAGAAAATGAGGTCTTACAAGAGTAACTCAAAACTCACCATCATCAAGTCAGAACTGACCCTCCAGCGGCTTTCTGAGTCTGCTGACCGCATGGATGAGCCTGTCCACCTTTCTCCTGTGGACCCGGCAGAGATGTTGCCATGGGCCAGGCAGCCCCAGCCCTCTGGTTCACCCCACTAGAGCTCCTAGATTCTAGTGACGGTCTATGCTGTATTCAGCCCTCCTCATCAACAGCACAATCCAAAGGCATGCGCTTGCTCACAGCTGCTGCGCTGACCCTGGCGCATTTCCAAGGCTGTAAACTGCCCAGCAGGACTCGTCCACCACCCTCTGTGGAGCCACAAACTGCCAGAGAGGACTTGGAGCTGGAAGTGCTGCTCCCTATGGAGCAGGGCACCACAGGTGTGCTCAGTGGGGATGGGGCAGGGGTATCCCCTGGGGGCACAGGGCCTGAGGTTTCAGGCTGCACACCAAAAGGTCAGCAGGTCAAGTTCACAAGCACCTCCTCAGGGGAAAAGCTGGGCAGTCAGTCTTCTCCTGCAAATATTTCCAGCCTGGGGGAGGGGAGGTGGGGCTGCAAACTGGAGCCGACTCCCCAGAAGTGGGTCAATTCCATCTGGATGGTGTCCTCACAGGCAGAGGTTCCCACCGTGATACACACTCACTGCACACACGATGCACACACACAATACACACTGATGCACACACAATGTACACACTCAGTGCACACACGATGCACACTCACTGCACACACTGATGCATGCACAATGTACACCCTCAGTGCACACACACAATGTACACACTCAGTGCACACACAATGCACTCAGTGCACACGCACAATGTACACACTCAGTGCACACACACAATTCATATACAACACACATACAATACACACACGACGCACACACATTTGCACGAGGACACCACACGATGATGGCGCAGAGGCAGACTGATGTGACTACAGGCCAAGGGGCATCGGAGCCTCCAGAAGCTGGAGAGACAGGAAGGACCCGCAGATCCTCAGGTGGCCCAGCCCTCAGCCCGAGTCTGGACAGCTGGACCGGGGCGGGTGTTGTCCCCCAGCTGTGAGGCTAATGACCTGAGGAATCCGCACCCTCACTCTGGGGACGCGGTCAAGGCTGTTGGCTGTGACTAGCAGTAGCTCCCTTTGTGTCCAGGTGCATGTCTGGCAGGACCCTGTCCCAGCCTGTGTTCTGTGCACCATGGTCTGGAGTGTCCTCTCCCTGCCTGGCCGAGGAGAATCCACGTGAATGTCCAGACCTCCGCCAGGCTCCAGGCAGGGCTGCCTTCTGAAGCCAGGCTCTCCCTGTCCAGCCTCTGCTGGTCCGTAATCAGGACTGCTCCACTGTCTACTCGGTACGAGGCTGCCTGGCCACCACTGAGCCCTCAAGCATTGCTAGGCAGGGCCCTGGGTGCACTGTGTCCCCCACCCTTGTCTCTGTGAGCTGGACTGGCTGGTCGAGCAACTAGCCAGTAACCCTGACCCTCACCCCTCACAGAACCTCCCAGGCACCAACACACAAGTGCAGATGAGGCAGTGTGGGCCCTGCCTGCTACAAAGGAGTGTTCCCTACAAGTCAGCAAGGCACTTCTGAACATGGCTAGGTGGCGGCCAGCAGGGTTTCTGAGTGAGGGGTGGTGGTGAAGGCTAGTGAAGTGTCCACCAAGAGCACCTCGACCTTAGGATGAGCTCTCCTCCCTCGGCCCAGGATGGGCTTGGCAAGGCTGGGCCTGGCGTTCCACAAGCCCCACATAACACTGCCCTGTGCCAACATGTGCCAGCCTCCTGACCTGGCGGGGCCTGGTGGTACTCTAGACAGGTGTGTGCCAGAGGAGGTAGCAGTGAACCATGTGGGACTGTGACATTTCTGAGGTACACAGAGAAGTCGGAGTAACACAACAGAGGCCAGGACCACAGGAGAGGCCATGGAGTGAAGGAGACTTGGGGACAAAGGCAGAGGCCGAGGGGAAACAGGAGAGAGGCAGGGGGCATGGAAAATGCCAGGGGGCATGGAGAGGGTGCGGAGGGGGGCACAGAGGAAGGGGAGGGGACATGAGAGAGGGCCAAGGGCACGGGAGAGGGGGAAGGGGCACAGGACAGGATGCAGGGGCACGGAGGAGGGGCAGGGGCACGGGGGAGAGTGCGAGGACAAGGGGGAGTGTGCAGGGGGGCATGGGGAGTGTGTGGGGCCAAGGCGGAGAGGAGGCGGCACAGGAGAGCCTGAGCTGGCCACCGTGGCTGAGCTTCCTCCCCTGCCTTGATTTCTCCCATCACCCACTCTTCCTTCTCCCATAATCACCCCTTCGGGCATGCAGAGTAGTCTTATACCTTCGGCACTAGTGGGCCTTGACTTGGACGACTCAGCTGAAATAATCCCTCTAAGTGCTTTACCCAAACCCCTCTTACCTCCAGGCGTGTCCGGTCCACATCTTTGGGTAGCTTCACACGAATCCGGTTGGTGACAATGAGGGCATCATAAGGGTAGATCTGATGGGAAGAAAGTATAGTCACCCCAGAAGAGTGCCCAGGTGAGCAGGTGCCCAGGGGAGTAGGTGAGCAGGTGCCCAGCGGAGTAGGTGCCCAGGGGAGCAGGTGCCCAGTGGAGTAGGTGCCCAGGGGAGCAGGTGCCCAGGGAAGTAGGTGCCAAAGTGAACAGGTGCCCAGGGGAGCAGTGCACGGGGCACATACATACTGCGTGACACACACACCACAGGAAAAGGCACAGCCGAGAGCCTTGAGGCAGGCGGGCTCGGCGTGCAGCAGCTGGAGTGAGAAGACTCCTTACCTTGTATTCTGAAAGAGAAAGAGGGGAGACCCCATGTGGCCACTTAGAGAGTGAGGCAAGAGCCCCATCCAAGGGGATGCTGTTCCCATCCCTGAGGGTCCTGGTTCAGCCTGGCAGTCAGTTGGGTTGGACACTGGTCAGTCTGACCTGGACTGAGGCCTGGGGCTCCAAAGGGAAGGGGTATGAGGGCTCCATGGAGAACCCCAAGGGGCCACAGGGCCACATGGGCAGGACCAGACTGGGATCCAGACATTGGCACTGTCCTTGGTGGTGACACTGCCACCATGGGGGGGAGCACTGCCTGCCTCAGTTTACCCATGTGGGCATTCCAGGCCAACCTGAGTGTTGTGAAGACTGACCCCTCGCTATCTGCCCCTCAAGGTGTCCATGGTCCTTCTTTAACCCTTTCGTTCCTCCTATGCACTCATCGAGCTTGGCTAGCTAGCCACTCACAGGGCTCCTTCCCCAACACCCCACCCAGACCGCAAGGAGACCAGCCCACCTCAACCACCTGCGACTCAGTGGCCACAGAGGAGGCCCAGGGAAAGGGACTCCCGGACATGGAGGGACAGCCCACAGGGGACAGGAGAGCCACCCTGCTGCCTCAATGTGCTCCCTGCAGCTCACTTTCACATCCACCAGGTGATGCCCAGGTGGGCCCTCAGAGGTCCCTGCCCCCTATCCTCAGAGTGCACCCTGCCCAGAGCAGGACCCCACTCAGAGCCGTGGACATGGCTGTAGACCAACAGCTTCCAAGTGGCCCCTGGTGTTCACAGTCTGCCTGCACCCGGGGCTGGGCCAGCTTCTTGCAGGGCCCTTACCCACAGTGTACTTGCTACTGAACCAGGGGTCCTGTGTCCACAACCCTCCTGCACAAACCTGGGGCTGAGCCAGTGTCCCGGGCCCTGTGCCCACAGCTCACCTGTCCACTTGTAGGGCTGAGCCAGTGTCCCGCGCCCTGTGCCCACAGCTCACCTGCCTGCATCTGGGGCTGCACCTGTGCCTGGCATTGTCTATGCCCACAGCTCACCTGTCCACTTGTAGGGCTGAGCCAGTGTCCCGCGCCCTGTGCCCACAGCTCACCTGCCTGGATCTGGGCCTGCACCAGTGCCTGGCATTACCCATGGATGTATCTTTCACTTTTTCTGTAAAATGCTGGTCTGCCTGGTATTTCTCTAAATCTGAACATTCAGTTTAAGACAGACTAGGAAGAAGGATTGGCCATCCAATTCCGAAATAGCAGGCCTCTTAAAACCCTATGTACAACAGAACACATGTAGATAACAGAAAGGGCAACTGAGGTTGAGCTTTCAAGTATGGAAATACAAAGGAAGAGGAACAGTTGTAAGCAGACACTAGTGATTGGGACATGGAATGTGAGAACCATGAATGCAGGAAAATTAGATCTTGTTAAGGAAGAAATGGAATGCATAAATATTGACATACTAGGCACTGGTGAAATGAGATGGACTGGCGTGGGGCATTTTGAGTCAGATGATCATATGATATATTACTCCGGAGATGGAAAGGCGAGAAAAAATGGGGTTGCTTTCATAGTTAGAAAAGTCATTTCTAGATCCATCTTGAAGTGCAATATTGTGAGTGACAGGATAATATCCATATGCTTACAAGGAAGTCCAGTGAATACCACTATCATTCAGATATATGCACCAACAACCAGAGCCAAGGAAGAGGATATAGAAGATTTTTACCAACTTTTACAATCGGAGATCGATCGAACATGTAATCAAGATGCATTGATAATAATGGGTGACTGGAATGCAAAAGTTGGGATCAGAGAAGAAGGTTCAGTAGTTGGAAAACAGACTTGGTGACAGAAACGGAGCTGGAGAGAGAATGATTGAATTTTGCACAATCAATGACTTATTCATAGCAAATAAGTTTTTTAAGAGACATAAACGCAGGTTATATACATGGATTTCACCTGATGGTACGGATAGGAATTAGATCAATTACAACTGTGAAAAGAACCGCTGGAGAAGCTCAATATCAGCTCTGAAAACTAGGCCAGGAGCTGATTGTGGAACAGACCACCAATTACTCACATGCAAGTTCAAGCTGAAGATGAGGAAAATGAAACCAAATCCACAGAAGTCAAAATATCACTTTGAGTCTATATCACCTGAATTTCAGAATCATCTCAGGAACAGGTTTGAGGCTTTGAACACTAATGAGCGAAG
>NW_006399879.1:7593875-7601910 GCF_000299155.1 Elephantulus edwardii | reverse complement strand
CAGGAGGGGAAGACCCTCTATGAGGTGGATTGATTCAGTGACTGGGGTAATCGGGATGGGTGTGACAGAGACAGTGCGATTGGCACAGGACAGAGCAGGGTTTAGGGCTGTTGTACATAGGCTCGCTATGAGTCACAAGTGACTGGATGGCACATACAACAACAACAACAGCCCATCTGCTCACACCTGAGGCTGAGTCAGCTCCGCTTAGCGCTACCCTGGCCTTTCCACCTGGCCCTCTTCACTGCCCCGAGGTGTTAGGCTTCCTGTGTCCTGCAGGGGGTGCTGTGCAAACACAGCTCTTTCCCCACGTGGACAGTACACACGTGAGCAAACACAGGTGACAGCACACACCAGAACCACGGCAGGGGGACACCTCAGGTGCAGGAGGGAAACTGATCCCTGACCACAGGAGGCCAGAAAGGTGCCCCCCTTTTGGACCTGCTGCTGGTGGCCCCGGGCAGCATGGGCACAACCCCAGCTCCTGTACCTCGAGTGCCCCAAGTGGAGTCCGGGTCTGCTCCAAGGGGGACCAGGTTCGCGTTCTGGAAGAGAGAGAGAGAGTGATGGCAGTGAGAGGCGGGCAGGGGCTCCTGCGGTATAGTCCTCTCCCGGCCTGGGGACAGACAGGTGCCAGCATCACGGGAGCTTCAGATGCCCACCTCTGGGCGAGGGTCTGCAGCCCTGTGTCCACGTTCCTGTTGACCCTGCCTACGTGGGTCTGGAGCTTGGACCTCCCTGTGGACAGTGACAGGCTGCCGTGAGACCTGAGGCTGTTCTCGTGGGATTCAGGTCAGCTAGAGGTAACAGGGAGCTCTGGGGGACTAGTGGTAGAAAGTTGAACTGCAGTCTCAAAGGTACATTGTTCAAATCCACCCATCCTCCTCGGGAGGAAGATGGGAAATCTGCCGTGTAATTTACAGCCTCTGCAAACCGCCGGAGGTCAGCTCCGGGTCAGCTCCAAGTCAACAGCACACAAAACAGACGCACCCAGGGGCCGGACTCTGCTGTCCAGGAACTCGAGCCAGCCCAGCACCGTCGGGGCCCTCTGCCTGCAGGACGTCCAGGCACCTGAGCCCTCGCCGGGGCCTGGAGCCCTGTGAGACCTGGTCCTCGGTCCAGGGCCACCTGCAATGACTCACAGCTGTTCTGTGTGTCCAGGCCCTTGCTCAAGCTGTAGGACAGGGACCCCTGGAGTCACTCTGTGTGTGTCACATGGTCATGTCTGTGTCCAGTCCCTCACTCAGGCTCCCAGAAGTCACTGTGTGTTCTGTGGGAGGGAATATGCCAACCTGTAGGCACCTGAGCACGTCCTACAGAGTGGCTAAGACCCTGGGGACATTGGGGTATGTGCTGAGGGTGCCTGAGCCTGAGGGTCTGGCCACCTGTCCCAAGCCCTTCTCCTGGGCTGGTGGAAGCATGTCACATGGAGCAGCTGAGACCCCAGGGGGGATACTTGGGGATGACCAAAGATGCCTGAGCCTGAGGGCCTGCCTGGCCACCTGTCCCAAGTCCTCCTGGCCTGACGACAGCATGCAACACAGCTGAGCCCCTGGAAGGGACGCAGGAGCCTGGCAGGCCACTTGACCCGTGTACCCCACGCCTGTCCTGACACCCCTCCCCTGGCTGAGCTGGTGTGGCTGCTGCATTGTACATGTCACTCAGTGACTGTCTCTGAGGCTTCCCACCTGGGTGGACGCCCTGTGCCTGAGGAGGGTGCCGAGAGCCCCATGCAGATGGCTCGGCCCCCAGGACCCTCACAGCTGACCACATCCTGTGGCACTCTGCTGACCGCCCAGCCTGGTTCTGTGCCTGCTGTCCCTGCTTCCCGCGAGCCTGCACTCTGACCCGCTGGTAGAAATCATTCCCTTCAGCCTCGTCCCAGCTGCCAGCAGCAGACTGGCCCGGCTCTAGGGTGGGGTAAGTTTCACTGGATCTCCAGCTGCACTCCAAGCTCGCGTTCCCAGCCAGCCAGCTCCATTACAGGGCACTGTGCTCCCAGCGGCCAGCTGCCATGTCCATGAGAAGCGAGGGACAAGAGTGAGAGGGGGCAGGGAGACGCCGAGGGAGACCTGAGCCCAGGCCAGGCGGAAAGTGGAGGAGCTGGACCCCAGGAGTCGGACGAGGGTCAGACAGGGAGGTGAGCTGTGCTGGGGGTCTGCAGCCTGGCCTTGCATACCACTGGATAGTTTCTCCATCACGGTCTCTCTCTCTGTCTCTGTCTTTCTCGCTCACTCTCCCTCTTTTTTGCATTAATTTAGAGTTTTAAAACTTCTGAGTTAAATACTCATCTTGACCCAGTTTCTGGACATCCTCGTATTTTTCTCACTGGGGACGCAGAGCGGGAGGCCTCTACGACCTCTCAGAATAAGATGTCCCCACGGAGCTTTTAAAATCAGGCTCATCAGTGTCTGTCCAGCCCAGTGGTGGTGCTTTCTCCTCAGGGTCCCTGCCCTGGTCAGCGCACACCTCGGTGTGCAGCCGGACCGGCCTCCACTGACTGGCCTCTGACTCCCCATCTTCCTGGACAAGACATGGAAGGGAAAAGCTGCCTTCTAGTGGTCAGACTCACTTCACGGCATTTCCACTAGCCTTAGCCACGTGGGCACACAGGTCTGCCATGTGACCTGGGTCTGACCACTAGGAGGCAGCATTTCTGTGAGGACGGTGAACAGTGAATACAGAAGGGAAGGACTGGTGCTTTGAACTGCTTGCTGCCTGGTGGATCTGAACTGACAACCTTTGGTCAGCAGCTCAACACGTAACCTCCTATGCCACCTGGGGTCCTTTTTAAGAGAGAGTGGGACCCTGCTTTTTATAATATTCACGTGGAAACCACACTATAGAGCCATGGAAAGAAGGTGCAATTGTTATGCCATTGTCTTCACTTACCTTTACAGGTAAGAGCTTTTCTGAACACTAGGAAATACAGAAATGTAACGCAGCCAATACACACAGCCAGTCAGAGGAAGCTGGGATCTGGGCTCAGGACGTGGGGTGGATGTGTCTGAGGTCATTCAGCATTAATGTGAAAGTATCAGCCTGGGACCTGGGCTCAGAACTTGGGGTGGACGTGTGTGAGGTCATTCAGCATTAGTGTGAAGGTGTCGGCCTGGGATCTGGGCTCAGGACATGGGGTGGACA
The DNA here is from genome assembly GCF_000299155.1 of Elephantulus edwardii. NCBI lineage: Eukaryota > Metazoa > Chordata > Mammalia > Macroscelidea > Macroscelididae > Elephantulus > Elephantulus edwardii. The sequence goes on along the minus strand of NW_006399879.1, from coordinate 7,598,766 downwards.
TGTGTGAGGTCATTCAGCTCTAGTGTGAAGGTGTCGGCCTGGGATCTGGGCTCAGGACATGGGGTGGACCTGTCTGAGGTTCAGCACCTGTCTGAAGGTGTCAGCCTTCTACGCTGAGGGTGCGTTTGTAGACAAATACACAGTCCTTTTTTGCAGATGTTTTATGGAAACCTCCTTTTGTAGAGATGCAATTATCTTCATTTACCTGTTAAGTCTGCTACCTGTACTATTACGTTTCTGTAACTGAAACCCAATTCAACCAAGACCCATCTGACATCAGCAGTGACGTCCCTTATTCCTCAGGCTCTTCTGAAGCCAGCTTGAATTTCTGGAAGTTCCCAGCCATTTTAAAATAATCTCCAGAAAGACTTTCCTTGCATTTGATAATTTCCACATTTTGGGGGTCATCCTTTTTGGGGACGGGAGCATGGACCTCTTCCAGTCAGTTGCCTGGGTAGCTGCCTTCCTAGTTTCTTGGCATAGACTGGTAAGTGGCTCCCAGGGCTGCACTGTTTACTGAAACACCTCAGCTGGTCTCCATCCATTCAGGTCCTGGGCCTTTCCTTTGGCCAGTGACTTCAGTGCTGCTTGGAGTTCTTCCATGAGCCCCAATGGCTCCTGGTTATATGCTACTTCCTGAAATGCTGTGGTGTCAACCAATGCTTTCCGGTACAGTGACTGGGTATTTCTTCTACCTTCTTCTCTGGTACTTCTATGTTACTGGTGCATATATGTTTATGTATGTTATAACTAATTTATAAACAATATTAATAATAATGGGTGACTGGAATGCAAAAGCTGTGAACCAGTAAGATGGATCAGTTGTTGGAAAACATGACCTTGGTGACAGAAATGAGGCTGGGGATAGAATGATAAAATTCTGCACAGTGATTTATTCATAGCAAATACCTTTTATAAGAAACATAAATGCAGGATAGTCACATGGATTTCACCTGATGGTATGTATAGGAATCAGATAGACTACATCTGTGGAAGGAATCGTTGGAGACATTCAATATCAGCAGTAAAAACTAGATCAGGTGCTGATTGTGGAACAGATCATCAACTTCCCATGTGCAAGTTCAAATTAAAGCTGAAGAAAGTTAAATCATATCCACAGGAATCAAAATTTGATTTTGAGACTAACCCCCCTGAATTTAAAAACCAACTCAGGAATAGGTTTGAGGCCCTGAACACTAATGAACGAAGACCAGACGAGCTGTGGGAAGATATCAAGAGTATCGTTCATGAAGAATGCAAATAGTCACTACAAAGAAGAAAATACCAAATGGATGTCAGAAGAGGCTCTGAATATTGCACTAGAGCGCCGAGAAGCCAAAGCAAAGGGAAGAAATCAAGAAGTTAAGGAGCTGAGTAGATGTCAAAGGGTAGCTCAGGAACACAGGGCAAAGTATTATAATGAAATGTGCAAACAACTGGAGTTGGAAAATCAAAAGGGCCAAACTCGCTCAGCATTTGTTAAGCTAAAGAAACTACAGAGCAAATTCAAGCTACAAATTGGAATACTTAAGACAGAATATGGAATGATTCAGGAAGCATTAAAAGAAGATGGAAGGAGTACACAGAACTGGCTGACACAGAAGAATTTAAAGAAAAAAACATACGATCAAGAGGCAATGGTGAAGAAGGAAGATGTTCAGGCCACTCTGGAGAATTTGTCAAAAAATAAAGTCCTAGGAATTGATGGAATACCGATTGATATATTTCAACAAACAGATGCTGCCCTGGATGTGCTCACCAAGTTGTGCCAAGAAATCTGGAGGACAATTGCTTGGCCAACTGAATGCAAGAGATCCCTATGTGTTCCCATTCCAAAAAAAAGGTGACCCAACAGAGTGTGGGAATTATTGTACAATATCACTAATATCACACACTAGCAAAATCCTGCTGAAGATTATCCAGAAACAACTGAAACAGTACATTGACAGAGAACTATCAGAAATACAAACTGGGCTTAGAAGAGGCCGTGACACCAGAGACATAATTGCCAATGTCAGATGGATCTTGGCAGAAAGCAACAGAAGAATGTCGATCTTTGTTTCATTGACTATGCAAAAGCATTTGACTGTGTGGATCACAACAAATTGTGGCTAACCTTGAGGAAAATGGGAATCCCAGAACACTTGATTGTGCTTATGTGAAACCTATACTTGGACCAGGAAGCAGTCCTCAGAACAGAGCAAGGAAACAAATACTGCATGGTTCAAATCAGGAAAAGAATGTGTCAGGCATGCATCCTGTCTCCATAACTTTTCAATCTCTATGCAGAACAGATCATTCAGGAAGCTGGGCTTTATGAGGAGGAATGTGGCATCAGGGTGGGAGGAAGACTCATCACTCATCAACAACCTGCATTATGCAGATGACATAACATTGCTTGCTGAAACTGAAGAAGACCTGAAGCACTTGCTGCAGAAGGTCAAAGGCTATAGGAAAAGAGACAAAGATTCTCACCACTGGGCCATGATATATGGAGAAGAAATTGAGGGTTTTTACAATTACAGCTTGCTTGGCTCCACAATCAACACTCAACACCAGCAGTCAGGAAATCAAAAGACAAAGTGCACTGGGAAAATCTGCTGTCAGGACCTCTCCAGAGCGCTGAAGAGCAATGATGTCAGTCTAGAGACTAAGGTGCGCCTGATTCAGGCCATGTCTTTGCAATTACTTGTTATGCTTCCGAAAGCTGAACAATAACTAAGGATGACAGAAGAAAAATCGATACTTTCAAGTTGTGGTGCTGGAGAAGCCTTGAACATACCATGGACCACCAAGAAAACAAATAGGTCTGTCTTGGAGAGAGAGAAACCAAATTTCTCCTTGGAGTCTAGATTTTGAAGCTCTGTCTCTCATATTTTGGATATGTGGCCTTCTCCAGTCCTTGGAGAAGGACATCATGCTTGGAAGGGTGGAGGGACAGCGCAAGAGAAGATCCTGGATGAGATGGATTGATTCAGTAACTGGGACAGTGGGGGTTGGTGTGTCAGAATTAGTGAAACTGTCTCAGGACAGAGCAGGGTTCAGAACTGCTGTACACAGGGTCTCTGTGGAAAATGGCCCCTTTTATACTATAATTCTTTTCTTTTTATTTGTGTGTGTGTGTATACCGTCAAATCGGATCTGACTGGTACAGGAGGAAATTGTCCCTCCTTCCCCAGCAGATCATCTGGTGGATTCGAACCATGCGCTTCTGGGATTGCAGTGCAGCTTCTTGCCACTAGGCCACCAGAGCTCCCCTACTATAATTCTTTTTAATCTTACATATCAATATCACTTTCTCTAATACTGATATTATATCTTCTTTCTTCTTATTGGTGATTTTAGTATCAATTTCTCGTTCTTTTCTTTCTAATGCTTTACAATAATAATTTCAAATGTGCCTCATAATAATAACAACACGTTTTTAAAATCCAAATGGCTGGTCTGTCTGGATAGAAGGCGTCATTCTCTTCGTGTTTCTCACCAGGGCTTTCTTCTGGGGGTTGGCTGCCATGAGGACAACTTTCCTCACATCCACTCCATGGCCTCAAGTTCATTTCCAACTCGTGGAGACTTCCACCAGGCTTCCTAGTCAGCCTCATTTTCTGCCTAAGAGCAACTGGTAGATTCAAACCACTGACCTTTCCATTATAACGCACTGTACCCCCAGGGATCCTTGATGAGGTCCTTAGATCGCACAAATGGTCTGTGCTCTAGGCTGGCAGTTCAAACCCACACAGTGTCTCCACAAGGAGGGTCTGGCTGCACCCTGCTGTGGTCATTGTCTTCACTTCAGGGCTCCGCCCTCCAGGGTTGTTTTCTTCTGTAGTAATCCCTTGAGTCAGTCCCACTTGAGAACATCAGGTGACCACATGGATGTGCTGACCAGGCAGTGGTCTTCTCTCAGCAGATGGCCAGTCCATGTCCATTCCTGACTGCTGTGTCCATGAGGAAGCCTGCAGCAGGGGTCTGCACCTTACCCTCTGTACAGGTAGGCTGGGAACATCACCTGAGCGTCAGGGACTGGAGCAGGTATGGCTGCCAGAGCATGTTAGTCCACGTGGGCATACGTGACATCTGGGCCCTTGTAATAAAGTCCTTCAAGAGAAAGACCCAGGTGCCTTTGCCTCCAGGACGCTCCGTGGCCATGGCTGCCTCCACTCTGGCTGCCAGGGCCTCACAGATAAGCCTGGATCTGTTCACCCCAGGGTCTTTCACTGAGTGTTGACAGGTTCCCTCCTATTCTTTCTTCCGCTTGTCCTTGGTGGCGTGGGACCTCACTGTATTTATGCTTTCACGTTAGACTATCTGGAATCCTCGCTGGAAACAGCAAGCTGAGAGGCAACTTCAGTAGCTCTGCAGCCCCCTGACATCGGCAGGACAACAAGCACTCGCTGGACAGTCCCAAGGTGAAGGGCAAGTGTCCAGGAGCTGGGTGTGGCTGGCATGCAGACCTGGACGTTGGAAAGATCAGGTGTCTGGCCTTCCCACTGAGACAATATACAGTTACTTGAGAGTCTGAGAAAGTGAGAAGACACGCAGTGGAGAAGGTCAGCAAGGGGAAAGGACTCCTGAAGTTGACCCAGAACTGATGCCTTCGGTCCATGGTGAAAAACTCCAGATCCACCATGGATGGCCATGAGGACCAATGCCTCGGTCCTGGGCCAGGTGCACCATGTGCTCCTGAGGAGGGGGGCTCATCTCACATGTGCTGTATGTACTGGGGGGCAGTCCCTGGAGAAGGGCGTCCTGGTAAAGAGAAGGGTGAGTGAGGGAGAGGAGGGTCAGTGAAGGAGGAGGGTCAGTGAGGGAGGGGGGGTCAGCGAAGGAGGGAGGTCAGTGAAGGAAAGGAGGGTGAGTGAGGGAGAGGAGGGTCAGTGAAGGAGGAGGG
>NW_006399879.1:7593148-7593654 GCF_000299155.1 Elephantulus edwardii | reverse complement strand
GAGGGAGAGGGGGGTTAGTGAAAGAGAGGGGGATCAGTGAGGGAGAGGAGGGTCAGTGAAGGAGGAGGGTCAGTGAGGGAGGGGGGTCAGCGAAGGAGGGAGGTCAGTGAAGGAAAGGAGGGTCAGTGAGGGAGAGGAGGGTCAGTGAAGGAGGAGGGTCAGTGAGGGAGGGGGGTCAGTGAGGGAGAGGAGGGTCAGTGAGGGAGAGGAGGGTCAGCAAAGGAGGGGGTCAGTGAAGGAAAGGAGGGTCAGTGAGGGAGAGGAGGGTCAGCAAAGGAGGGGGGGTCAGTGAAGGAAAGGAGGGTCAGTGAGGGAGAGGAGGGTCAGTGAAGGAGGGGGGGTTAGTGAGGGAGAGGAGGGTCAGTGAGGAAGAGGAGGGTCAGCGAAGGAGTAGGGTCAGTGAGGGAGGGGGGTCAGTGAGGGAGAGGAGGTTCAGTGAGGGAGAGGGGGGTTAGTGAAAGAGAGGGGGATCAGTGAGGGAGAGGAGGGTCAGTGAAGGAGGAGGG
>NW_006399879.1:7557362-7593043 GCF_000299155.1 Elephantulus edwardii | reverse complement strand
GGTCAGTGAGGGAGAGGAGGTTCAGTGAGGGAGAGGGGGGTTAGTGAAAGAGAGGGGGATCAGTGAGGGAGAGGAGGGTCAGTGAAGGAGGAGGGGTCAGTGAGGGAGAGGAGCATCAGTGAGGGAGGGAGGTCAGTGAGGGAGAGGAGGGTCAGTGAGGGAGGGGGGTCAGTGAATGAGAGGGGGGTCAGTGAGGGAGAGGAGGGTCAGTGAGGAAGAGGAGGGTCAGCGAAGGAGGAGGGTCAGTGAGGGGGGTCAGTGAGGGAGAGGGGGGTCAGTGAAAGAGAGGGGGGATCAGTGAGGGAGAGGAAGGTCCTCCACAAGATGGGCAGACACAGTGGCTGCAGCAATGGCTCAAATGTGGAGAGGAAGGGGAAGGAGCAGGCCAGTCTGTTCGTGGGGTTCAGGGGTGGGGGCTCTAGGGGTGAATGGCTCTAGGGATGCGGGGCTCTAGGGGTCTGCACTGCTAGTGATATGGGTTGCTAGGAGTGACAGCTGATTCCACAGCATCTAAAGACAATATCAAAGCATGTCCCCCCACCGCCCTCTCTGTCCCCCACCTCCCTCTCTGCCTCCCCACCTCCCTCTCTGTCCAATCATCTCCCTCTCTGTCCAGCCACCTCCCTCTCTGTCCCCCCAACTCCCTCTCAGTCTCCCCACCTCCCTCCCTGTACAACTATCTCCCTCCCTGTACAACCAACTCCCTCTCTGTCCAACCACCTCCCTCTGTTCCCCCACCTCCCTCTCTGTCCAACCACCTCCCTCTCTGTCCCCCCAACTCCCTCTAAGTCCCCCCATCTCCCTCCCTGTACAACCATCTCCCTCCCTGTACAACCAACTCCCTCTGTCCAACCACCTCCCTCTCTGTCCAACCACCTCCCTCTGTCCCCCCATATCCCTCCCTGTCCCCCCACCTCCCTCTCTGTCCCCCATCTCCCTCCCTGTCCAACCACCTCCCTCTCTGTCCAACCACCTCCCTCTTACTCTCTTGTTCTTGGATCAGAGTTGACTCATAGCTGACCCCATTGTCAGCGCCCCCCCGAGGGTGAACTGCTAGAGTTTCTGGCAAATTCCTCAGGCTGGAATGGTTTGTCTCAGAGGGGCCAGGCTACTGCTGACTTGGTCCCACGCTGGGGACCAGGGTCCTTCACTGGCAGGTGAACCATGGGACACGGGGCAAAAGATCTTCTCTAGGGGTGACCTGTCCCAGTCCTAGTGCATGGCCCCCCAAAGCAGGGTGGGGAACCTCAGGGCCATGACTCTCAGGGCTCAGATTTGGACAGGGGGACTTCCGGAAGCTGCCGGAACCACGTGAACCTCTTATCGCTGATGGGGGCAGGGATGCTGCTGCAAGCACAGAATTAAAGATGTGGGAGAAAAACAGGCACCAGCTTCCGGAAAGACTGCTGCATGGACACCTCCCAGCGCCTCCTCTGTCCTGAGAGCTGCTGGGATTTGGAATCAAGCTGGAATGGGCCATGATGCCCCGGTGATGCCCTGGTTAAGCGTTCAGTGGCGTCACCTGGAAAGGTGCTGGTGTTGCTTCTGCTTAGGTTACAGCCTCGGAACGCCATGGGGGCTCCACTCTGTCCTGCAGGGCTGCTGAGTGGACCTGGTGGCAGCAGAGCTTAGTCGTGGCCAGGGAATCCCAGGGAGGCAGTGGATGCTTGGTTCACATCACCTCACTAATCACAGCAGCCCCTTCAGGTCCTTGTCACACAGCTCTGCACGGCGTACAGAGAAGAGCCAGGGAGGGGCCCTGGGGCCTGGTGCTTCTAGGGGTGCTCTCCTCACTGAGCTCTGGTGTGACTGGGGGAAGGAGGGCATGGTGTCAATGGATTCTGGTCTGGCCTTGCCATGTACAAGCGGGGTGGCAGCTGTCACCTTGGGTGGTAGTCAGGCCAGGTAGGTGGACAAATGGGGTCTCCACAGCCTCTCGCTCTCAGCTGTGTGGTTGGCTGCCATGTGCAGGCCCTGGTGATGGACAGTATCACATGCTGGGGTTCTGGCAGGGCAGGGACACGGGGTTCTCACGGCTCCTGCTCCCAGTCATTTGGTCAGGATGTGCCATGCATAGACCAGATGAGGTTAGTTGTGTCAGGAGGTCAGACACGGCCGAGGCACAGGATCTCATGGCCTCTGCCCCCGGCTCTGAGGGGTAGGGGGTCCCTACAGCCCCTGCTCTGAGCTTTGACTTGTGTGTACCAAGGGTGAGCACCTACCTGGTGGTCCAGGCTGTTCTTCCCATGCCGGGGGAGAGAGTCAGATTTGGAACAGGGGAATCCTGAAACAGACACATCACAGCTTTGTCACACACAGAGGGGGAGTGCAGACTGGACAACCGAGGCCTGAGCGGGGCGCTGTGACTCAGGCAAGTGGAAGGTAACACATAGAGCCCCCCAAAGAGCATGGTCATGTCCTGACTCACCCCTGGGAGACGGCTGAGGACAAAGCCAAGGAGGGGCATGACACCCCAAAATTGGCCTGCTGTTCTAGGGCCAGCACCCTGGGACCCTGCATTCAAGGACAGGCTGAGGCCCCAGCATCTCCAGAATGAGCCCTGTCCCCACCTTTCTGAACTGGTTAGGCCCAGAGCAGGGTCACACAGTGTTGGGGGGATTCTTGGTCCCCTCTAGATGACTGTGTCTGAGTTCTGGGGCTGGACCCAGTGAGCTGCGGTCAGAAGCCTTTCAGGTCATTTTTATGTCCACTAAAGTTTAAACACTGCTGCCCTAGAGTCTCAAGGCTGTAGATGACCTTCTTTGCTGACCCCCGCTGCACACTGCTGTCACCCAAGAAGCTTTAAAAACCCCAATGTCCAGCTGCCACGAGGTCACATCAATATGAAGTCACATCCAGCGAGAGTGTCAGCTTCACGGAGGACACTGCTCTCCTCACCCTTAAATACACTTGTCTCAAGTACGTTCCGTCCATATTGGGCATCCCCATCCAATGGTGTCCCAACTTCTCCTTAAATCTCAGCTATGGTTTAAGAAGCTCATGAAAAAAGGTGAGCTATCCTGTTACTGTTGTTTGTCATCAAGTTGGAACCGACCCATAGCTGACCCTCCAGGGTTTTCTGAGAAAATGGTTGACCTTCCAGGTTTTTCCGAAAAACCTCTGAGTTTTAAGAGGTAGAATGTCTATCTGTGTTCCAATGATTATGCAAAGGTGTTTGACTGTGTGGATCATAACAAACTGTGGCTGACTCTGAGAAGAATGGGAATCCCAGAACACTTGATCGTGCTAATGCGAAACCTATACTTGGACCAAGAGGCAGTCAGTCGTCAGAACAGAGCAGGGTAACACTGCATGGTTCAAAATTGGGAAGGGTGTGCGCCAGGGATGCATCCTGTCTCCATACCTTTTCAACCTGTATGCAGAGCAGATTATCCCGGAGGCTGGGCAAGTGTGGCATCAGGATTGGTGGAAGATCTATTAACAATTTGTGTTATGCAGATGACACAACCCTGTTTGCTGAAACTGAGGAGTACCTCAAGCACTTGCTGCAGAGGGTCAAGGACTGCAGCCTTCAGTATGGACTGAAGCTCAATGTCAAGAAGACAAAGCTTCTCACCACTGGACCAATTGGTAGCATCAGGATGGATGGCGAAGAGATTGAGATTGTTAACAACTTTAATCTGCTTGACTCCACAGTCAACACCCTTGGCACCAGCAGCCAGCAAATAAAAAAACGTACTGTGATGGGAAAGTCTGCTGTTAGGGAACTTTCTAAAGTACTCAAGAGCAATGGTGTCTCTCTTGAGACTAAGGTGCCTCTGATACAGGCCATGGTCTTTGCAATCACTTGTTATGCACCAGAGAGTTGGACAATGACTAGGGAGGATAGAAGGAGAATTGATGCCTTTGAGCTGTGGTGCTGGAGAAGAGTATTGAATGTACCATGGACTGTCAAGAAAACAGATTCATCCTGGAGAGGGTTAAACCAGGCTACTCCTTGGAGGCAAGGATTCTGGGGCTTCGTCTGACATACTTTGGACATGTTGTAAGGAGGGACAGGTCCTTGGAGAGGGACATCATGCTTGGGAGGGTGGAGGGACAGTACAGGAGGGGAAGACCCTCTATGAGGTGGATTGATTCAGTGACTGGGGTAATCGGGATGGGTGTGACAGAGGCAATGCGACTGGCACAGGATAGAGCAGGGTTTAGGGCTGTTGTACATAAGGTCGCTATGAGTCACAAACGATGACACATAACATCAAAAACAACAACAAATTGCATGGGAGGAGCTTGCCCGTTCTTCTCCCGTGGAGGAGGTGGTAGATTTGAACCTCATGCCTTTGAGATAGCAGTACAGCTTCTTAGCACCAGGCCACCAGAGCTCCCTGCTACCCTTATTCTCTCTACCTTAAAGTCACCCTTATTTCTACTTAAGATGCCCCAGTGATGTTGCAGGCTAAGCAATGGAGGGACAGCTGAAGGTTGGCAGTACAAATCCCAGTCACTGCAGGGGAGCCCTCCTCCCACACATCTATAGCCATGGATCACCTGTGTGGAGTCCCACTCTGCTCTGTAGGCTGCTATGAGTCAAAACGGACTGGTGGCTGTGGGTTTGGGCTTTCGTTTGCCTCCATCTTCAGCTTCTCTGCTCTCTGGTCCTGTCTGCATATCCAAGCTGCTCTGTTAGCCTTCCTTTTCTGCTTGGAGAACTTCCTTTGTCCTTTTTCTACAGAAAAGTCTGATGGTCACAGATTTATTTAGCTTTCCTTTCAAGAATGCATGTATTTCCCCTCCATTCCTGAAGGCATTTTCATCAAATTTATAGACTTTCATTGTGGCTGTTCTGTTCTGCCACTTCCTTCCGACTCCCATAGTTTCAGACAAGAAATATGCTGTCGTTCAGGTCGGCATCTACCTTCAGGGAAAAATATCTTTTCTGTGTGCCTCTTTCAAAAACTTCCCCTTTATTCTGGTTTTCAAAAGTTTTGTTTTGAGGTGTATTTCTTGGATTGATCCTTTTGGTGTTTATCAATCTCATTGAGTCTGTTTTTGTGTTTCACCAAATTTGGGACATTTTCAGCCTTTGCTTCTTCAAATAGTCTTTTACTTTGACTCCTCTTCTTCAGAAACTCCACTTACACAAACTCTGTCCCACAAGTCCCCATGACTCTGCTTTCTTATGGAATGTTTTCTTTCTACCATTCTAAAGTCAAGGTCTCTGACTGTCATCCTCTGTTATATTCTACCATGCTGTTGGAGTTGGTTTTTTCTTTTTCTTTTAACCCATTCAGTTATTTTTAAATTTTAGTAACTATATTTTTCCATTCTGTAATTAGCATTTGGTTCTTTGCTAAGATTATCTATTATTCCATTTGTGTCAATAGTCTTTGTGATTGCTTCTTGGAATTATGTTATAAGGGCTTCTTTGAAGCCCTAGTCAATAATTCCAGCACTGAATTCATCTCCATGTTGGTATCTGTCAATGTTTTTTCTCACCCATGTTGTTCTTATACTTCTTGGCAGAGTGAGTGATTTTTCCCCCCTGTGTCCTGGGCATTCGGTGGCAGGTGACTCTGGATCCTACTTAAATCATCTGCTTTTGTAGGGTGTTACTCTAGATGTAGCATGCAGGGACCCAAGGATCCAAGGACAGTTTTATTTTTAGACTCTTTGGATTTATTAATAATAATCATTCTGATTTATTAAGTCTAGCTAGCGCTTCTGGTTCTCCTGGTGCTTGACCTCTAAGGTCACCCATGGGAGAGGAATAGCAGGGGTAGTAAAACTGAAAGGCAGAAGGGAGCTCTGGTGGCCTAGTGGCAAGAAGCTGCACTGCAATCCCAGAGGCACCCGGTTCAAATCCACCAGATGCTCTGCTGGAGAAGGAGGGGCAACCTCCTCCTTTACCAGTCAGACCAGATTTGACAGTACACACACAAAATATAATACAATATTTAAAAAACAACCCCGAAGGGCAGAAAGCATTTCTGAGTTGCCCAGGACCAGTGGGATTCTCACTCAACCCCTGCTCATGCCATCCAGCAGAGGTTGTTGTTGTTGTTATTGTTATGTGCCATCAACTACAACTCATATTGACCCTATGAACAATGGCCCTGAACCCTGCCCTACCCTGAGCCAACTTCACTCTCTCTGACACACTTGACCCCACTACCATAGTCAGTATCAAATCATGTCCTTCAGGGTTTTCCTCTCCTATGCTGACCCTCTACCCTTCCAAGCATGATGTCCCTCTCCAAGGACTGGTCCCTCCTGGAATCATGCCCAAAGTACTTGAGACAGAATTTTAAAATCTTTGTTTCCAAGGAGCAACTGGGTTTCACAATCTTCAGAACAGACTTGTTTGTTCTCTTCCCAGTCCATGGTATGTTCAATACTCTTCTCTAGTTCCACAAAAGGCATTGATTTGGGAAATAGCATATGATCAAGAACCAATGGTAATAAAGGAGAAAGTTCAAGTTTCTGAAGGAATTGGCAAAAATAGATGGTGCCAGGAATTGATGGAATACAAACTGGCATATTTCAACAAATAGATGAAACCCTGGATGTGCTCACAAAGTTGTACCAAGAAATCCAGAGGACAGATACCTGGCAAACTGACTGGAAGACATCCACATTTATTCCCATTCCTAAAAAGAAAAAGGTGATTTAACAGAATGTGGACATTATCAAACAATAGCACTCTGGTGGCCTAGTGTTAAGCATCTTTGCTGCATTCCCAAAGGCCAACAGTTTGAATCTACCAGCTGCTTTGTGGAAGGATGGGCAATCTCCTCCTGTGTGGAGGCTGTCATGGGTCAGTTCTGACTCAATGATACACAACAACAACCATTAATATCACATGCAAGCAAAATCATGCTGAAGATTTAAAAAAATTAGAACAAGACATTGACAAAGAACTTCCAGAAATATAAACAGGGTTTAGAAGAGGCTGTTGCTGGGGGGTATCCTTGCTGATGTCAGATGGATCTTGGCTGAAAGCAGAGTACCAGAAGGATGTATATATCTTTAATGAATTATGCAAAAGCATTTGGATACGTGGATCACAACCAGTTATGGCTACCACTGAGAAGAATGGGAATCCCAGGACACTTGATGGGGCTCATGCAAAACCTACACCTGGACCAGGAGGCTATTGTCTGAACAGAACAAGGGAACACTGCATGGTTCAAACTCAAGAAAGGAGTGCATAAGGGATGTATCCTTTCTCCATGTCTTTTCAATCTATATGCAAAACAGATCATTCAGAAAGCTGGGCTGTATGAAGAAGAATGTGGCATCAGGATTGGAGGAAGACTCATCAACAACCTGCATTATGCAGATGACACAACCTTACCTGCTGAAACTGAAGAGGACTTGAAGCATTTACTGCATAATGACACGGACTTCAGTATGGATTACATCTCAATATCAAGAAAATACAGTCTCACCACTGGACCAATAGGCAGTATCATGATCAATGGGGAAAGAATGAGGTTGTTAATGATTTAATCATGTTTGGCTCCACAATTAACACTCTTGGCACCAGCAGTCAGAAAATCAAAAGGAAAGTTGCATTGGGAAAATGTGCTGTCAAGGACCTCTCCAGAGTGCTAAAGAGCAATGGTGTCAGTCTGGAGACTAAGGTGTACATGTGTGCTGGGACACGGAACATGCCTATTACAGGTATGATGGTTGGTAGAGTGTGAACACAGAGCATGCCTGTTACATGTGTGCTGGTGTCTAGGCAGACTGGACCATGGGACGTGACTGTTACCTGTGTGCTGGTGTCTGGGCAGACTGGACTATGGGACGTGACTGTTACCTGTGTGCTGGTGTCTGGGCAGACTGGACTATGGGACATGACTGTTACCTGTGTGCTGGTGTCTGGGCAGACTGGACCATGGGATGTGACTGTTACCTGTGTGCTGGTGTCTGGGCAGACTGGACCATGGGACGTGACTGTTACGTGTGTGCTGGCCTACGGGCAGACTGGACCATGGGACGTGGCTGTTACGTGTGTGCTGGTGTCTGGGCAGACTGGACCATGGGATGTGGCTGTTACGTGTGTGCTGGCCTATGGGCAGACTGGACCATGGGACGTGACTGTTACCTGTGTGCTGAATGTCAATCAGGTTGGAATATAAAACACACCTATTACATGTGTATTGGCTGACGGGCAGACTAGAACATAGAACACGCCTCTTCCACATGTTCTGCTGATGAGTGGGTCATGTCCTGTGTCCGAGCCTTGTCCTCTCTGCTGTCGGATGAAGAGGTGGCACTGGTGCCCTTCCAGCCCTGCTCTCTGCAGGGTCATCCCTAAGGACCCTCTGGTCTCACAGTCTGCCCTGAGCACTGCCCGGTCTGCTCGACGCTCCCGACAGCGACAGATGGCAAGCCACGGAGTCTCAACCATGAACTAGGGAATGCAGAGGCTACTTTGCCCATCAGTAAAGTCCAGAGGTAAAGAGGCAAGAGGAGAGAAGTCACTTCCCCCACCCCAGTGCCTTGTCCTGCCCCTGACTATGAGCCATCACCCTGGGCACATGTCCACGAGCACTGGGTGTGCTGTCCAGTAGAACAGTCCCCAGGCTGGGTCCAAGGCCGGGCAGAGCTCGGTGAGCATTGAACAGGGCCATCAACATGCCACCATGCACAGGTGTCCACAGGGAACCTGCGTGGGGACACAGAGGTGACACCAAAGTCACAGGACGGCAGGGTGGAGCAGCCCTCATGGGGACCTCCCCGCTTCCTGCCTCAAATCCCAAGCCTGGCTTTCCTCTTCTCAGTCCCCAGGGCGAATCCACTGTTCAGCTTCACTGTCCACACCCCACTCCACACCCCTCCCACGTGCTGAACTTGAGGGAGGGACTAGCTCTCCTTAGAGAGCCAAGTTCTTTCCAGCCCCTGCATAGGGAATCCCCCAAGCAGAGGAGTCCTCAGAGAGAGGATGGAACTTAGGGGCTCAGGACCATGGGACTCAGACTAGGTAGGAAGGGGTGGAACTGGCCACATAGAGTCCTCCCTCGTCCCTGGGCAGTAACCAGCATCATTCCTGCTCTTGTGCACAGGTCAGGCTAATCAATAGCCTGATTGATCGAGTCATGCAGGGCAGAGGGTACAGACCAGGCTGTCACTGAATACACGTTTCGGTGTGAGCACATCTTTGGAGTGCCCGGCCGAGAACCACTGGCAAGAGAAGTATGTCACATTATTGTGTCACTGTTGCTTTGTTGTCCAGGTTCCCTGCAGGGACCCAGGACCAAGCTGTACCCACCACCGCCACTCCACTGCCCACCACGTCCAGCAGATGACAGGCGCTCCATAAACCCTGGAGAAGGAATGGTGATGACAGTGAAGCTCACTCCCATGAGAGGTGCCGCTGGTGGGTCCAGGGAGGTGCCTGGCAGTACAGCACCACAGGGCCCACGTGGGCAGTTCCCTGACCCCTCCTCAGGACAGGAGCTGCTCTCACTGTCTCTTTCCCTTTGGTGCCCGGTACAGCATCTGGCACGGAGTGGGTGCTCAGTAAAGACCCACTGAATTCAATGTGTCTCAACCCAACTAACATTGATTGAGCGCTCACGGGGTTGAGTGGCTCACGTGGACTCCTGCACACAGAGCAGAACATTCAGGTGCAGTGGTCCTGCCCTCTGCAGCCACCTTGCTCAGGGGGCATGATCTACAAACACAGTGGTGCTGATGGACTCACATCAGGGGAGCACAGGCGGGGACAGCTGGACCCCTGAGTACACGTGGGCTGCCAGCTCCAGCCACAGTGGGAAGTAGGCTGCTGGCATCAGATGGTGGACAGTGAGGAGCCACCGGTAATACCTGATGTGTGTGCGTCGGGGGTGTTCACTTTGAGACTGCGGATTCCAACGAGCAGGCCACACACCTCTGAAAGTGCCCACATACCCAGCCAGGGTGTCCACCTGTGCTCAGGGGTCCAGCTCTCCACACTTGTGCTCCCCTGCCTTCGTGTGCTCACCTACCCATCTGTGTTTATCTGTCTACCTGTGCTCCCCTGCCCACCTGTGCTCACCTGCTCACCTGTGCTCCCATGTCTACCTGTGCGCACCTGTGTCCACATGCCTACCTGTGTGCCCATGCCCACCTACGCACATGGACCCACCTATGCAACATGGGCTCAGCTACCCACCTGTGTTCATCTGTCTACCCGTGCTCCCCTGCCTACCTGTGCTCACCTGCTCACCTGTGCTCCCATGTCCACCTGTGCTCACCTGCTCACCTGTGTTCACCTGCCCACCTGTGTCACCTGCTCACCTGTGCTCCCCTGCCCACCTGTGCTCCCATGTCTACCTGTGTTCACCTGCTCACCTGTGCTCCCATGTCCACCTGTGCTCACCTGCCCACCTGTGCTCCCATGTCCACATCATCGGTGCTCACCTGCCCACCTATACTCATCTGTTCACCTGTGTCCACATGCCTACCTATGTGCACATGCCCACCTACGCACATGGGCCCACCTATGCAACATGGGCTCAGCTACCCACCTGCAGCCAAGATGGTGCTAACACACAAGTCCTTGAGGTGTGTAACTGGCCAAGAAACTCTATGACACAGCTTTGGTCCCCTACCCCAGGTCAGCCCCTGTTGGATCTAGATGGCAGTTGAGCAGTTGAGGTGAAGACCACAGCAGAGGCCAGGCACACAGAGACAGGCAGGTCCCCTGGCCCACCTCCAGCCTGGTCCTCCCCCACTGGACCCAGCTCCTTAGCCCTGAGTACAAGCAGGCCGAACGGGAGTCCTGGTGTCAGCCAGCCTCCCTGAAGGGTCCAGGGGCAGGCGTGGGTGCAACACCAGCCTGTAGAGAGGCCCCACCCACTGGCCAGCAGGGTAGATGGGGCCCTCGACACTCATTGCCCAGGAGCTTTGTCCTCAATGATAAGACTCCAGGGCCGGACAATGCTGCTGTTCTAAGTGCATTAGTCCATTCCCATTCCTGGTGACTTTGAAGGACAGAGATGAGCTGCCCTCCCCACCGCCGCGCTGTTCAAGGTGATCACCCTGTTGGAATCAGGCCACCGTCTTCCTCCTGCACATAGCTGGGCACGTCTGCACTGCCAGCCTTTCAGCCAGTAGGCAGGTGGACCCCAGGACTCCAGAGAGCCCAGCCTTCCCTCCTCAGAGCCCACTGGCCACCTGGAAGTCACAGGCCGTAGTGAGGTCCAGCGAGTGTCCTGCAACCCCAGTCACATCTGCTGGAGGACAGTATCCTACACTCCATGCCCCATGCCCAGGGCTTGCCCCCTTGTGGACAGCCCCTTAGTGTTGGTTTTGGTGTGACCAGGTGCTCAGCTCTGAGATCCCCAACCTGGGACCCCAGCAATCAGAGGCATCACGGCGACCAGGCACCTTACAGAGTGAACACAAGCCACGCACAACTTCACATTTCCTGTTATTTTGCAAACAAGTCACAGAGAGAGAGCAGGTGCTGACAGGGGAGGGTGGTGATGTGAGTGCTGTGTGCTGAGCAGTGGCTGCTGGCCGGGCGGGGCACCAGTGCGCAGGGATGGTGCCATCGCTGAGTCACTAACAACCCACCAGACCACAGCGTCCCCTCGCCCCAGCCATCGATGGCGATGGTCAGTGTGGAGCTGTCTCACTGCATAACCTTCTTCCCTCCGCTTTCTCATGCCACGTTTGCCCCTTCCAGTCGCTACTGTCCACTAAGCCTCAGGTCACAGGACGTGCCCCCCCCCCAGCTGAGAGCCCACGTCCCCATCTGAAGCGCACCAAGCAAGCCTGTGGCCTTGCTACCCTACCGACTACAGGAACATCTGGACGTCTGTTTTACATCTGACAGCCAGGCCCACTGCCGTCTTCACAACACCCAGGAGCCTGGCAGAGGCCACACTGCGTCCCCAGCCCGGGAGGCTGGGGAGGGCAGGGCTGCACTGTGCCCTCCTCACCAAGTCTGGCCTTGTCCCTGGGCCACGCTTGGGCTGTGTCCTGGGGAGGGGGCTGTACATGGAAGCCTGGGGGAGGGCATTTTCTAGAAGATTCTGGAGGCAGCCCTTTCCCCTCAGCCCCAGGACTGACAAGGGGGCACACAGGGACACCAGGCAGGGGCCTACAAGCCAAGGTCACTCGCAGGCCTTTGTGCACGTTGGGATTACCCTGTCCATGGGCTGGCTCTGTTTTCCAGCTAGGAGGCTGAAGTTCTGGGGTCAGCCGGGAGTCAGAGGCCGTGACTGTGCCCCCAGGGGCTCCATGCTCAAAAGAACCACTCACGCGGGCAGAAGGCATCGCCGGCCATCCTCTGGAGGGGGTCCCGCTCCATCCCACTGCTGTAGGACAAGGACTGGCTGTCCAGGTCCGGGGAGTTCGTCCTGGTGTCCGCATCTCCCTTTAGGAACAGCCAGTTGGTCTTCTGAGGACAAAAGGCATGGGAGGAAACATGCGGTCAGCCCCCTTCAGCCGCTGGCCACTCCAATCTGCAGTGACCCCTGAACCCGCATGGGAAAGCCCAAGTGTTCGGCTCCTGGAGTGGCCGGACACAGGAATCAGGGGACACAGGGTCACCATGTTTCATAGAGGGAGCTGAGGTTCAGGGCACCAAGGATCCCAAAACCTCTCAGAGGAGAACAGTAATGCCAGCCCTCTGCCTGCACAGCCCCGCCTACTTCAACAGCCCTCAGGCAGGCCTGGGCGCTAAGCCGTCTGTGCTAGAGGCCAGCGTGCTGGCCCCACAGGTAACAGGAGCGATGCTGCCCGCCCTGAGGCAGCCCCATCAGCTGTGGATCAGACTACAGTGATCCACAAGCTTCCACGGGCGGTTCAGTGGACACGGATCGCCAGACCTTTCTTCCTGGTCTGCCTGAGTCTGGAAGACCCGCAGATGTTCAGCATCAATCACACGTCAGACAGCAGGTGACTGCACGTGAAGCTGAGAATCAAGGCCAGATCTCCCGCGTGGACGAGAGGGATTCCCCTTAGGGTGCTGAAGTGGGGAGGGGCGCCCCACCATCGGTGCTGTGACCCAAGCGTTATGGACACACAGGAACTGTCCTCTGCCGAGACGAGCAGCTTCAGGGTGCCGTGTAACACAGGCACCATCTGGTTAAAATGCAGGGCTGTGATCCTCAAGGTGGGCAGTTTGAATCCACCAGTCGTTACCCAGAAGGCTGAGGCCGTGTGCCCCACAGACTCACCGCCTGGGTGACCTGGAGGCAGTTCTGCGCTGTCCTGCAGGGATGCCGTGACCTGAGTCTGCTCACCGGCACGGCTTTGGGGTTTGGTCTCACAGGGGGAGATGCACCCTGCCCCATCACAGTGCAGGCATGCTGCAGCAGGGCACCACTTGGCCACTCGCTGGAAGGTCGAAGGTCTGTGGCCACTCAGGGGTGCCTTGGAAGAAAGACCTGGCAGTCTGTTCTGAATCAGCCCCTGGACACCCTGGAGGGTCAGTTGTGCTCTAACCACAAGATAGCCCGAGGGCCAGATGAGGGCGGGGCCAGGCGAGGGCGGGGCCAGGCGAGGGTCGCTGTTAAATGAAAGCAGGCCAGCTCAGGGTACAATCTCATCTTTCTCCTTCGGGTGGACCAGTTCACTGTCAGGGGAGGCTCCTGTGACACTGACCCAGTTTAGTCTGAGCTCCCAGGCTAAAACCAGGAACAAAGGCCTGGTGACCTCCTCCCTGAAGTCTGTCCTGGCAGCCCTGAGGGGCACAGCTCTAGCCTGACACATAGGCAGTGGCCTCCAAAAGTGGCCAGTCTCCCTGGCTCTGGAACGATTGTCTGGATGCCTCTCTCTCTGTGCAGAAATCTCCGTGGTGGCACATCAGGCACCTCCTGACCCAAAGCTAATGCTCTGACATCGTCTGCAAGCGAGACTGCAGTTATGTCCCCCAAAGAGCGTCCTCCACTCTGCTGGCCACGAGGCCCTTGAGGAGCAGGTCCCAGGGGTCAGAGCTGGAAGCTTAGGGGCAGAGGCACCGCCCTCTTTCCTCCTGGACTGGGCCATGTCCCCACAAGTCCACCCTTCCCCCTACCTTCCTGTTGTCCTGGTCAAAGCCTCCATCCTCGCTGTCCAGTCGCCTGGCCGCTGGAAGGGAGAAATCGAGTGTAATAGGAGCACCCGTGTGTCCAGCCTCACGTGCACATCCCAGACCCCACTTTCCAATGTGCCCTGAAGCCCAAGATTAGCCAGAGAGGGCAGCAGACAGGTCTGTAGGACTGGAGGACTCGGGTCGCTGCAGAAATTCTCTCCCTGGGGAAGCTCGCACAGGGGAGGGACGCTGTGCACCCAGACCCCTCCTCAGATCAAACACAGATGGGCAGAGGGGTGCCCAACGGAACCTCAGCAAAACGCACCCAAGCCCCCGAGAAACACTGTCCCATGAGCTCACGTTTTGTTAAGGATCCCATCCCCCTTCAGGGTTTAACACCATGGCGTGGACGTCCCTGCTCCTCAGGCCCGGGCTCTCAGGCACTTGCCAGACTCTACTGGACATGGCATGGAGCCCCTGTTCCTTAGACCTGGGCTCTCAGGCACTTGCCAGACTCCACTGGACCATGTCACACAGGAGACTGAGGGTCAGAGAGGCAAGGGCTTCTCAAGGTGGAGAGTCCTGGTGGCTGGCTTTCCACCAGGATGTCTGACTCTGAAATCCTCCCTCTCCTGGCCACACCTCACGGCTGGTCACCTACAGAACACAAATCCCACATACCGTGGTGCCCGCATGATTCCCCAGGGAAAGCTAAACACCTGCCCGGGAAGGGGAGCCAGCGAGTGTGTGTCCACCAAGGACAAGTGTCCACCGAGGACCCGTGTCCACCGAGGACCCGCTCCAGAGCGGAGGAGCTGGCTCGATGCTCGCTGTCTGTGTGTGTGAGGTGGGGAAGATACTCTTTCCAATGAGAGACACGGCACTGAAGGGGAGGCCCAGCTTCCTTGGTGTCCCTGGGACCCCGGAGCCCCATCCTGTGCACCCCCAACAAGATGGCCAGCACCATGCACTTGTCAAGTACGTGGACACCATCATCCCTCCGAAGTGCCAGGGCCCCCTGCAGTCCTGACGTGGGAGTCATACCTGCAGTGGGTGCAGGGCTGAGCCCTCTCAGTCATTTTGAGCCCTCTTCCTCCTACACCACCCAGGACAAAGTGGACACCAGGCCCAAGAGCTTGGAAACTTGAGACTGGGCTACTGGACTTTGGCAAAGGCCAGAACAGAAGACTGAGTGGCGGGCAGTGGGACAGACACTGCACTTCACCCACTGGCTGCTGAATTCCTTCTCTAGGTGACGGCTGATTTTTAGGGTACACGGTCATGCAGCCCATGGTGACGGCAGTCCACAGGGAAAACAGGGTAGACGGGGGCTCAAGGGACAAGTGTACAGGCAGTCAGTGGCCACTGGGCAGTCCTTGAGAACTGTGTGGCTGTGCATCAGCTGGGGCTCAGAGGTCATAGGGTCAGCAGCTGCGTGGGGTCTCAGGGCCGCAGACCCCCCGGGGCCAGCGTGTATTGGAGAAGTAAATGAACCTCCTTCCTACAAAGTCCCAGGGTGGGGTCAGGCACACAACAGCATCACCAGGGCGGGCAGCTCCACGTGTCGGCTTTTGGGGACTTGTGTTTCCAGGGGACCCACTGATCACCCTGGATTCAAGGACTGCTTGTTGGAATGGAGATGCCTCAAGAAGCTGTGCTGTGATCCCGAAGGCAGGCGGTTTGAGGTCACCAGCTGCTCCACAGGAGAAGAATGGGCAGTCTCCTCCCATGTGATTAACTGCCTTGAAAACCCACCGGAGGGTCTGCTGTGGGTCAGCTCTGACTCAACAGTACACGACAACGAGGGTCCATAGCACAGCCCACAGCAAAGAAGAGGGGTATTCGGCCAGACTGTCCTAGTGGGAGGCACAGGACAACATACACAAACAAGGACGCTGGCAGCCTGCAGACCGCGTCCGCTTCTCTAGAACATGCCTGTGCAGAAAGCTGGCACCTTGACGCGACTAAGCCTCAGTTTCCTAACCTGTAAAATGGGCGGATGAGGCCTCACCCGCCCTAGTTGAGAGGCTTGAGTGAGGTGACGTGTGTGAGAGCAGAAAGGGAGCCCAGGCTGGTTTCTAGGCTGCCTGTGGCCAGCTGCTGGGGGTGCAGCTGACCAGAGGAGACGGCTCCTTCTAAGCCTCAGGGAATCACTACTTGGAAATATCTCAGGCAAATCTGATTTCTTCTTGGAAACAGAGCTTGCCCGCCTGCCCTTTTCCCGTCAGGCCAACTTTCTGTTCCCTTATCCTGGAACATCTACGTGTCCATGTGGACCTTGACCCACAGTTCTTACGCCGGCTCTCACCACTCCTTCCACTGTCTTTCCATACATCTGTTCTTCTAACTATCAACCCATACTCCCCTCAATCCATATACCCACCCACACATCCACTTACATTCCATCCATACCCCTCAACTATCATCTACTTATCCACCCATCCACCACTCATCTATTCATCTTTCCACCCCACTTATCATCCATTTACATCTATCCATTCACCCATCCACTCAACTATCTATCATAACCCACGCATCATCCACCCACCCACCCATACATCCCCATCTGTCCAACCATACACCCCACATATCATCTATCCATCCACACATCGACCAGTTCATTGTCTCCCCATTCATCCATCCACCCCACCTACCATCCATCCATCCATCCACCCATCCATTCTCCCAGCCAGCCACCCATTTACCAATCCGTCCGTCCATCCATCCATCCATCCATCCATCCATCCATCCATCCATCCATCAATCCATCCATCCATCCTTCGATCCATCCACCCATTCTCCCAGACAGCCACCCATTTACCAACCCAGCCATCCATCTACCATCCATCTGTCCATCCATCCATACATACATCCACCCACCCAGCCATCCATCTACCATCCATCCACCCCCACCTTTCATCCATCCATCCACCCACCCATCCATCATCAATCCATCCATTTATCCATCATCCATCTATCCCCATCCACTTAACATCCCCATCCACTCAATCATCCACCTATGCACTCACCTATGCACTCACCTATGCACTCACCCACACTGTCATTCCCCCACTCCCTCTATCTTCCACCCACATCTATACATTCACCCAGCCACTCACCTACTCAGCAGAAAAGGGTCCTCTGACTTTCAAACTAATTTTCAGTGAGTTAAAAAGTAAAAAGTGGCAAATGCATTAGCTAATAAGGATATTTTCGCTCTTAGACAACTTCCTATCATGGTCTGTGTCTGTTTCAGGAAAAAGGACAGATTGTGATCCTAACATTGCTCAGAGATGACCACTGGGAAGCTTGCTGAGAGGCAGCTGGGCTCATGTGGGCAGACCTGGAGACAGATACACATATGTAGACATGCAAGTGTGCAGGATATACACACATCCAGGTATGCACATTCCACACACATGTGCAAACACATGATCATATGTGGGGCTCTCTCGTACACGTGTGTATGCATGTGCACACATGATCATTCACGGTGCACTCTGATATACAAATGTGTACATATGCACACATGATCATATGTGACACACTCTCATACACACATGTGCACATGTGAACATGCATGATGCACTCTGATACACACCTGTGTGCACATGATCATACCTGCTGTGCTCTCTCACACATGTGTGTATATGTTCACATGTGACCACACCTGGTGTGCTCTGATACACATGTGTGCACACATGATCACACCTGGTGTGCTCTGATAGACACATGTGCATGCATGATGCACTCTGATACACACCTGTGTGCACATGATCATACCTGCTGTGCTCTCTCACACATGTGTGTATATGTTCACATGTGACCATACCTGGTGTGCTCTGATACACATGTGTGCACACATGATCACACCTGGTGTGCTCTGATAGACACATGTGCATGCATGATGCACTCTGATACGTGTGTGCACGTGATCATACCCGGTGTGCTCTCATGCACATGTGTGTACATGCACACACATGGTCATATCTGGTGCACTTGCATACATGTGTGTGCAAATGTGATAATACGTGGTGTGCTCTGATACACGTGTGCACACATATGCACAATGATCATACATGGTATCCTCTAATACACGTTACACCCACATGATCACATCTGGTGTGTTCTCACAATCATACATGTGTGTCTCACACACATGTACATGCACATGGGATAATACACGTGTGTATACAAGCATATGTGATCATGCCTGTGTGCCCTCGTGCATGTGTACACACACAGCAACCATACAAGGTGCACTCTTACAGATGTGTGTACAGGTACACACATGATCGCATGTGGTGTGCTCTCTCACATGTGTGTAGATGTGCACATGTGATCATACATGGTGTGCTCACACACGTGTGTACATATGCAAACATGTTCATGTGTGGTGTGTCATCGCATGTATGTACACACATGTGATCATACATGGTGTTCCCTTACAAATGTGTGTACATGTGCACATATGATCATATGTGATGTGCTCTCACACGTGTGTAAATGTGCACACATGACACACGAGGTGTGCTCTCTCACACATGTATGTGCACTGGTACATGTGATTATGTGTGGTGTGCTCTCATGTGTGTACATGTGCACACATGATCATACTTGGTATTCTCTCACACACATGTGTGTGCACTGTCACATGAATGTCCATAGTACATCCTTATACACACACATGTGCATATACTTCTGAATATAAGGCACTATGAACACCCAGGTGCACAGAAGCCCACACAAACACACGTATACACCCTTAAAAGACTATCCACGTCTAATGTCTTGGACACACAGTCCCACCTCTCAGCATGTATGCAAGGAAGGTGGATGGAGCTTAGGTGTCTGTACCCCAGAACACATGTGCTTGGCAGAGAGCAGGCTGTGTACATACCTGTTTCATAAAAGAGTCAGTGCTGCCAGGCTTTGAAATGACCCAGGATTTTAGTAATTGTTCAGGGTCAGCCACTGGCTGGAGAGTGATTTATACCCAGATTAAAATGTGTCACAGATCATCCATGGTATAATCTCCTGGCCGATTCTGTTAAAGGACATAAGCTGGAAGCCCTTCCCTGCTGGATCTGCTCGGTAAGATGTCCAGGGGCAGCATCCTAATCAGCTCTATTGTCCCCCCTCACTGGAGGCTGACCTTCCACAGCTGGGAGCATTCATCACACGGGTGGAGGCTGGCTCAGACGTGGGTGTGTGTGGAGAAGGGGTCACATTGTCCCAGGAGGGATGCACCGAGACCATGCTCTGTAGGGTGTCACAGGAGCACCACTAGGGGACACGGCCACCTAGCATGCTGTCCCCTTAGGCTGACCTCTGTTCCCCACTAGGGCACAGGGACCCCCTCCAGCCTCCTAGGAGCCTAACTAGTCCCCCAGCAGATATGGGGGAGGGTACTGCTCTAACATCACTAGGTGAGACGGGGTCACCATTTGGAGTCTGAGGGATCGTTCCATGTTTTATGTCTTGAGACACAAACCAGCCCCTCTGCTATGCCGTCACTTCTGACCCCGGCACCTGCAGCACAGAGCAGACCCACTCCTGAGCCCTTCCAAGGCCAACTCCATGGACACTGACTACCTCGTTCATTCCGGAGGAGCCACTGGAGGTCCAGCTGACAACCTTTCAGCTAGTACTCTAAACATTGTGCCACCAGGGCAGAGACACCCTCAGATGCAGGGTAGATAGTGACCAGGGGGCACAGAGGAGGCTGGTTTGCCTGTCCTGTTCATGAACTGTGGGCAATTCACAGAGCTCTCTCCAGTGGCCCTCGGGGGACGCCACAGGAAGTGGCTGCAGGTATCACATCTCGTCTCCACCTCTCCAGAGCCCTGGTCACAACGCACCTGGTCACCTCCTCTCTAGAGCCCCAGTCACAATGCACCTGGTCATCTCCTCTCTAGGGCCCCAGTCACAATGCACCTGGTCTCCACCTCTCCGGGGCCCCGACCACAACACACCTGGTCACCTCCTCTCCAGGGCCCCGGTCACAATGCCCCCTGTGCATGGCTTTCCACAGGTTAAACCCATCTCTGCACGTATCCCATACAATCTGTCAGCTGGGTTTGTCCCTGAGGCCAGGCCTGGGGCAGGCTGCAGCCTGGGAGACTCTGTCCTCACCACCTCAGCCGGGGCTGCCTGGACACTCCCTTCAGCACAGCACAGACAGCACCCTACCAGCAGGCCCCACCCCCAGGAGCTCCCCACTGGGGTTCCAACATATGGAGGCCTGGGCCTGAGACCCTCACCAAGGACTCCCTGACACCATGACTTATGCAGAGACACCTCTCCTCAAACCTTCGCTGTCTTGAAACCTTCCTTGACCCCCACGGCCACTCTGTGCTGAGCAGCACCGCACCGCATGCCTCTGCTGCGCCGGGAGCCCTGGAAGCTGACAGTTGCCAGTCCTTTCTTCTGTGATACCTCTGAGTGTACTTGAAGCAGCTGGGCGCTACCCCTTTGCCTCCCACGAGGATTCCTTTCATATAGAGACACTGCTTTCCTGGGCAGCCCCTAAATCAGCCTCTCGGAAGAGGATTAAGGTGTGGACATAAATTTTTAGAAATTCTACCAGCTGAGGATGGGCTCCATGCCCGCCCCTCCCAGGACCCCGCCCCCGCCGCTGCCCAGGCCTCAGTGTACTGATTGCCCCAGGAGCAGGGAGCTTGCGACCCCCACCACTGTCCAGGCCTCAGCGCCGCCCGCCCCAGGATGCCCTGTGCACACAGCAGCAGGGTCCCACCTACCATGCTGCTTGTAGATTGGGGGCTTCCTGTAGATGTTATCCTTGACGCCAGTGTCTGGGGGAAAGAAACACAGGGCAGAAGAGAGCAGGTGAGGAGCAAGCAGAGGTCCCAGTGTCCCTCTCTCCCCTGCCCGCCAGGCCCCAGCCCCGCACACATCAAGCAGTCCCCCAAGTTGGACTCTCCACCTCCCTCGGGGCCTCTGAATGGAAGGGGACAGGCAGCCAGAGGGGCAGCAAGCAAGAACCAGGGGACCCCCAGAAAGTCAGCCCATCGAGACAGCTTCTCTGCAGCCTGTTCCCCGAGGCTCCCTGGGGTGGGAGGGGCTGGAGTAGGGCGAGAGTGGGGGGGAGATGGGGGAATGGGAGGTGGGAGAGTATGGGGTGGGGGGTGGGGGAGTGGGAGATGGGATCCCAGCCTCCGGCTTTCTGGGGTGAGCATGCAAACCCATGAATGTTGTTAAGGGGTGAGAGGCCTTGCAGGTACAATGTGAGCTTCATCTGGGGGTCAAGACCACACCAGATGGTGCAGACCGGTGTAACGGGGCGCACGCACCTACCTGGGACGTGGAAATGGCGCGGGGCCTGCTGGTAGGTGGAGGGAGGAGGCCGGCTGTCCGAGAGCATGGAGAGGCTGGGCGTGCTGCGGCCGCTTTCACTACCTCCAGACACCGAGGGGACAGCGGGCAGGGAAGGGAAAACGAGAACACCTCAAGCACCCCGCTGACCTCCACTTGCCCAGACCCCCATCTGCTGACCCACCTGAGTTCAGACACCGCCCCACTGACCCAGCGGGGCCAGACCTTCTCCTCCTGATCCACCTGAGTTCAGACCCTCTACCTGCTGACTCACCTGAGTTCAGACACCGCCCCACACTGACCCAGTGGATCCCAGATCCTTTACCTGCTGACCCATCTGAGCTCAGACCCTCTACCTGCTGACTCACCTGAGCACAGACTCCTAACCTGCTCATCCAACGGGGCCCAGACCCTCCTGCCTGTTGATCCACCTAGACCCTCTACCTGCTCATCCTGTGCCTGTGTCCACAGCCTTTTCATGACTACAGGACACACATTTAGCTGGGGCCTTGGTCACTGGAGGGGGGCCAGGGGTCTCTGGTTGTGTGCCTGTCCCAGGGCACACACCTGTCAGGCCCCCACCCCAGGGCACATGCCCATCAGGCCCTGTCCTGGGGTGCTCGCCTGTCAGACCCCCTCCCGAGGCTCACGTCCTTCAGGCCCCCAACCACCAGGGCTTTGGGAATGGATCATCAGGCCTTGCTTCTGAGGCATCTCCCGGTGGGCTCGACTGTTGGCACAAACAGGTGACCCCTTCCCCACCCCCTCTTAGATGCTGCTTCTCACGGAGAATAAGATTATAGCTCAGATACCAAGTGCCACCCACCCTTCAGAGCCCCCCAGAAACCCCACCAGCTCCAGATAAAAAGAGGTGAGTGCCCCAGCCTCGCACCCCTAAGAAGCCCCCCAGAAACCCCACCAACTCTGGGTGAATAAGAGGTGAGTGTTCCACCTGTCCTTCAGAGCCTCCCTGAAACCCCACCAGCTCTGGGTGAATGAGAGGTGAGTGCCCCAGCCTCTCACACCCCTAAGAAGCCCCCCAGAAACCCCACCGGCTCCAGATGAATAAGAGGTGAGTGCCCAGCCCCTCAGAAGTGCCCTGGCTCTTGGCACACTAAGTGGGGGTGTCCCTAGCTGTGGTGGCACCCTCTCCCCCATGCTGACCCCACATCTGAAACGTCTCCTTCCCAGGACACGAGAATGATCATCAGGTGGGACAGCTTCTGACCACAGGGAAAGGGCTCTGATGCTGACATGGGGGCCACAGTGGACAGACGTGATGGGCACGGGATACTGGACAACAGCACAGGTCTGATGAGGGACACATCACACACCCTCCCCATGTCCTTGGAAGCCTTGGGGTCAGGTGACAGCTTGCTGAGGGGCAAAGGGCCACTCTTGCCTTGCAAACACCACAGTCAAAGCTAGAGGCCACAGGACACCAGAGTGACCCTTTGGGCCTCACACCAGGGACTACCAGAGCTGGGGAGGGGGACAAGAAAATGGGCAGGGGGCCTCAAGGGCTGGGGTGTGGGCACTTAGACCTGTGCACCCCTAGAGAGATCAGGGAGGACTTGGCTTGCAGCCCACGGGGGGACAATGAGACGCTGTGTAGCTCAGGGGTGCCTGTCTGCCTGTTCTCCTCACCCTATAACTATGACCAGGCAGTTCCTCTGAGGGGTTGGGCCAGGGGGTCCTGTCCTGGGATGCGGGCTCAGCCTGCCTCCTCTCACCAGGGAGAGGTGAGGACTAAAGAGTGGAGAGCAGGGCCTGCAGCTGTGGCAGTGGACGTCCCAGGACCACACTGGCTAGTAGGCAGGAGGGCGGGAAGGCAGTCCAAGGGGCGCCTCACAGCCGCCCCCCGAGATGTTCTAACCTGCCCAGGAGGACAGGAGCTGTGGAGCTGACCACAGGGAAGCGAGGACGTCCAGGTTCGGGCTGGGAACTCGTCTCAGCAACAGGATGGGCCTCTTGAGGCAAGAGACTGTGGTTCCTGGTCGGCTCTGACCCGTGGTCACATTACCCGGTGCACACCGTCCTGCGGATCTGTTGAGTCCATTCCACAGTGTCCATCTCCTTGAGGGCCCTCTTCTTCACTAACCCTCTACTTTTCCAAGCACCGTGTCCTTCCCTGGGAGCTGACCCCTCCTGGTCACATGTCCAGGGAATGTCACACGGAGCTTCACCTTCCCCACCTGTGAGGTGCACGTGGCCTGAATTTATTCCAACACAGATTTGCTCATCCCTCTGGCTTGTTTCTGTTGTGTACCATCGAGTCAAAACCAGCCCCTAGCTGACCCTCCAGCACGTTTTCAGAGGCAGCTAATCACACAGGAGGAGACGGCCCATCTTCCTGCTGAAGACCGGCTGGTGGATTTGAACCACGTGCCTTGGAGGCTGCAGCACAGTTCCTTACCACTAGCCATCACAGTATATTCAGTATTCTCTGCCAACATTATCGATTCTTCCTCGTTAAGTCTTCCTCCCTCATTGTCCAGCTTCCACACGCCATTGGGGCAGCTGAGAAGGCACGGCGTGGGTCAGGAGCAGCTTAGTCTTCCAAGTGACCTCCTTGCTCTTCAGCTCTTTGGAGAGGCCGTTGGCAGCAGATGTCCCCAGGGGCAGCACGTCTTTTCTTGATTAGTTATCGTGGGTGTTGACTGTGGATCCAGTAAAATGAAGTCACCCACATCTCCATCTATCTGAGGCTGCTGTCCAGTCCAGGCAGGTGACCACGAGCACATGAGATGGGCAGGAGAGATCACACGAGTGCTGGCCCCCCTGGGGGAGGGCCTGCTGGTGATGCTCCCCACACAGTAGCTGTCAGAAATGGGGCTCACAACCCCCTGGGAGTGGTCAGCTCGTGACCCTGCTTCTGCAGACACTCTGAGTACCTTCCCCCAGGGGTCCACACGCCAATCTCTTGGGTGAAATCTCTTGGGTTCTCTTGGGTACATGCGCACAGTCATAGGGAAGGAGGGGTCTTGGGAGGTCTGTGCCCTGCCTATTCAGGCAGCAGCAACAGAAGCATCTCAGGCAGGTGTGTTTAACAGAGACTTCTCGCGTGTAGGTTGTGGGAAGCCCAAATTCAGGGCCCCAGCTAGGAAGAGGCTTTGTCTCTGTGTAGCTCTCGGGGAAGGCCGTTTCTCCTTCCCACATCTCCATGCCTGGCTGGCGTTCCTTGACATCAGTCTCCCTGGGTCTGTACGCAGGGACCTGGGTCCAGAGGCGGCACCACTCTGCTCCTGGCTCTTCCCTCTCGCTGGAGGAGGTAGGTGAACAAGGCCCTCCCACGTGTTGAATCTCTTCGGGATCCCTAAGAGGCTGGCGTGATGGAACCTAACCGTGCCAATGGCTTCCCGCCTCCTTCACACCGCGTGCTGGTTGCTATTGTTGTGCTCCATCGAGCTGGAACCGACTCAGCCCTGACCGTCCCGCGGGTTTTCAGAGGCGATCACACAGGACGCTGCCCATCCTTCTCCAGGGAGCAGCTGGTGGATTCAAACTGTGTGCTTCTGGGGTGGGAGCACAGCTTCTTCCCACGAGGCCACTGGAGCTCCCGTGACTAAGACCATGGTGGTTGTGGTTGGGTGACATCGTGTAGGAGGCACAGCGACCCTGTGAACAGCTGACCTGCACCCCGTCCTGCGCCATCCTCACCTGTGACACACCCACTGCAGCAGCCGCCTCGTCAGTACATCTCGATGGGGTCCCCTCTCGCTGACCCTCCACCCTTCCCAAGGATGGCGTCCCTTCCTTGAGATGAGGATTTACAGCACACGGATAACTGCATAACTGCATTAGGATCACCGAAAAATGGAAGAGAACTACATAATCCTGAGAGCCCCGGCCCAGCTGAGGGACACACACCTGGGGGCCCTGTCCAGTCCATGTCAGCTGGAGGAGTGGTCCCTCCCTGAGACCCTGAGCCCTGGTACCCAGCCAGGTCACTCTCCTCTTTCTGCTTCAGCTTCTTCCTGACCCCGAAGTCCTCACCAGGTGACATATAACAGCAATGACACAGGGACAGCACCTCGGCCAGAGCCAGCTGTGGTCCACGGTCCAGTCCCCTGTCCCTGCTGCTGCCCAGACCCAGCCTGTACATTTGTTTGCTCCCTGACACTGCACGTGACCTGTAGCTTCCTTCTAGAACACGGAGAGACCAAGAGCAACGGAGTCAGACAGACAAGATGCACACAGCGAGGGTGCAGGGCACGGGGCACAGGCCGGAAGCCATGCGAGACACTGGACAGTGGCCACACGAGACGGACACTCACGTCCCAGCCCTGGAGCCTTACCTCGGAAGTAGGGCATGTAATGGTGTCGGAAAACGGAGGTAGGGCTTGGGTGTTGGGACAGGGAGAGGCAGCTGCTGGTACCAACACCCGCAGTACCAGCTGCGGGCAACAGAGAGCAGATCAGCGTCAACGCGGGCTCGGGGCCACAAAGCCACAAAATATTCCCAGTCCCAGGCCGCTAGGAACATTTTCCTTCCTCTCTGAGGGATGCACGCCTTTCTGCAGCACCTCCAGGGCCACCCGATGTGCTGTGGACCATGATACCATTGCTGCAGGTGTGGAGGAGGGCCCGCTGGCCTGGGAGGAGGGCGGGGGCAGCCGCAGGCCTGTTAGGGTCCAGGGTCGGGGTGGCTCCCCCACACCCTGTCCAGCACTCTCATTGGGATCTTAAGAGGCCAGCTGAGATCCAAGCCTTGGCTCTCTGGGGCTACTTAGGGGCCAGCTGCAGCATCTAAGTGCTCTGGCCAGCACATCAAAGGACCAACGGACAGTGCAGGGACACTGGTGGTCAACTCACCAACCATCTACCTGCTCATCCACGCACCGCTCACTCGTCACGTACTCATTCACTTACTGACCGCTCATCACGCACTCATCATTCGGTCCACGCATTCTTCACTCACTGACCATCTCACACGCTCAGTCCCCACGCACCATCCATCCCCATGACTCATCATTCGACCCGCGCGCCCCTCGCTCCCTCATCTCATCTATGTGCTCCCTAACTCACTCGTTTACTCACTCAGCACGCACGCACTCGTCCGTCGGCCCCTCCCTCCCTCACACACACCGCTGCAGCTGCTCTTTTATCATCACACACTCCCTCGTCAGCTCACGGGCCTCATCCACTCACCCACCCACTTATTCACTCGGTGACTCGTTCACTCGCTCGCTGCCCCACTCAGTCACTCACTTATCCGCACTCTCACCCGTTTGCTCAGACCCTCGTCAACTCATCAGTCCGAGCGTTCACCAGTCTTCTCATGGGCTCCCTCCCTCCCTCGTGGACTCATTCTCTTACTAATGGTCAGAAGTTGGGCTGCAATCTCAAAGGCTCCTGGTTCAAATCCACGAGCTGCTCCATGGGAGAAAAACGGGCAGTCTCCTCCCGTGCAGTTGACCGCCTCAGAAAACCCACCGGAGGGTCAGTGAGGGGTCAGTTCTGAATCGAGGCACAAGAACTCATACAGTCACTCAACTCTTTACTCATTCATATACCCACTCAGCCATCCATTCACGCACACAGTCACTCAGAGGGTCATATATCCATTCACACGCTCACACACCCATCCATTCACTCACACATCCATTCATTCACTGTCACACCCATTCATTTGCTCACACACCCATCCACTCACTGACACACCCATTCATTCACTCACACGCCCATCTATTCATTCACAAGCCCATCCATTTATTCACTCATAAACCCATTCATTCATTCACTCACATACCTATTCATTCACTGTCACACCCATCCATTCACTCACACACCCATTTGTTCACTCACACACCCATTCATTCACTGACACCCATTCTTTCACTGACACACCCATCCATTAACTCACACATCCATTCATTCACTGTCACACCCATTCATTCACTCACACACCCATTCATTCACTGTCATACCCATCTATTCATTCACTCACAAACCCATCCATTCACTGACACACCCATTCATTCACACACACCAATTCATTCATTCCCACACCCATTCAGTCACTGACAAACCCATCCATTCATTCACTCACACACCCATTCATTGACTGAAACACCCATTCATTCATTCACTCACACACCCATTCCTAAATTCACTCACACACCCATCCATGCATTCACTCGCACACCCATTCATTCACTCACACACCTATTCATTGGCTCACACACCCATCTATTCATTCACTCACACACCTATTCATTCACTCACACACCCATTCATTCATTTATTCATTCACTCACACACCCATTCATTCACTGAAACACCCATTTATGCATTCACTCACACACCCATACACTCACTCACACATCCATCCATTCATTCACTCACACACCCATTCAGTCACACACCCATCATCCATTCACTCACACACCCACTTATTCACTGTCACACCTATCTATTCATTCACTCACACACCCATCCATCCTTTCACTCACACACCCATCCATTCATTCACTCACACACCCATCCATTCTCTCACACACACCCCTTCTGTTCTCTCTTCTCTCCAATTCCCCTGCATTTATTGAGCAGCTTATAGGAGGGTCAAGGTGGGAATAAGGAGAAATAATATTTCAAATGAGCTGGTCCTGACTCTCCCATGAGTGTGAACATGGCGTCAGTCAAACACATGCTGGTCAAGGGGACAGCTCAGGATGATCCTTCAGAAAGGCAGCCTCGGCGTGGCTTTGACACACTAGGGGATAAGGGATCTGAAAGCGGGAGGAGCAAGGCTGAGCTGGCGCCCGGCAGGGGTGGGAGAGGTGGCTGGGAGGACCTGCCTCCGGCTCCTGCCTACTCCGAGTGGCTCTCGTCCATTTCTCCACTAAGACGTGGCCTTCGTGGTCACTATGGGAGAGCTGCTAAGGAGAGGCCAACTCTGTGTTCTGGCTCAGGGCTACGCCGACCACAGGACTGACCGACTGTGGTCTCTCATCTCCCCCTTAAATATCTGCTCGGTCTTCAGTGGTCAGCCCTGCCTTGTGCACCTATCAGAAGACAGTCTCCACTTGCACGCCGGCCACCTGTCACTGCAGCCACCCTCCCTGCCTCTGGCCTCAAGTGTCCACTATCACCCCTCACCGTCTAGGCCCCTACTTAACTACCTGGCCACACAAGAAGGCACTTCACTGGACTGGCCCTGCTGTCCACTGTGGACCCTATAGCTCTGTCCTCACCCCCGGGCCATAGCAGCCCTGCCTATCACATTAGAGGCAGCCTGGTGCCCACCCAGAGCCCTTGGAGGACAGGTACCTGGACGACTGCAGTGCTGCGGGGACCTTGATGGTGGGGTGTAGCGCCCCAGGCTGACCGAGCCTGCGGAGCTGGGGCTGGAGGTCCGGCAGGCCTTGTAGGACCGGTCGTCCTGGTCCCCCTGCAAAGAAGACACAGCCATGAGCCTCACATGGGCACTGACACCCCTCCTCCCAACCCAGGGGGCTCCAAGGGCCCCACAGGCAGCCCACACCTAACCAGGCTCACCTGCAGTTAGGGTCATCCCTCTGGCCTCAGTCAGCCCCCCAGCTCCCTTAGATCAGAGCCTCCACACCCCAACCCTTCCTGAGGGATGTGGTGGAAACTTCTGGATCCCCACTCCTCGAACCCCATGCAGCCCTCCAGGGGCTGGGTTCCTGGGAACAGTGTGAGAGGCAGTGAGGTTCCCCAGCCTGAGGGGGCTCTGCAGGACCCCCAAGCACATTCAGAGAGGGAGCACCCCTTCTGACCCCGAAGCACAGCGAGGGAAACAGACACAGACATGGACACTGAGACGCAAAAGGGAGTGGAGGGGGAGCGGGTGGGCAGCAGAGGCGCGTGAGATGGAGACACTGCCTGGGGAGGGCAGCTGCCCGGCTTTCCACCCCTCCGGCAGCTGGCACAGGGTGACCATCCAGCCTGGCCCTCTTCTGACTGGTGACCCCCTCCTGGACCCCAGGCCAGTCCAAGTGACAAGGGGTGTGAGGCCCCAGGTCTGGCATGAAGGTGACCAGCCAGTCTGACCATCTGGTGACCCCTACTGAGCTCCAAGACAGGCCCAGTGACATGCAGTGTCCAGTCTGTGGTCTGGTGCTCACGGCTGCCTCAGCCTCTCTGACTTTCCTCATACCCTGGGGGCCTGTCCCCAGTCTGGAAACTGTCCCTGAACGTGCTGGGCACCCACCCCTCGCTTCACCCACACCTGCCTGCTCCTCCCTTGGGCTCATGGGCCCCTGGCTGTGCCTCTGGGTGTCTTCTGCATTGGACTGGGCCTGGGTCACCTCCCAAGGGTCCTCTCTGACACCCTGGAGGCTGCATGCAAGACCACAGGCTGCGCTGTGGAGGCAGGAGCCTGACCCAGCTGGCCGCTCACACATGTAGTGGCAGCGTCCCTGGGTCCTGCAACTTGAGCTCTTCAGGTTTGTCCCACAGAATGAGACCCCAAGGAGGTGAAATGCTGTCCGTCCATGCCCATCAGGGGCTCCATCAGCGGGCACTGGAGAAGCCAGGCAGGGCTCTGTGGAAGGTTCTGGTTCTCCTGGGACCACCCAAGGGCTGGAACGGGACTCCCCACCAAGGGCTGGTCAAGGGGGTGGGATGCAGGCGGCCTTTCGGACTGAACGTGTCCTAGGGACATGTGCCCAGACCAGGGCTCTCAGGGTCATCCTCAGCGCCCTCTCCATGTTGGGATCATTACCCTCTGGGTTGAAAATCCTCACCTCCGTGATGTGAATGAGGCAGGATTAGTGGCAGCTTTGTTGATACAGGCTCACAGTCACCCTTCAGGCCTGGGGGTAGTTGGACAGGGAGGAGCCTGCCCATCTCCCTCCCATGGGGCCACTGGTGTATTCGAACCATAGACCTTTAGGTAAGCGGCACACCTCACTATGAACTACACACCAGAGCTCCTGTGTCAGCGAGGCAGGAGACAGCCTCCAACAGAGCTTAAATAATACAGTGGAGATGAGGCCTGGCCACCCAGAGAGGAGATTCAGGAGCAGAGAGAGGGCCCAGGATGAGAGAGAGAGGGCCCAGGAGCAGAGAGAGAGAGAGAGGGCCCAGGTGGAGAGAGAGAGAGAGAGTGCGCGACCAGGAGCAGAGAGAGAGAGGGACCAGGAGCAGAGAGAGGGCTCAGGAGCAGAGAGAGAGGAGGGACCCAGAAGGAGAGAGATGACCCAGGAGTGGTGTGTGCCTGTGGCACTGCTGAGAACCTTCTAGAGCCAGTGGAAGACTGCTGGCACCTCGCAGAGATGGCCAAGGAACTGTGTGTGGAGCTGTGGGGAGAAAGCTTTCTTAGTGGGCAGTCTGAGTGCACCCAGAGTCCAGGGTACAGCTCGTGGGGTTTTATGGGTGGAACTGTGTCCCCAAAATCACATGCTGCAATCCTCCCTCGCCCCCTGGCGGTTATGACCCCACTTGAGAGTGAGCTCCCCTTGGTGATGTGGCAGCATTAGGGTAAGGTGTGTCTTAAACCAAATCTTCTCAACTGTGAAAGATCAGGTTAGGAAAAGAAGCAAAGATGAAGAGAGAGATGCCACGTGGACATCGCCAGGGACCTGACAGGGACATGGACCTTCCCCCAGAGCTGACAGAGAACACGCCCTTCCTGGATGCGGACTCCAGTCTCCTAACTGTGGAGACAGACGGGTCTGTCTCTGAGGAGCTGCAGCCGGCGTGCTCCCTGGAGGCAATGATGGCAAAGTTTCGAAGGTTCGTCTCACATGCTTGGGCCACGTTGCTGGGAGAGGCTATTATTTAGTGAGGGACATGGTGCTTGGAAGGAGGAGGGATGGTAAAGGAGAGAAAGACCCTCGGCTGGGTGAATGGACATGGTGACCACCACAATGGGCTCCCGTGTGTCGGAGCTGGCGAGGATGGCACAGGACAGGACGGGGCTCAGGTCTGTTGTGCACAGTCCGCAATGATGGCACCTCTAAACCACAATTACGAGAAAGCACATGTCTGTTTGGTAAAGCCACCCCCTTGTGGTGTTTCTGTCACAACAGCTCCTCCTCAATATGGACTGAAGCTCAACATCAAGAAGATGAAAGTTTCTCAGCACTGGGTCAATTGGCAGCACCACGATAGATGGAGAAGAGATTGAAACTGTTAACAATTTCCGCTTCCTCGGCTCCACAATCAACACTCTTAGCACCAGTAGTCAGGAATCAAAGGATAAATTGCACTGGGAAAATCTGCCATCAGGGCCCTCTCCAGAGTGCTGAAAAGCAACAGTGATGTCAGACTAAGGTGTGCCTGATCCAGGCCATGGTCTTCACAATTACTTGCTATGCATCAGAGAGCTGGACAATGACTAAGGATGATGGAAGAAGAATCAATGCCTTTGAATTGTGATGTTAGAGAAGAGTCTTGAACATACCATGGACCACCAAGAAGACGGATAGGTCTGTTTTGAGGCGGTGAAACCAAGTTTCTACTTGGAGGTCAGGATTTTGAAGCTCCATCTCACATACTTTGGGCACGTGGCCAGGCGAGACTGGTCCTTGAGTAGGACACCATGCTTGGAAGTGTGGAAGGATAGCACAGGAGAGGAAGACCCCAGATGAGGTATTTATACGGTAATTGGGGTAATGGGATAAAGTGTGCCTGAGTCAGTGAGCCTGGCTCAGGACAGGGCAGAGTAAGCAGGATGATTGCAGATTTCCAGGATGCACGAGGCAAGTGCTCAGAACGTCACTGAACGCATAGGACACACCTTTGATACGGTGGCCGTGCATCACAACTGAACTGTATCCCCAGATGTTTGTGTGTAATGATTGGTGTGGAAGCTACATGACTGCCCCCTGTGACATAATCAGTCAAGTCCTTGGAACAGGGTGAGGGGTGGAAGGTAGCACCCTCATTCCCAGCACAGCCCTGACGCCTGAGAGGCTTCCCAGGGTGTGACCCGTGGCATCTCTTATCTCTCAAGAAACAAAGGCAGGAGAGTGATCTCAGTCCCACTGAGAAATCACAGCCAGGGGTGGCTTCTCCTGGATGTGAGCCCCTGAGCCGGGAAGCTGTGGGACACCAGAGAAGGCCAGGACACGTGGAGATCTCCGGAGAACGCTGGGGCTGCAGACGAAGAACTCACACAGAGGGGTCTTGTCCTAGAGCCGGCCCTGGACTTTCACTCCTGCTCAAGTTGAGGGCTAAGGTGTGCCTGGTTCAGGCCAGGGTCTTCTCAGTCACGTGTTATGCACTTGAGAGCTGGATGGTGACTAAGGTTGACAGAGGAAGAATTGACGCCTTTGAGCTGTGGTGGAGAAGAGCTCTGAACATCCCATGGACGCCAAGAGAATGATCAGATAGCATGGAGAAGGTGGAGCCGGAGAGGTTGGACAGCCAAGAGGATGATCAGATATATCTCGGAGAAGGTGGAGCCGGAGAGCCCTTTGGAGGCAGACGGCAAAGCTTCCTCTCACATACTCTGGACATGTTACGAGGAGAGTCTCTTCCTTGGAGAGGGACACTGTGCTTGGGAAGGTGGAGGGTCGGTGAAGGAGAGGCAGACCATCAGCCAGGACTGACAGAGTGACTGCAACAGTGGGCTCGAGTGTGTCAGAGAGGGTGACGGCACAGGACAGGACGGGGTTCAGATCTGAAAGTCGTGGCTGACCTGATGGCACCTAACAACAACAACGACAACAATGACAACAGTCTTCTAAACTGAGACAGTGAATTTCTGTTTGTTACAGCTTTCCACTAGTGGCATCCCTACTGTAGCAGCACCAGAGAACCTGGACACTGTGCCACTGTCCCTTAGTCCCTCCTGCAGAAGAGCCCTGTCCTATGCCACCTGGACCCCACCGGAAAGTCAGGTCTGGTCACAGTGATCCACATGGCTGACTTATGTTGGAAACGGACTGCTGACAGATGCTGGAATACAGGATCAATTCCAGAGTCTCCCCCACCATATGGAGGAGCACTAGGGGGGCTGTCCCAGCTCCCATACCCCTTCTCTAAGTACAACGCTGTCTGGACTCTGGCTGCACGCAAGACCGAGTTTGAGGGCGTTCGCACCAGCAGCATGCAGAGGAGATGGTTATAAAGATAACCAGCCAGGAGCCAGGGGCTTGTGGGGGTCTGCTAGGGCCTGATGGGACTTGCTGGATCCTGATGGGATCTTCTGGGGCCTGATAGGACCTGTTGGAGCCTGCTGGGGCCTTCCAGGCCTGCGGGATCCTGATGGGGCCTTCTGGAACTGCTAGGACCTGATGGGGCCTGCTGGGATCTGATGGGATCTGCTGGAGCCTGATAGGACCTGCTGCGACCTGATGAAACCTGCTGGAGTCTGCTGGGGCTTGAAAGGACCTGATGGGGCCTACTAAGACTTGCTGGAGCCTGTGGGTTCATTGTGCAGCCTGCTGGCCCTGCTGGAGTCTGCTGTGGGCTTTGTGGGGCCTGGAGGGGTCTGTGGGCCCTGCTAGAGTCCACTGTGGGCCTGGAGGGGTCTGTGGGGCTTGCTGGAACAGCTGGGCCCTGCTGGAGTCCGCTGTGGGCCTTCTGGGAGCCTGGCTGTTATCTTTATAACTGGTGCAGGACGGGGGAGGCACAGGGAAGCGGGGAGCAATGTTACCTCAGTGGGCGTTGGTGAGAGTAAGTGACGGGGCTGTGGACACAACACAGAGTGGCCATTAGTGCTGCGGCCCCATTTGGGTACTGGGGGTACCGTATAGCGGCCACCAATGGCAGCAACACAAGGCTCCTCCATGTTCCCACTTGTGGGCCCTGAACCTCACGTGTTCCAGAGCCGGTGCTGAAGAGACTGTCTCCATCTCCAGCTCCATGGAGATGCTAAAGGCCAGCACCTCCAGACAGCGTGGCCCTGGGAAACTCCCCTCAGATGGAGGGGCCTGCAGCTTGGCCCATACCTGTCCCTCAGTGGCCACTGCATCCCTCCTGACTCGCTCCCAAGTGTGTCAGTGCAGGACTGTGCCCCCAGGGTCTGCAACGTTTCTTCAGGAAGCAGACTGGCAGGCCTTTCTCCTGAGCGCCTTGGGTGTGACCGATCCTGAGACCTCTTGGTTAAGAGTCCAGGGAGTTACCCGTTTGAACTACAAGGAGGAGGAATGTTTTCCCAAAGGGCCACTTGGGACAGATGTAGCAGCACCTGCGACCCCATCATCCCAGGTGTCCCCAGGAAGGTGAGGATAGGAGCCCAGCAGAATGAGGGGCACTCAGCATCTCCGGAGTCTCGTGGCTCTGTGGGCTGAACCCCGGGCAGTGACCTCATCTATTGTGGCTCCCAGAGTGATGGCCCTCACTTCCCACGTGCTGCTGGGATGGATCTGACAAGGACCAGAGCTGAGTGAATACTGTGGAAAGTTGAGGTGTTCTGCTCCAGACTGTGCCTGTACCCCCACAAACATGCAATGCACATCCTGGGCCCTAGCCTCCTCTCCCTGACACTCTCGGTCACACAGGACTTTCCAGGTCACAAAAAGACACAGCAAAGCCAGCCACCATGTTCACACTGACTGGAGGGGAGCCTGAAAGCAGCCTGGGAAGGAACAAACACGTGGGCACTTGAAGGAGCCCGCGTGAGCCTGTGTGAGCCCGTGAAGGAGCCCCGCATGAGCCTCCGAAGGAGCCCCAAGTGAGCCCGTGAAGGAGCCCCGTGTGTGCACATGGACGTCAGCTGACGGCTGTACCCTGTGGGGGCTCAGCAGCTGAGCCACAGAGCCAGAGCGAGGCCTTTCTTCTGCGGCACCTCTGGGTGGACTCGAACCCCTGACCTTGGATTCTGAGCCAAGCACTCAATGTCTACACCACCAAGGCCTCCTCTGAAGCCACCCAGTATTACGGACATGGCTCTCAGGCCTGAGAGGTGCACAGGATGTGTCTCACCAAGGGGTCAAAGAGCTCCAAGAACCCTTACTCCGGGGAAGCATGGCCCGGAATATTCGGAATAAATGAACAAGGCAGTTTATACGCACAGCTGGAGAGAACATGGTGCAGCTTTCAGCCAGTGCTCCCTACTCCCCATGGTCACCTCGGCCTATCCAGACCCCTCGGTGTGGGGGCAGTGTCTGCAGGGGTGGGTGAAGAGCCTTTGAGAGGAGCAGAGCCATCCCAGCCATGGGGGCAAAGCTTACTGGTAGAAGCACAGCTGTAAGGGGAGACTTGTTAGAGAGCGGATGCTATGTCTGCAGGGCAGATGGTGTTTACAGTGGTGGGGGAGTGTCTGCAGGAGGCTGTGTCTGCAGGGATGGGACTGTGTCTACAGGGGGCTGTGTCTGCAGGGGGACTGTGTCTGCAGGGGGCTGTGTCTGTAGGGGTGGGGGCTGTGTCTGCAAGGGGCTGTGTCTACAGGGGGCTGTGTCTGCAGGGGGTTGTGTCTGCAGGGATGGGACTGTGTCTTCAGGGGGCTGTGTCT
>NW_006399879.1:7552404-7557097 GCF_000299155.1 Elephantulus edwardii | reverse complement strand
CTGTGTCTTCAGGGGGCTGTGTCTGCAGGGGGCTATGTCTCCAGGGGGCTGTGTCTACAGGAGGGCTGTGTCTATAGGGGGCTGTGTCTGCAGGGGGCTGTGTCTGCAGGGATAGGGCTGTGTCTGTAGAGTGGCTGTGTCTCTAGGGGTGGGGCTGTGTCTGCAGGGGGCTGTGTCTAGAGGGGCTGTGTCTGCAGGGATGAGACTGTGTCTGCAGGGGTGGCAGAGTGTCTGCTGAGGGTGCAGTGTCTGTGATGGTGGAGCAGGGCCCTAGGCTGGAAGCAGAGCTGTCCCAGTGACAGTGTGAAGCTGGGCTCCAGTGGCTGCAGTTGTGACTGTAGTTTGCCAGGCTTTTCTTCCATGGTGCCTGGGGAGATTTTGTAAACCTTAGGTTCACAATCAAATGCAAACCCTCTGCAGCTCCTGGGGCTTCTGGGTGGAGAGTCAATCAAGCATCAGAAGAAGAGGAGAGCGGAGGGGGCCCATTCCCACACCCCACTGTGGGGCCTGGCCAGCCGAGCTCACCTCACTGTAGCTCTGCTGGTCACCCACAGCATGGCTGATGTACGGCGAGTATGAGATCATGTCGGGACGGTCGATGTTGTAGATGGCCTTGCTCTTGGGCAGGGCGGCCAGGTCCCTGTAGTCCAGGATCTCATCACCAAGCTTGGCCTAGAGGACAGGGGATGACAGGGTCAGATGGGACCCTGAGATGAGGGCAGCTGAGGAGGGACCCACAGGTCTGACTGCCCAAGAGCAGGTCCATAAGCCCCCACATCACGCTCGAGGTGAGAAAGGCTGGTGTCACATGAGTACCGGGCACCCGCCTCTAAAGAACCAGGTGGCTAAGCTGTCCTTCTCAGGGGTGGGGCAGACCACAGCGTTCCCACTCTGGACTTGAAGAAGCCTCAAAACAGGGTGCCATCTGGCCTGGGCACCCCTCTGTCCCCCTGGTCCAGCTGAGCCTGGCCCTCGCTCACTGCCTGTCACACCAAGCAGTGGGGCTTCTTGGAGGGGATCCTAGCTCTGGTGTCGGGGCACCTGAGTGTGGTGCTGTCACTGCTGCAAGATGACTGTTGCTGTCCACTGCCTGGCCCCTGGGAGGCTGCTGCCCAGCCCTGAACTAGAATTTGGAGGTTGTAATTATCACATCTCTACGCAAACAGGCTTTTCAAACCACACACTTTTCTGTACTGATTTCTCATGCATGTTACATGCTGTGACTGCCATGCATGTGTGTGTGTTCACATGTGTGTTGTTTATTTGTGTGTGTAATTTCTGTGTTGTTGTTGTTAAGTGTCCTCGAGTCACAGGCGACTCATAGGACCCTATGAACGAAAGACCTGAACACTTGGATAACTTTCATCGTTTCTCCAGGTTCATTGGGATGCTACCAAGCCAAAGGTGGGTGACTAATCTGCAGCCCTCGGGCCTGGTTTTAACTGTTTTTAGTCAAACATTCATCTAAGGGGTATAGCCCTGGTGTGTCCATTTGCTGTACAGAGATAACTCATGGTCACTGTGAAGGTGAACACTGTGACACTGATGTGTCAAATGTGTTAGTGGTCACGCATGGTGGACAGTGTTTGGTGGAGCTTCCTGATTAAAACAAGCTTGGAAGCAGGAGTGGCATCGACTTCCATAACAGCTTGCCTCTGGAAACTCTATGAACCCAGAGAAACAATGTAATTAATAGAGGCAGGTTAGTTTTGGGAAATGCAGGGTGTTTGCTGCAGCTGATGCAGCTGAAAAATATGACCAGACACGCCCTGGTGGACCCTCACAAAGTCTACCCCATTTCTGTGGTCAGCAGCAGGAGAATGGCTGTCCCCTTGTTCCCAACACCATAGGAAGGTAGAGCCATCCACTGGCCACCAGCCCCTGGGGACAGTCCTTCCCTGCTGCTCTCTCCGGGTGGAAGCCCCTACTCACGTAAATCACACGGCTTGGGGAGCCTGAGGCACTGGACGCTGGCACAGAGACGATGCTCTCGGAGGAGGCCCGGGTCTCCTGGGGAGGAGAGAGGAGACCAAGCACGGGGTCAGCATCAGGACTGTCCTAGAGTGAGATGGTAGGACGCGTCGCTGAGAGTTCTTGGACACACGGGCTGGCAAGTGCTCCACAGACACGTGAGACACAGTGTGACAAGGTGTGACACGGCCGTCAGACACAGCGGCCAGCTCCATGTCGTGGGAAGACCTGCCAGGCTGCTGGAGCGGTGGCCCACCCCCTGTCCACTCAGGTCTTCCCCTACAGGGCAGGGTATGTGATTCCCACCTATAGGGTTGTAGTCACTTACTCCACCTGGAACCCAGGTGGCGCTTAGGGTTCATTCACGTCCTGCTCATTGAAGGTCAGGGGCTAGAGTCCACCCAGAGGTGCCTTGGAAGAATGGCATGGCCATCTACCCCCAAAATCAGCCCCTGAGAAGCCCACGCAGCACAGTCTATCCTGACACATGCATAAGTCAAGGTCACAGTCACAGCCACTGGTACTACAGCCAGCCGGTGAGAGGCAGAACCCACCCATCGATCCAGCTGTCATCATTATCTGTTTCTCCACCTACTTTCCATCCATCAGTCTATCGTTTGTCAAGCCTTGAGTTGCAATATGGAGAAATGCTAAGGGCAAAATCTTGAATGATCCAGGAAGCATCAAAATAAGAAGGAAGGAACACACAGAGTCACTATGTCAAAAGGAATTGGTTGACTCTGAAAAACTTCAAGAACTGCCATCTGAACAAGAGTCAATGGTAATAAAGGAAGAAGGTCAAATTGCATTGAAAGCACTTGCAAAAAAAAAAAAATAATAATAAGGTCCCAGGAATTGATGCACTATCGACTGACATAGTCCAACTAACAGAGACGGCCCTGGACGTGCTGGCCAGTCTATGCCAGAA
Organism: Elephantulus edwardii; assembly: GCF_000299155.1. Classification (NCBI taxonomy): domain Eukaryota; kingdom Metazoa; phylum Chordata; class Mammalia; order Macroscelidea; family Macroscelididae; genus Elephantulus; species Elephantulus edwardii. The sequence goes on along the minus strand of NW_006399879.1, from coordinate 7,554,198 downwards.
TAGTGAGAGGGCAGCTGCTTGGATGGCTTCTGAAAAAGATTCATATTTGTTCCCATTCCCAAGAGAGGTGATCAACAGGATGTGGGAATTATCACATTATATCATTAAGAGCACAAGCAAAATATTCCTGAAGATCATCCAAAAATGGCTACAACAGTACATAGGGAACTGCCAGGAGCTCAAGCAGGATTTAGAAGAGGCCGTGGCACCAGGGATATAATTGCTGATCAGATAGATCCTGGCTGAGAGCAGAGAATATCAGAAAGATGTCTATCTGCATATCATTGACTATGCAAAGGCATTTGACTATGTGGATCACGATAAATTATGGCTAACACTGAGAAGAATGGGAATTCCGGGACACTTAATTGTGCTCATGCTAAATCTATACCTAGACCAGGAGACTGCTGTCTAAATGGAGGAAGGGAACCCTGCATGGCTTAAAATCAAGATGAGTGTGTGTTTCATGATTGTATCCTTTCTCCATACTATTCAATCTTCATTCTTGAACAAATCTTTCGAGAACCTAATCTCTAGAACTATTTGTGAGGGTTTCAGAGGCTTCCTATTTAAGAAGTGGCTGGTCAATTCTGCTTCCTAGTCTGTCTTAACCTGTGATCTCTTCTAAAACCTGTCCACCATGGTTGACCTTTCTGGCTTTGGTACAGCTGTCAGCATCACATCAACCCACAAGCTACTTCAGTATAGTAAACTGACAGACAAGTGCTGTACTAATAAGAGAAAACAATAAACAAGCAATAATAACAACGGCTACCAAGTCTGTATATCCTTAAGCTACAATAAAGTAACTATCGAATGGAGATCCTTCCTCCAATAAAACAAAGATAGTTTTGTCCGTGTTGTAAAATCTGACATTTGTGCCTGTGGTTAATCCCATTTGGCAATGGGTTATCTTTTCTATGCTGATGAGGAGGAATGAGTGTGGGTTTATCAATGACTAAGGATGACAGAAGAAGAATCGATGCCGTTGAGCTGTGGTGTTGGAGAAGAGCACTGAACACCCCTTGGACTGCTGAAAGAGCAAAGGGGCATGTCTGGGAGAAGGTGCAGTGAGAATTCTCCTTGGAGGCAAGGATGACGGAGCTTCATCTCTCATACTTTGGTCATGTTATTACTTAGAAGAGGCTACTCCATGGAGAGGAATAGCATGCTTGGAAAGGTGGAAGGTTGGTGAAAGAGAGGAAGACCTTTGATGAGATGGGTTGACACAGCAACTGCAGGAATGGGCTCCCGTGTGTCAGAGATGATGAGGACAGCACAGGGCTCAGGTCTGTTGCTCACAGGGTCCCTGGGGGTCGTACTTGACAACACCTAACAACAACTTCATTTATCTACCTGCTAGGAAGACCCTTGATGAGATGGACCGACTCAGCCACTGGGGTAATGGGGGTGAGTGTGTCAGAGACAATGAGGCTGGCTCAGGATAGAGCAGGGTTTAGGGCTGTTGTGTATAGGGTCACTGAGTCACAGTGAGTCACAGGTGACTCGGTGGCACATAACAACATCTATCGTCTATATTCCTGTCATCTTTCTATGAATCTAACAATCATTCATCTAGTATTTATCAGTCATTTACCAATCAATGTATCTATCATTAACTTATCTATCATCTATCTGATAATCTTTTATCTATCTCCCTGCTATCATTTACCTAACTCATCTATCATTTATCCTTCCACCAAATCTATCTTGAAGTACAATATTGTCAGTGACAGGATAATATCTATACGCATACAAGGAAGTCCAGTGAATACCACTATCATTCAAATATAT
>NW_006399879.1:7534291-7549939 GCF_000299155.1 Elephantulus edwardii | reverse complement strand
GGACAGAGCGGAGTTTAGGGCTGTTGTACATAGGGTCGCTATGAGTCACAGGCGACTCGACGGCACATAACAACAACAACAACATATCTATCTATCTATCTATCTATCTATCTATCTATCTATCTATCTATCTGTCTATCTATCTCCTATCTACCTATTATCTATCTATCATCTATCTATCTATTCATCTATATATCTAGTTCCTATCTACCTATTATCTATCTATCTATCTATCTATCTATCTATCTATCTATCTATCTAGTATCTTTGTAACATATCAGTCTGGGGTCCCAAGGTGGTGCCAACAGTGCACATGCTCAGTTGTTCATTGAAAAGTTGGCTGTTCATGTTCTCAAGGAGAATTGAAAGGCCTGGTGATGCACTGCCCCAAATCACAGCTGAAGACCCACGGGGCACAGATCTGCTCTGGAACACTCAGGGTCCCTGGAGGTGGGGCACACTCAATGAAAACAGAGCTTGGCTGCACCTTGTCCCCCAGCCCAGACCTCTCATGGGATGTGTCCTTCCCTCAACCTCTGGAATGGTCACACCACCCAAGGCCACGCTCCATGTTGGCTGGCCCTTCATATCCCTGGCTGCCCTCTTTCCCAAAACAGAGGACTTGTGTCCCTACACCTGCCACAATCTTGAGTTTTCTCCCACCTTGGACATCTTCAAGACAGCCCACAGAGATAGCCACCATGTCTCTGGACCCTGTCATCCATGACCCTTATCTTCCTCCCAGTCCTGCCCCATCTACCCTGGCCATCCACCCGATCCCGGGGCCACCCCTGCCTGAACCCCTCCACAAAGGGGCTGTCAGCCCCGAGTTCAGATGTGTCCCCCCCCCTGCAGGCCCATGTCCTCACAACACTCTTCTCTCCTTCTCCGTCTCCTACCCAGAATTCTGCCAGGCTGACCCATGAGGCCCATTGCAGCCGGCAGCCGGGGGGCCAGGTAGGAGGGTCCCTCCCATGCCTCAGCCTAGCACAGTGACATACAGTCAGTGGGCCATGGACAGGGACATGAGGACAACAGACGTGGACACAGTGCATCAGTGTGGGGGACACCAGGACAGATGTGGACACGGTGCATCAGTGGGAGGGACAGGAGGACAGAGGTGGACATGGTGCATTAGTGTGGGGGACACCAGGACAGATGTGGACACAGTACAGTAGTGTGAGGTGAGGACAGATGGGACAACACATGCCAGCATGGGGACACACCTGTAAGGCACAGGGCGTGGGACCCGAGCACGCCTGGCCGCAGGTCTGCTTCTGCATCTGGAAGGGAAGCAGAGGGGAAAGGTGGGATTTCCACTGGTCACCTGTCAGCTCAGTGCTTCTCTGATGCTGCCCAGTCCCCTCTGTATGCAGGGACGGACCTGCCCAGTCCCCTCATGTGTAGCGATGGGCCTGCCCAGTCTCCTCCGTGTGCTGTGACTGACCTGCCCAGTCCCCTAGGACCAACCTGCCCAGTCCCCTCCGTGTGCAGGGACAGACCTGTCCAGTGTCCTCCATGTGCTGAGATGGACCTGCCCACTCCCCTCCGTGTGCTGAGATGGACCTGCCCAGTCCCTTCCGTGTGCTGGGACGGACCTGCCTAGTACCTTCCGTGTGCTGGGACAGACATGACCAGTCCCCTCTGTGTGCTGTGAGTGACCTACCTAGTACCCTCATGTGTAGGGATGGGCCTTCCCAGTCCCCTCCGTGTGCTGGGATGGACCTGCCCAGTCCACTCCATGTGCAGGGACAGACCCGACCAGCCCCTCTGCACTGCCCAACCTATCTACACTGTCCAAGCCCTCTGCACTGTCCAGTCCCTCTGTGTGAGGACAGTGCTGTCCAGTACACAAGTTGCCTGGGCTCGCTGGTCAGAGGAGAACCTTCTAGCTAACTCTAGTCTCTCACAGAACATTCCAGAAGAAAGTGCTTCCTGTGGGGGCCTCACTGCCCATGACTCAAGGCTGGCAGGCAGCATGGGTCAGAGGTGGGTGAGGGGCAGGTGGCTGAGGGTTCACACGGACAGCCACTGAGGGAGGATGGGGGACCCAGCAGGTGGGTCCTTGCTGGGACCGGTCACACATCAGCTACACTTACAGCTCCGTCCCATGGACCTGCCCTGTGTCAGCGTCCACACAGCTCCCTCTATGCAAGAAGGCGCAGTCCCTCCCCACCACCCAGCTCAGTCCCACATCTGGATCCCCAGGCCTGCTCCAGTGGACAGGGGTCCCAGGGCTGGCAGGTTTTGGGGGCCGGGCTTGATGTTGTCATTTTAACCAGAACTGTAGGTGCCGGCCGTCATTGCCACAGAAGAATCTGATCAAAGGGGCGTGGATGCAGAACAGGATTTCCGTTTCTCACGCAACTAGACACTCTGGCGCCTTCGGAGCCCAAACAACTGTCCTGAGATAAACACGGCTGTTGTCGCCATCAGAGGCAAGCCCCAGAGGGACAGGTCTTGAAAGCATTCAATCGGGGCGTCGCACTAGCTTTACTAGGGAATGGGGACCAGCAACTCTCTCACGGTCACGATGAGTCACTGTGGGATAAACACTAATCTGGATGAACGTTAAGAAGCTGCGCTGCAATCCCAAAGGAAAACAGTTCTAATCCACCGCCTGCTCTGTGGGATAAGGAGGGTCAGCTACGGGCTGGTTTCAACTCAAAGGCAAACAACAACAACAAAGCCTCCTGGTCCAGGTATAGGTTCCGCATGAGCACGGTCAAGTGCTCTGGGATTCCCACTCTTCTCAGAGTCAGCCACAGCTTGTCATGATCCACACAGTCAAAGGCCTTTGCATCGTCAGTAAAGCACACAGTGCCTCGGGTTGAAGCATTCAGTTGGATCACCACGTTGCTAGAATAGGCTATTTCTTGGAGAGGGATGGCGAAGGGGAGGAAGTCCCTCAGCCAGGATTGACACGGTGACTGGACAATGGGATCGAATACGTCCAGAGGTGGTGAGGACAGCACAGGGTGGGACAGGGTTCAGATCTGTTGTTCATAGGGTCGCTCTGAGCTGTACTCAACTTGACAGCACCTAACAACAACCGGACAAAGAGACATGCTGACATCCTAGTACCAGAACCCGTGAACTCGAGTGTCAGGGCCTGTGATAGGCTGCCCAGCGTGGCTAGGCCACGATTCGTGGTGATTTAAGTTATGTAACAATGCCATCTGACAGCTATGTCAATCGCCCCGTAATGTGATCAGCCAACCCGTAGTAAGGGATTAAGGTGGGTGCAACTCCCTTCCTCAGGCCATAGGCCTGATCCAACAATGGGGGGTCCCCCGGGTGGGACCAAGATGGAGGAGGGAGAGCAGGACCCCCACACCATCAGGGAAGAGCCAACGGGAACCTGGTACCTCCTGTGGGCACAGAGCCCCGTCCTGAGAACTGCCAGACCAAGCGAACCTGAAGCTCAGACACATGGAGACGTCTGAGGGACCTGGGTCCCAGAGGGGGACAGAAGACAAAAGACAGACGGTCTCCCCTGGAGCCAATGCTTGGCTTCTGACTCATGCTGGCCACCCCGCGAGAGAACAGCGCTCCGTCTGTTACCATGACCCCCTGTGACATCTCCGTTACAGCAGCACTAGAGATCTGAGTTAAGAGCTCTGGTGACCTGTGCTAAGATGCCGTGCTGGAATCGTAAAGGCAAGTGGTTCGAATCCACCAGCTGCTCCACAGAGGAGGATGGGCAGTCTCCTCCCATGCCTCTGACAGCCCACTGGAGGGTCAGCTGTGGATTGGTTCCGACTTGCCACACACAATAAAAACGCCTTCAGAGATATACAGCAGTGACCTCATTTAGACCAAGGGTTTTTGCTGATGTCATCAGTTAACATGAGATGCCATGGGACAGGACAGGTCCACATCCTGGATCTGAGGTTGTCCTTACAAAGAGAACAGAGAGAGGAAGAAAGAAGGACACCGTGTGACATCATGTAATGAGCCAACACCTAGGGCTCACAGAAGCCAGCAGAGGGGCAGGGAAAGGCCTCCTGAGAATCTCAGGGAACCCAGCTGGGCCGGCATCGGGATCCAGACGCCAGGCCTCCAGGCCATGAGACCATAAACTCTTCTAAGACAAGTCACCTCAGAGGGAACCAACACGGAGGGCGTCCTGCTTTCAGACGCCAACACCGAGGCTGTGAGACCATAAAATCCTGTGCTCATGTTACCTCAGGGACTCAACATGGTTGTGGTTCAGAATCTTTGGATCCAAGGAAAAATTTGGCTTCACACTCTCCAGAATAGACCTGTTTATTCTCTGGGAGGTGCATGGTACGTTCAGGACTCGTGTCCAGCACCACAGCTCAAAGGCATCCATTCTTCTGTCATCCCCAGTCCTTGTTCAGCTTTCTGATGCAGAGCAAGTAACTGAAGACCATGGCCTGGCTCAGGTGCACCTTAGTCTCTAGGCTGTATCATTTTTCTTTAGCAGAGAGCAGCCTTCTCCAGTGCAATTCATCTTTTATTTCCTGACTGCAGGTGCCAAGTGCGGATTATAGAGCCAGTCAAGATGAAATTGTTAACAATGTTTCTTCTCCGTCTACATGGCGCGAATCTGTATCCTCTTGATGTTCCGCTTCAATTCATATTGAAGACCTTCCATGGCAAGTACTTCAGGTCCTCCTCAGTTTCAGCAGGGTTGTGTCATCTGCATAACACAGGCTGTTGATGAGTCTTCCTCCAATCCTGATGCCACACTCCTCATAGTCTATCCTCCCGGGTGATCTGTTCTGCATACAGATTGAAAAGGTATGGGGACAGGCCACATCGCTGACACACTTCCTTCCTGGTTTTGGACCCTGAAGTGTTTCCTTGTTCTGTTCTGACAACTGCTTCCTGGTCCAAGTATAGGTTTCACAGGAACAAAATCAAGTCTGGGATTCCCATTCTTCTCAAAGTTAACCACAATTTGTCATGATCCACACATACTGTAGAATAGACCATCAACTACTCTTATGAAAGTTCAAATTAAAGCTAAAGAAAGCTAAATCCGACCCACAGGAATAAAAATTTTACCTTGAGTCTATCCCACCTAAATTTAAAAACCATCTCAGGAATAGATTTGAGGCTTTGAATGCTAATGAATGAAGACTAGATGAGCTGTGGGAGGATATAAAGAATATCATCTATGTAGAATGTAAAAGGTCATTACAAAGACAGAGGAGGAAGGAAAAAACAGGTTGGATGGCAGAAGAGACTGAATATTGCACTAGAGCACCAAGAAACCAAAGTAAAGGGAAGAAATCAGAAAGTTAAGGAGCTGAATAGAAGACTTCAAAGGGCAGCTCGGGAAGACAAAGCAAAGTATTATAATGAAATGTGCAAAGAGCTGGAGTCAGAAAATCAAAGGGACCAAATTCACTCATCATTTCTTAAGTTGAAGGAACTGAAGAACAAATTCAAGCCAGGAACTGCAGTACTTAAAGATGCTATGGAGAGAATACTGAATGATCCAGGAAGCATTAAAGAAGACGGAGGGAGTATACAGAGTTACTGTAACAAAAAGAATTGGCTGACACAGAAGAATCTCAAGAAACAACATAGGATCAAGAAGCATGGTGATGAACGAGGAAGTTCAAGGTGCTCTGAAGGAACTGGCTAAAAAATAAGGCCCCAGGAACTGATGGAATACCAACTGACATACATCAGCAAAACAGATGCTGCCCTGGACGTGCTCACTAGATTGCGCCAGGAAATCTGGAGGACATACACCTGGCCAGCTGACTGGATGACTGGAAGATCCATTTTTATTCCCATTCTAAAAAAAAAAAAACAAAAAAAAACACCAAACGTGTGTGGAAAGTATCGAACAATTTCACTAATATTACATGTAAGCAAAATCCTGCTGAAGATTATCCAAAAATGAGTAGAACAGCACATTGACAGAAGTACTAGAAATACAGGCTGGGTTTAGAAGAGGTCATGGCACTAGAGACATTAACACCAATGTCAGATGGATCTTGGTAGAAAGCAGACTACCAGGAGAATGAATTGAATAAATTTCAACACGAAAGGGACCCTGATCAAGTCCCTCTCTTCCAGACTGTAAGGAAATGAACTGCTGTGTTTATAGGTCACCTCATAGTGGACACAGTCAACCCTGATCTCAGGCCCCCAGCCTCCAGACTCAAGGATTGTACGCTGTCTTTCTAACTCAGCAGGAGAATTCTAGGTGAATAGACCTCCTCTCCCTTAGACTTCAGGCTGAGAGACTCTTGTGTTTACAAGTCATCTCAGAGGGAACCACACCTAACCCCCTGATGCAGGACACAGGCCTCCAGGTCGAGAAACACCATAAATGCCGTGTTTATAAAGTCTCCTCAGGGGGAATCAGCTGGGCCAACACCCTGACCGAGGCCGTGAGCTCCAGCCTGAGAGTAAATGCTGCCCCCACGGCCCCTCTGGCTTGTGCCTGGTTACTGCGCCCAGAGCAGACGGACTGGTCTGCACTTCAGATATTGTGAGGCTTCAGAGCCTCTGCTTCCTCCACTGTGGCTGTGGATGAGCTCAGAGTGGGGGGACCGGGGCCACAGTCAGGGGACTGCGGTCAGGGAGGGGGCTGTGGTCAGGGAGGGGGCTGTGGTCAGGGAGGGGACCACAGTCAGGGGGCCGTGGTGGTCAGGGGGCCACAGTTAGAGGACCTCAGGTGGCCTTTTATAAAGCTCAGCACAGCAGCCCTCAGCCGTGTATGCCCCAGTGGCCCAAGGGCACTCTTGGTCACCAGGGAACATCTAGAGCTCTAGAAGTAGACCCAGCCCTGGGGGGCAGGCCGGTCACAAAAAAGCATGCTGGGACTACATGAGGTCCCGGGTGTGTCCTGGGTACATCCAGGCCACCTGCCTCCTCCCACGTTCTAGAACCCTCTATTCTCATTTGTCTCCACCTACCGCCTTGCCACCAGGACTCAGTTCTGAGTGCAGCCCTGTCCCTCCTCACTCCTTCCATCCTCCACCAGGTCAGACACAGTGGCCAGCACATAGAGTCTGCTCTCCACAGCCACGGCTCCCATCAGACGGGACCCCAGAGGATAGTGACCACTGAGATCCGGAACCTCAGAGGACAGGGACTCCAGAGGACAGGGACCCCAGAGGACAGAGATGACCCCAGAGGACAGGGACTCCAGAGGACAGGACCCCAGAGGACAAGGACCCCAGAGGACAAGGACCTCAGAGGACAGGGACCTGGAAGAGAGGGCTCCAGAGGACAGGGAACCCAGAGGACAGGGACCCCAGAGGACGGGACCCCAGGCTGACCCTTCCCTGTCTTCCTGGCCTCATCCCCAGTGTACACAGTCACTGCTCACTAGGTGAGCTGGTGCCACAGGAGCAAATGTCTGAGGCTGCACGTGGCCACCACAGGTGGGTCCTCCTGGCCGCCTGTCCACAGGCACCCGCTGCAGATGGTGGGGACAGCTAACATGCCTCCATGCTGAGGGATCCCATGTGGCACGGATTGGGGAGGGCTCCCTGGTTGGGGTGCCCCCTGTGGATGCTGGGGACAGCCAATGGACCTCTGTATCCCATAACCCAATGGCAGAATGGATCGGGGAGTCCTCCCAGGCCGGGGTGGGGGTGTCCCCTGTGGATGCTGGGGTTAGCTAACCTGTCTCAGTGTTCCAGGACCCCAGGTGCTCATGAAGAAGGAAGACTGCCGAGGCTGAGGGGGGCAGTAGTGAGTCACCCCCAGGGTTCTGAGCTGCCCAGCGCCTGGCACAGGGCCCTTGTCAGTGAGTCATGTCTGCTGGCCGGCAACATGGTGGAGATGTCCCCTACCACCCGGAGAGTTATACACAGAGAGTGACTAACACCACCCAGCTGCATTCAGGGTAACCGAGGCTGCAGGACATGCTCCCCAGGCCCCACTGCCCCCACCACGGCCTGTCCAGACAGCATCTCCATGTGAGGGAGGCTGCAGGACATGCCTTCCCACCCAGGCCCACTGCCCCCACCATGGCCTGTCCAGGCAGCATCTCCAGGTGATGCCCCAGGGAGAACAGGGCAAGGCTCTCACCTTGGCTTTGTCCTCAGTCCTGGCCACCTGCCGGCACGCGGGATGCCAGATGGAAGAGCCTGTGACAGAGGGAAGTGGTTAGTGGGTCCCAGCCAGAGTGACTGTGGGCAGGTATCATCCCAGTGCTGGCCGGTACCTCAAGGGGCACAGTGGGCTGATGCCCCCTTGGGGACTAATGGCTCAGGCAGGGCCCTTTGGCTGGAGGGGGCAGTTCTCCCAGCCCTGTTGCCCAGACACTGTCCCTCAGACGAGGCACCTGAGGCCCTGGGACAGAGGAGAGGAAGGGCCCGTGGCATGCCCAGCCTTGGCACACTCAGACAGCTGAGCCCACCCTGCTCCCTGCATGTGGTTGGGCTGGACGGTGGGGGCAGAGGGGCTCGGGGTGGGCAGGCAGGTGGCTCAGGAGTGGGGCCTCGGGGCCTCAGCTTCCTCTCTTGGCCCCCCTGAGCCCCCAGTCCCCAGCCAGCTCAAGCTTGCCTGCAGGACCCTCCCTCTAAGCCCACCTCACCCTGTCTAAGCCCTGTTCCCTGACCAAGCACAGCAGAAAACATCCCACCTCACTAGACAATCGGGGCATCAAAATGAGCAGTGCTGGCCCCATCCGTCCCTCGGCCAACTCAGCGCCGGCCTGGTCTACAGCCCTCCTGTCCACTACCTACCTCGGCCCAGGCTGCCCAGTAAGGGCCATGTCCACCACTCACACGCCCAAGTCCAATCTACAGAGCTGTGGAAACCCGCCCCCTCGCAGTCTCATCTCACAACAGGGATGGCACCAGTGCACGGCGGAGTGGACGCAGTAAGATGTGTGTGCATGTGTGCGTGTGTGCACACCTGCATGCCATGTGTGTGTGCACGTGTTGGTATACATGTTCCTGTGTGCACGTGTGTGTGCATGTGTAAAGCCTTTCCATTCTGTGATGACAGGTAAGGTTATTGGGTGGCATCAAGCCACTTCCTTCTCACAGTGTCTGAATGTGCTCTCCGTGGCTGCCCTGTGCTTGCTGTCAGGGCAGCTGCCGGGCCTCCTCCTCAGCGAGGGGCCTCCTCTCACCCACTGGCTCGCTGCCTGGTTGTATCGGGTTCTCTGGGCTTCCTGAGGGGCCTCACGCTGCCCAGTGCAATGCCACCCTCACTATCACTGCTGTGTGGGAGCCGTGGCTGTTCCCGACCAAAGACAGAGTGAAGCAGGAACTGCGCAGTTGGCTCTGGGCTGAAGGAGCTTCCAGAGAACAGTGCAGCTGGCACCCCGCAGCACCTCGGTGACCCCTGAGCCCCATGGGCTTCCACTGGTCACCAGTAGATGGCCAGGCCCTTCTTCCCCATCAGCCTTGATCTAGAAGCTCTGCTGAAACCTGCCAGCATCATGGCCATGTGAGCAGCCTCCAGGGACAGGTGGGGGGGTGGGAATGAGGTGCACCTGCTGGTGGCTGAACCCACATCTCCCGCGTGGAAAGCGAGGGCTCACCACCACGGCCCGTGCAGAACACAGGGTAGCTCAATGAAATGCGGTCCTACACCTCACATAAGGAGCTCTGGTGGCCTAGTGGTAAGAAGCTGCCCTGCAATCCCAAAGGCATGAGGTTAACCACCAGCCGCACTGCGGGAGAAGGACGGGCAATCTCCTCCTGTGGACTTACTGCCTCCGAAAACCCACCAAGGGGTCAGCTCTGGGGGTTCTGACCCGGCGGCATGTGTCAACTATACGCGTGGTCTCGTTTCCAGCCATTTTTGCTTTAATGTACGTCCAGAGCAGTCCCCGTGTGGCCAGGACTGGCATTCGGGTTCTCCCTGAGCACAGAGGGGTGCCCTTCCTGGTCGTCCAGGTCAGCCTGATGGGAGGAAGTGGCCCCCTTTATTTTAACCAGTCTCCTGGATGATGGTCACGTGACAGCACGGCCATGCCCGCTCCAGGCCAAGCATGGGCGACAAATCTCAATTCACCAGATACACCCAGCGTCTTGCACTCCCTCCGTTTCTTGGAACAGCTTCCTTGAGCCCCAGAAGGCTGCCTCCTGAAATGACAGAAGACCACACTGTGTCCCCCAACAGTGAGCTGTGAGGCGACCCCACCTCTGGGCCTTCCTTCATGTGTGAGCCATGCTACTGCGTCCGGATGAGGGTGGGCTACTTCTGAGTAGGTATCTTTTGAGACATGTTGTTGTGAAGTGCCGTCAAGCTGCTCTGACTCAGACCCTGTGAACGCCAGGTCTGAGCCCCGTCCTGTGCCATCCTCATCACCTCCGACACTCTCCAGCCCATCGGTCCAGTCTCTGTGTCTGTCCTTCTCACGGAGGGTCTTCCTCTCGTCACTACCCTCCACTTTCCCCAGCAGGGTGTCTGTCCAAGTCCATCCTGACAACACGCCCAAAGCACGTGAGCTGAAGGCTCTGCGCCCTCTCCTCTGAGGAGCCCTCTGGCTGCACTCCTCCCGGGCAGACAAGCTTGTCCTCCGGTGTCCCTGGGAGTCAGTGCTCGCCTCCAGCACCACAGCTCAAAGGCGTTGACGCTTCTGTCATCCTTATCCCGTGCAGCTTTCTGATGCATAAGAAGCAAAGACCATGGCTTGGGTCAGGCGCACCTTAGTCTTTATATTGACATCTTTGCTCCCTAGCACTTTAAGGAGGTCCTTGACAGCAGATTCCCAGTGCAACACATCGCTGAGTTTCCCGCTTGCTCCCATCGTGGGCGTTGACGGACTGTGGGTCCAAGCGACACTTCTGAGCCAAGACAAGGCTGAACTCAGCGAGCAGAGGAGAGCCGGGGGGAGGCACATCGAGTCACACGGAGCCAGGGCGCAGGGGCTGAGGGACCTCCCTCCACTGCCCGGGGAGAGTCCTCTACTCCTGACCCCCTGAATGTGTCCTGCCCACCCTCTCTGCCTGTTAGGGTCCCATCCTAACACCTGTTAGTGACACAGATGTCATCCTTGTGTCATTTTTCCAACAGCCGGAGCTCACCTGTGTCTGTGTCACACCGGGGCCATGCTCTCCGAATGTCAGACATCTCCACAACTCCACAGCACACTAAACAGACCACTGCACGTTGTTGTTGAGTCAGAACTGACCCCTACTTGACCCTCCAGCGGGCTTTTGAGGGGAGTAAATCGCACGGGAGAAGAGTGCCTGTCTTACTCCCGCAGAGCAGCGGGTGGATTCGAACAGCCAACCTTTGTGTGAGTAGTACACTTCCTTACCACTAGGCCACTACAACGTCCTCGCACACGGAACAGAGTGCAACACGGTGTCAACCAAACTTTCATACGCACTGACTCACCCAATGCACCACGCACCGTCTGCCGCAGCCTGGAATCAAACCCACAGCCTGAGCAAGCCCACTGCCCTGTCACCCCAGCATGCGTGGCCGAGACCCAGCCCCCAGCTACCTGGGAAGAGGGCGGGAGAAGCTGGGGTCTCCCATGAAGACACAGATGTTGTGGGTGTACCCACTCAGCTCACTGACCAGGACACCAGGACTGTGGGGTCCTGGTCCACCCGGGCACTTCAGATGAAAGGCCTGACAACTGTCCATTGAGTCCACAGGGCCAGCTGTGCTTGCCACATGGTCACCGTGCACTGGCCTCGACGTGCGGGCTCCTCAGGGATGCTGGACGCAGGCCTCCCGCTGGAACGCGCACACAGACGCCTTGCCCTCTCATCCTGTCTCGTGGGGCCGTTCTGGCTGGGGGTCCACGTTTTCAGCTGACCCTGGGACACCTCAGGAGCTGACCTGACGGCCCCTTCCATCCTCCTGATCAACACTCTAAGGAATTTGTTTTTACTGCAGTCAGCTGACAGGAGGACACCTGCCCATGTGGCAACGGCAGCGCTATACAGTGGCGTTTTAGGTGGCATTTGAAATACCAGAGTTCACGGTGATGACAATGGAGGTGCCAGTGGCCCTCCAAGCTCCCGCCCGCACAGCCCATGGGCCGGCTGCACTCCAAGTCCACGTGTCATCCGAGTGTGCAGGGGGCTGTCCACTGTGGGGGCCACTAGAGGCCTTGCTCTGGGAAGCTGGCTGCGTGGGGTCCCCTGGTCAATGGTGCCCCACCCCCAGGGAGGGCAAGTAAGACTCTCAGCTGGCCAGCAAGGTGAGGCCGCAGCCGTGTGCCCCAGGACGCCCACATCCAGCACCTTTCACTGGTCGAAGCCAGAAGCCGGCCCAAGTGGGGAGGGGGAGGCACCCTGGGAGAAGCCAGGCCTCCTACACCCGTGTCCTGGAGGGCAGCTCCGAACTCCAGGCAAGGCCTCTGGGCTGGTGTCCTCACTCCTAGAAGGAAGGGACCCTGTGTCCATCAGGGATGGGGTGGCATCTCCCCTCCAGACAGCCCAGTGCCTGCTGGGACAGCCTCAAAAGATCCTTTCATGCGACTGTGGAGGGGACACCAGGGACAGGACCACCGTCTGGCATCACCGCCTGGCTCAGCCTCAGAAAGGGAAGCTTATCTTCAGGGTGTTTGGATTCAGGCCTCTGGGTCACCAAGGCTGGGGCAGTGACGGGGAGCACAGCCCTGCCCCAGCCATGCGGTCACCAGCCCCAGGACCAGACTCAGCAGGACAAGACCAGGCAGAATGAGAGCTGAGCCCTGGGCCCACCCCTTGCCTGGCTCCTCCTCTGTCCAGGGGCCAGGGTCCAGAGTCCACAGTATAGGGCCTAGGGTCCATGGTCCAGAATCCAGGGTCCAGAGTCCTGGGTCCAGGGCCTAGAGTCCAGGATCAGCTCCAGAGTCCAAGGCTCATAGACCAAGGCTCAGGGCCAGCATTTTGAGTATAGGGTCGGCCCCCATCAGCTTCCTCCTGACAGCTCCTCCCTTCCCCCTGGCCTCCTAGTGTCCTTCATTTCTATCTTGCCCACCCAGCTCAGTGTCCTCTGTGCCCCAGCCTGGCCTTCTGCACTCGGGCCTGCATCTCTGCTGCTCACATCCACCCTGGAGCCAGAGAACACCATGTTCCCAGGAAGCCTGGGCCTCCACTCAAAGCCTGAGACACCTCCTTCATAAAACCCTCCAAGCCTGGGCAGACACCACGTGCTGGGGCTGTGTCACTGCAGAGACAGCCAGCATCCTGGCCAGCTGTGCCAATGACCCCCAGCTCACACCAGACCTGTGCCTGACAGAACATAGGAAGGGGTGAGGGACGGGGCATGGCCAAGGTGAGGGTGAACGGAAGGGTTGTTTTACAAGCAGCTGACAGCAAGCATGCCTTTGGTACTGGACATCCAGGGACAGCATCTGTCTCCCACTCTGTGGACATGGAGCCCTCGGGCGGTGCACACAGTGACTCCATCCACCCACCAGCTGAAAGGCTGGAGGCTCAAACCGGCCAGAGGCACATGGAGGAAAGGCCTGGAGACCTGCTGCCGAAAGGCCACGGCCATGACCATCCTGTGGAGTGGCTCTGTTCTGACTGTGGGCAGTGTGTGTGTGTGTGTGTGTGTGTGTGTGTGTGTGTGTCACTGCACAGGAGTCAGCAATGACCCTTGACAGACACACAGGTCAGAAGGCTGCCGAGGCTGAGGGCTGTGACCCATCACTGACTTCACTCAGACAAGCCAGCAGATGCGAGCAAAGCCCGGGATGGGGACAGGACAGCGAGGGGTCTGGCTCGAAGGTCCTCAGGCCGCGGCCCCGACAGTGTTCGTTAATAATGGGTCCAGGTCCTCCCACAAGCACCGCAGGACGATGGACGTGGCTGGCTGGGTCCGTCAGTAGCTGTGGGGATATCTCCGGGACTCAGAAGACACTCCCCAGTCCCCCACTCCACGCTTCCTTAGTGGTCTTCAGTGTCCCCCTCACCACTCCTCTATAGGTTCCTATGAGTTGACAGTTGTACCTGGCAAAGCAGGTCAGGGACACACTGAAGTCTGCTCCAAGGCTGGACAGCACCAAGGCCCACTGCACCCTGCTCCAAGGCTAGATACCTCCAGGCCACACTGCACCCTGCTCCAAGGCTGGACGGCACCAGGGCCCACTGCACCCTGCTCCAAGGCTAGATACCTCCAGGCCACACTGCACCCTGCTCCAAGGCTGGATGGCACCAGGCCACCCTGTACCCTGCTCCAGGTCTGGACAGCACCAGGGCCCACTGCATCCTGCTCTGAGGCTAGACACCTCCAGGCCACCCTGCACCCTTCTCCATGGCTGGACAGCACCAGGGCCCACCACATTCTGCTCCACAACACATCACACCCTGCTCCAGGGCTGGATAGCTCCAGGGCCAGAGACAGGCTCTGCAGGACTGAGTGCCATTCTTTTGGGGTTTACTTGTTGCTGCCGGTGGCTGTCCAGCTGTCTCTTCTCTCCCATGAGGTCCACACAGCACAGGAGACACTGCCTGTGACTAGTTGCAGCTGGACCCTATGAATCACATGATTCTGTTAGCTGGTTTTCTAGGCACTTCTTCCTAGTCTGACTTAGTCTAGACTCCACTGAAACCTGTTCCTCATCACAGCAACGTATTAGCCAGTGACAGAGAGTTGACGGCAGGTGGTGTGAGTGCCTTCCAGGAATCAAACCCCGGGCTCCCACATGGAGGACAAGGATGCTGAGAGCCGCCATGCCCCGTCTGGATCTCACTGCTGGACGAATGCCCAGTCCTGCTCTGGCTCCCCAGTTTCAGCTTAGGCCTCCTGGCGACTGACAGCCAGGACTACAGTCTGGGGTTCTCGCCTGCCAGCTGTGCCCTCTCCTCTAGGTGGACAGAGGCCCCATGAGCCTGCCCAGTGAGCCTCTCACCCTGCATCCACCCTGAGCTGAACTCCGTGTGGAGAGCTGGCTCAGGCGGCTCCTCCAGCACTGGACCGAGAAGCTGAGCCCTCTGAGTCAAGCGGAACCTAGGAGGTGACACAGGAGGTGACACAGGTGACAACCTCCGAGTAAGTGTGTGAGCCAGCACAGGGTCGGCTTACCTTGCAGGTACATCTCCTCGCTCTCTGCAAACATCTGGCCGCACCTGACACATAGCGCACAGGAAGGGTGGTAATGCTTCTCCCCGGCCTGCAGAGAGACAGACACACATGGGCCAGGATCCATGACCTGGGGGGGAGGGGCACTCAAATGTGAGGAATCAGGGGCATAAAAGGTTGGTGCGGAAGAGACTGGCAAATGTGGGGCTCAGACGGAACACCAAGTCACAGAGAGTCCTGTGTGGAGAATTCAGGACAGCTGTTTGGGGTGTTGAGCTTGTGATCAGAGATCCTGCCTGCATGCCACACCAACCAGTTACCTGCTGAACCAGCAGCCCTCACCAATCTAAAGTCAGGCAGGGTCTAGGCTGGCAGAGTCTGTACAGGGACTGGGGTATGGACAAAGCAGGAAAAGCAGGACATCTACACAGCAAGATCTGTGTAGGAAGAGTCTGTACAGAGGGGGTCTGTATAAACAGGGTCTGTGTAGAGGAGGGTCTGTAAAGAAAAGGGTCTGTGTGGAGGAGGGTCTGTGTAGGAGAGGGTCTGTGTAGGGGAGGGTCTGTGTAGAGGAGGGTCTATTTAGGGGAGGGTCTGTGTAGGGGAGGGTCTGTGTCGGGGAGGGCCTGTGTAGGGGAGGGTCTGTGTGGGGAGGGTCTGTGTAGAAGAGGATCTGTAGGGGAGAGTCTGTATAGAGGAGGGTCTGTGTAGGGGAGG
>NW_006399879.1:7532842-7533872 GCF_000299155.1 Elephantulus edwardii | reverse complement strand
GAGGAGGGTCTGTGCAGGGGAGGGTTTTTACTGGAGGAGAGCTGACCTTGGCTTTTGAAACTGTGGCAGTTCTGTGTGTCTCAAAGGAAAGCCCTTGGTCATGATGTCACCACATCCCTCATGTCCTAGTTCAGTGCTTAGTTGCCTGGGCAGTCGACAGATGGGGACCAGAGCTGTCCTCACAAGCACATTGCTTTCAGAGTCATGATTTCAAGTGGTAGGAATCAACCCTTGACAATGTGGCCTGGCCTTCTCCCTGGCCCGGTGGCCCTGAGCGCACGGTGAGTGGAAACTCGGGGAGGTGTTCTAGGATGCGGGATGTCCCTCGCACTTCCATTGAGCCCTGAAGAGACCCGGGTGCCTTCCTGTCCCTCCAGAACTGGCCCACTTCCCAAGTGTGGCTTGTTCACAACCTGAATTATCCAGATGACACAACCTTTCTTGCAAAAAGGAAAGAAGATATGGACCTAGCTGCTCCCTGAAGCATCACCGAAGCTTGTGATTCCAGGGAGTCTTCACCAACATCTACAATTTTTGAGGCACATATCCTTGCGAACACCTCTGCTGAGCTCCTGTACTAAGAGACTGTTCTCCCTCCTCCCTCCACAGACCTGCTTGTTTAGGAAGCCCTGATTCTCCACAAGCCCCCAGAGCAAGAGCAATGAGAGGAGTAGAGAACGAGGGCAGGGAGCAGGAGGTCAGACTGTGCTCTCGCAGGCCCGGCTATGTGTCCTCAAAGACATTCCATAAACAGTGCAAGAACCTTCTGAGGTCTTGAACCTTCGCTACAGACAGGTTAAGACGTGGTTCCAGAACCAGAGAGTGAAATGCAAGATATGGCAGCAAAATAACTGCTTAGAGAGAAACAATGGTGTGACTCTTCCACTCCTTCCATCTCCAGGGATGCCTTCCTCCCGGAGACCTTCTGATGAAGCAGCCAGGCCTGGGACAGCCATGCTTGGTGCAATGGGGCCCGGGACAGCCACGCTTGGTGCAATGGGGCCCGGGACAGCCACGCTTGGTGCAATGG
>NW_006399879.1:7509146-7532742 GCF_000299155.1 Elephantulus edwardii | reverse complement strand
GCCCGGGACAGCCACGCTTGGTGCAATGGGGCCCGGGACAGCCACGCTTGGTGCAGTCACACTTGATGCAGCTAGGCCTAGAATAACCAGCTCCAGGAATCTGGATGAGAACTCCTGCTGCCCCAGGCCCAGTGACAACAAAATGCTTCCAGCGATCTGGAGACCCCACAACCATAGCTTCATCCCCGTGTTACTCCATGAACACAAGACCTGAAGACGTGTGAAGACGGTACATAACTCAGTGTCAGTCTAGGCAACAGCTCCACTCCCTCCCTTCTGGTTGGAGCCCTGGAGCTCTGGCTTGATACCCGGGTTCCCATTGTGTCTGCATTGTGAGCAAATTGGGGAGCAAAGGGGTACTGTTGCCATTTACTCCAAGAAGTTTCCTTGAGCTTCCTCACGCAGATGGCCTAGTTGCTCTGACCACGTGACAGCAGGTGTTGATGGCTGCAGAGGATGAGGTGATGCTGCCATGACTATCTTTAGATCAAGTCTCAAGAACAGGAACTAAAAGGCAGAATTGTGTGATGAAGGTTCATTGTTGTTCCAGGATGGGGGGAGGATTTCCTCTCAACACCTTCAGGTGAAAGGGGTTAAGCTGCCAAGAGCTGACGTCTCACCCCTCCTGCTGTTTTACTAGGAACCCTGACTCCTCCATTACTGAATACTTCAGGAAGGTGGTTTGTGTTTTGCCGCATTGTGGAAACAGTGCCTGTTTGGCTGGCTGATTTATACAGAGTAATAAAAGAATATCCATTTTACCTTTAAAATACAAACAAAAAAGTAAAGAAGACTTGAAACCACTGCTACAGAGGATAAAATATTACTGCCTTCAAAATGGATTCTATCATAAAGAAAATAAAAGCCCTCACCACTGGGCCAAAGGGTGACAGACATCATGATAGATGGAGAACTGACTGAAGGTTCAACTATTTCATTTTATTTGGATCAAAACCCTGTGGTAATAGTAATCAAGAAATCAAAAGACATGGTGTGTTGGGAACTTGGCTGTCAAGGACCTTTCTTTCCAAAGTCCCAATGAGCAAGGATGTCCGTGTAAAGACTAAGGTGCATCCAAGCCACGGCATTTTCAATTGTCTCCTTTGCATCTGAAAGTTGGACAATGAATAAAGGTGACTGGGAGAATCCACACCTTAGAATTACGCTGTTGGAGAAGAGCACGAGACACCCCTTAGCCTGCCAAACCAGGAACTCTGCCTTGAGAGAAGTACAAACCAGAGTGCTCTCAGAGGCAAGCATGGTGAAACCTCACCGCACATCCTGAAGGCATGTTGTGAAGAGGGGCCAGTCTTTGGATCCAGTCGTCATGCTGGGAAAGGTGGAGGCTCAGAGGAGGAGGAAGACCCTGAACAAGATGAAGTCACAGAAACTGTTCCTGAGGGAGATGCTGAGGATGCTACCAACTGGAGCAAGGTTCAGGTCCGCTGTTGACAGGTCCCGACGAGTCACCGTTGACTCAGTGCACCTCAGAACCACACGTCTATACATCTACACGTGAATTCACGCCTACCTCTACCTGTCGGGGGTCCTGGTGTCACTCAACTCCTATCCAGACTGAAGCTGGCAGGGATCTCATCCTACCTGGACCCACAATTGCCCTGGTTGTGGCAGTCAGGGAACCAGACGCCATGTTACAGTGAGCAAATCTGGTCGAGGACCTCGTTAGTACTCCAGAGCAAGGATATCTCATTAAAGTTAGGTGTGTTGAAGCCAAGCCATGGGTTTCCAATTGTTTAATAGGCATGTGAAAATGGGACAATGAATCAGGATGACAGAAGAAGACTCACTGTGATGCCAGCAGAGAACACAGAGTATCCCACGGAGGATTCTCAAAAGAACAAACTGTGTCCTGGAGGAACCCATGGTGCTCCTTAGAGGCCAGGAGCGGAGAGACTTTTTCTCTCACAATCTGGCATGTTATCAGAGGGACGAGTCCCTGGAGAAGTGAAGGGTCCACAGAAGAGAAGACCCTCAGCCAGATGGATGTCCCCGTGGCTGTCACAGCCTCAGGGGCGTCAGGCAGTGAGGACGGAGGTGGCAGGGCAGGTTTCATTCTGCCGTGCTCGAGCTCACCAAGTCAGAGCTGCCTCCACGGGGCTCAGCAACACTGTCCAGAGGCTGGCGTTCCCACCCCCAGAGGTCACACAGGCCAGTCCTGGAAGATAAAGGGCCAGTAGACACCAACGCCAGCTCTGTTCCACAGCCGCTGTGCACGGGGCTGGGTCAGGACCATCAAGGCTTTGTGGGCTTTGTCTTTATTTTTCAAAAGAGAGATAAGACACACAGCTGGAGGGAGTGACCAGAAGGGGCCCTGGGGACTCTGGATGTGACAAGTCATGGGGGGAGGGTAACAACAGCCCACTGAGGTGGCTACATCTTCCTCTGTGAGTGTTTGTGTGCATGGTATATGTCAATAGAAGGGTTTTCTACAAAGCACATCCCGACTGGAACACAAGAGCCGAGGTCCCCAGAAAACCACGAGTTCAAGCTTCAGACTTGGGAAGAGACCCTTAGATTCAGCACCAAAAGCTTCAGGAAAACAAACTGGACATCATCTAATCTTAAATGTTCTGTGCCTCAAAGATTATTAATAAGAAAGACAGCAAGCCACCTGCTGAAGGCAAGGAAATGGCAAATCGCACACCGGTAAGGGCTTCCCGTCCAAAGCTGTACAAGAACTCTTAAAAATGACAGCGAAAGGACAACTCAGCTGACAATGGAGAAAGGATGTGACAGATTTACCAGCAGCCAAGATAACACGGAGAATGCTCAGCGCCCTGGCCATCCACCCACTGCCAACGGCAATGAGGCTTTGAACCTGGGCGGGTTTCCACGCTCATCTGCTGGGAGCATAAGCTGCTCCTTCCCGAGCCCCGGTTTTGACAAGCTGCCTCACATTCTCAGCTACAACACTAAGTACTTAGTGTTTATCAGACTGAACCAATGAGTTTTCTGAGAATGAAATAGTAATTAAAGGAAAAACTGAAACAATGCCTTTGCTCAATTAGTAATAACATAGTAACTAGTAATGTTGCCATTCCATGTGGGAAGATCTGGCAAAGCCATACAGCTTCTTGTACAGCTGTATTCATCATGTGTTCGTCTATGACCAGGACGGATAACCCGCCTTTAAGGCGCTGTGTGGCCGGGAGGGCAGAGACCCATGGTAACAACATACTTCTTGGCTAGTAGCTGACAGCATAACTAATCCACCACCTGGGCTCCTTGGGAGCTCACACCACGTCAACACCCCAGGAGACCTGCAGCCTCAGTGCTGGCCCAGCAGACACACTGGCAGGGGCTGGACACGCCCAGGTGAGGAGAGAAGGTGGAGATGTCCAGGCTAGGGGTCTGAGCTGCCACTGAGCACAGCCTCGTGGTCGCCCAGAGGACAGTGCAGGGGTGTGGGCCCAAAGGACGGCTTATGGCAAACAGGGAGGCAGACGATGGCTTGGAGAGCCCTGGGGCATGGCGGTTAAACAATCTGCTCCCAATTCACAGGTTGGAGGTTCAAACCCAGAAGCTGCTCCTCAGGAGAGGGGTGAAGCAGGCTGTCCCGTGAAAACCCTGGACTCGGAAGCCTTGGGTGGCAGGTCTCCTGTAGTCAGGTCACAGGGAATCAAGCCGGCAGGCAGCGGTGGTAGGTTGTGGTGTGACAGTGACACAGAACAGTGTGTGTGTGTGTGTGTGTGTGTGTGTGTGTGAGAGAGAGAGAGAGACAGAGAGAGACAGAGACAGAGAGACAGTGAACAGAGATATCTCCTGAGTGTCTGTGTGTGAGAGACAGATAGTGAACAGGGATTCCTCTGTGTGTGTGTGTGTGTGTGTGTGTGTGTGTGTGTGTGTGTGACAGTAAACAGGGATTCCTTCTGTGTGTGTGTGTGTATATGTGTGTGTGTGCTGTAGGTATGTGTGTAACAAAGTAATTTATTAAAATAAGCAGAGGAGCTGGGCACTTGGCTAGTAGCCTGACACACTGAGTCTTACTGTTTGGATGGGAAAAGCCACAGCGCTGATGAGGGCAAAGGAGAAGGGCCAAAGCAGGTGCTAAATCAGGGGCTGAGGTGGTGCATCGGGGAACAGCTCCGAGGGGCTCCACAGCCGCTGTTAGGAAGCCTTTTCCTGAGGAGTCCCTGGGAGGACTTGAACTTCCTTCCTTTTGATTAGTACCTGAGCATGTGAGCTCAGTTTGCATCCCCCAGGGACCCACTGAGAAAAGGAGGAGCCAAGCCCACAACAGGCATGGTTTATCTGAAACACAGTAAGGGGAGTCAGGACCCCTGGGGTGGGGGCTGCAACGCAGGCTGGTGGTCCTTCTTCTACTGCATCTCCCCCAAGGGCCTTGGTCGATGCACAGTGGGGCTCAGGAAGGGTCTAGAAACTGATTGGGTGAGTGAGGGGGAGAGGAGAGAGGGGGGCAGGGAGAATAGAGAGGGAAGGAGGGAGGGACCAGAGGGAGGAGGGAGGGAGTGAGGAGAGAGGAGCAGAGAGGAAAGGAGGAATTAGCAGGTGGCTTCTAGTTCCCATGGCAACAGCCCCCACGTGCAGCATCCATCCCGAGCCTGGGCTGCAGCGCCCTCAGAGTTAATGAGGGCAGGGCTGAAAAGCGCGACTCCCCCGCCTGCTCACGCCCACTTTGCTCAGAAGCTTCTAGCTAAGGGGAAAATAGCAAAGAAGGCAGAGGTGGAATGACTGGCAGGATGAGCTCCAGGCTCATAGCCCTCTCCTCGCTCCGCCCCCTGCAAATCTCCATGAGGGTCCCAGGCTCTGCCTGGTCCAGTGCTAGGTCAGAGGGGACACTCAGCAGACAGCCACTCCCAGCACTGGCCATGGGGCAGGGGCAGGGGTGAACTGCAACCTGTGCCTTCACCTCCCCACCCCCCACACACAAGCAGGACACTCACACTGCCAGCAGGTCATGTCCTCCTGGGGACGCTGTGCACTGAGAAGCTGGGGGCATGGGATGATGACGAAGGAGGTGATACCTCCAGCTTACCCCTCACAGGCTGGGCAGGTGGCCACAGGAGGGTGGCTGGTGGATCTGGGCCCAGCACTGGACAGACAGAGCCTGCCTCTCGCTGCAGATGCTGGCACAGTTGGGGTGACAGAGTAACAGGCACCCTAGAGGGTCCCACACATGCCCAGCGATCCCCGTGGCCCATAGCCTCCGGCTCCACTAGCCTCCAGGTCATCTGGGGTGTCCTACCTGGGTGGAGTCTGGACCAGTGCCAACCTCTTCTGGTGCTGCAGGACAGGGGAGTGAGGTGCAGGGCAGGCCAACCACAGCTCGCCCTCACCAGCCTCAGTCCTGCTACTGCCCCAGGGCCTGAGTCCCTGCTCCTCTGGGCCCGCGCGCTCCAGGCTCCGGCGCAGGTGGGCCTCACAGAGCAGCGCGCTAGAGAAGGGCGCGGGACCAGCCGCTGCGCCTCCGGATCCTGTGCCCGCCTGCGCCACCGCCCGCGCCGGGAGGATGCTCGCTCCCCGCTGGCTCAGCCTCCACCACAGCGGGGAAACAGCGCCATCCTAGCCCTGTACCTCGTCACGGACAGAGGGAGCCCTGACCAGGACGCAGATAGCCCTCCTGAAGGCCAGGGACCTGGGATACAATGGGCAGGACGCAGGGTTCAGGGGACCTGGTGATAAGGCGAAGGATACAGAGGCTGGGCGCAGGCAAGAGGACAGGACGCAGGGCTCAGGGGAGCGAAAAAGACAGGGACAAGAAGGGGACACGGGGACCAGGCAGTGGGGCGAAGGGTACGGAGGCAGGGCACAGAGCGCAGGCGCGGGACCCGGGCGCAGAGCAGGGACCCCACACTCCGTGTCCCACCAGTATTACTGTCAGGCAGGCTCACACTTCAGCCTCAGGCCCCTGTCACCCCGCCCCACCCACCAGGGGAGACCCACCAAGAGCTCAGGATGGCGGTGCCTCTGGGATGGGGCACCAAGGTGAAAGTCACCCAGAGGGCGTCTCTCTTAGTCCTGCCTAGGTCCCTAAGCTCATGGTGCAGCCCCTGCCCGGGGAGGGGAGGGGCCACATGTGAAGAGCAGGGTCAGGGAGGAAAGGGGTGGGGCCCAGAGGAGCAGAGGCGAGGTCAGGCCACAGAGGGGTGAGGTCTGGGCAGGTGGGGGCTGGTGGGGCCTGGGCAGAGAAGGTTGGTACCCAGAATAGGAGAAACTGAGCTGAGGTCAGGAAGGGCCAGAACAAGGAGAGTCCGGTGTAGGATGGAGAGGGGCCGGACCAGGATGGAGAGGGCCAGTACCCATAGCAGGGAGCGGGGACTTCAGCATGGGAAGAGGCAGGGCCCATGACAGGGGGAGGTGAGGCCTAGGGTGGGGAGGGATAGAGCTTGGGGCTAGAGGGGCTGGCCAGGGCAGGGATAGGAACCTAACACGGGGAGGAGCAAGGTGAACGCTGAGATAGGTGGAGTCTAGGGAGGGGCAAAGTCCAGGTGGGGATCAGTGAAGCCTAGCACAGTGAGGGGATAGGTGGAGTCTAGAATGTTGATAGGTGAAGCCTAGGATGGGGAAGGGCGGGGCTAGGTGGAGCCTACAATGTTGATAGGTGGACGGGGAAGGGCGGGGCTAGGTGGAACCTATAAAGGAGGGGCAAAACCTTGCATGGAGATAGGTGGAGCCTAGGGGTGAGGAAGGGCAGGAATAGGTGGAGCCTAGGTGGGGAAGGGCGGGGATAGATGGGGCTTGGGACAGGGAAGAGCAGGGATAGGTGGAACCTGGGATGAGACAGGTGGGGATAGGTGGAGCCTGGGGCGGGAAGGCGGGGATAGGCGGAGCCTGGGACAGGGAAGGGCGGGGATAGGTGGAGCCTGGGATGGGGAAGGGCGGGGATAGGTGGAGCCTGGGATGGGAAAGGCGGGGAGAGGTGGAGCCTGGGACGGGGAAGGGCGGGGATAGGTGGAGCCTGGGATGGGAAGGGCGGGGATAGCAGGAGTAGCATCCACTTTCTAAACAACATGCCTCTGGAAACTCTATGAACTTTGATAAATGTTGATAGCTAGAGACAGGCTTCAGGCCTCTTGTTCATAGGGTCACTCGACTCAAAAGCAATCAACAATAACATCAACAACAGGAGGGACAGGGCACAGGAAGGGGGCACAGCAACAGGCCGAGGAAGGGCGGGACAAGGGTGGGGAGGGTTAGTTCAAGAGTCCAACACTTATGTGTAGATGGACAAGCCTTGAGAGGTGTAAGGGCAGAGCCAGCTCAGAAGATGTGGTCACTGCGGGGAAGGGCAGCGCAGGAAAGAGTAGCCCTGGAGGCTGAGGACACCCCAGCCTGGGCTCTGTGGGCAGTGGGGGTGGGAGAGGGGCTATGGGCCACTGCTGGGGGAGGAGAGGTGGGCGTGAGCGGATGGGACCGGACAAAGGAGGGGCCAGATGAGAATCCCATCCTGGGGACCTTGGGGCTGCACGGCATTGGCGAAAAAGGAAGGCTCTGGGAATTGAAGGGACGGACGCAGCCCTGGACGTGCTCACCAAGAAATGTAGAAGACAGATCCTCGACCAGCGGGCTGGGCGAGATTCGTGTGTGTGGATTTTACAAGGAATTCCAACAGAATGTAGACATTATTAACCAATATTGTTAGTATCAAACACAAGAAAGATCTCACTGCAGATTACTCAGAAATGGTTGGAGCCACAAATGAGCTGAGATTTAGCAGAAATTGCAGCTGGACGCAGCAGAGAGCCTGGAACGAGGGGCATCGTTGCGGATGTCAGGTGGATCCTGGCTGAGAGTAGAGGGTACCAGAATGTTTACTAGTGCGTTATCAACTATGCAAAGGCGTTTGTGTGGATCCTAACAAACTATGACTAACATCGATTTGGAATCTCAGAACACTTAATCGTCCTCATGAGAAGCCTGTATGTGGACAAGAAGCAATAGTCCGAACAGAAAAAGGGGACACTGTATGGTGTAAAATCAGGCAAGTTATATTCCAGGGTCATATCTTTCCTCAAAAGGACTGTATACCTATGCAATCTGTATGGTGAGCAAATAATTTGAGAAGCTGGACTCTATGAGGAGGAGTGTGGCATTGCTATTTTGGAGGGAGACTCATCAAACACCTGCTTTATCCTACAACCAGGAGAAGATAAAATAGATGAATGGAACCTTCTAAGAATCAAATCCCTATGCACATCCCAAAACTTCTCCTACAGGGTAAAAAGGGAAGCCACAGACTAGGAAAAAGTATTTGGTAATGACATATCAGATAAGGGACTTATATCCAGAACTTATAAAATACTTGAGCACCACAACAAGATAAAGGTAAACAATCCAATAGAAAAATGGGCACAGGATATGAACAGATTCTTCACCAAAGAAGACATTCAGATGGCTCACAAGCACAAGAAAAAATGTTTAAAATCCCTAGCTCTAAGAGAGATGCAAATCAAAACAACTATGTGACATCATCTCACCCCTGTCAGAATTGTTGTTATGTGCCATCGAGTTGCTTGCGACTCATAGCGACCCTATGTACAACAGCCCTAAACTCTGCTCTGTCTTGTGCCAATCGCACTGTCTCTGACACTCCCATCCCGATTACCCCAGTCACTGAGTCAATCCACCTCATAGAGGGTCTTCCCCTCCTGCGCTGTCCCTCCACCCTACCTAGCATGATGTCCCTCTCCAAGGACCCGTCCCTCCTGGCAACATGTTCAAAGTATGTCAGACGAGGCCCCAGAATCCTTGCCTCCAAGGAGTAGCCTCGTTTAACCCTCTCCAGGATGAATCTGTTTGTTTTCTTGGCAGTCCAGGGTACATTCAATACTCTTCTCCAGCACCATAGCTCAAAGGTGTCAATTCTTCTTCCATTCTCCCTAGTCATTGTCCAACTCTCTGATGCATAACAAGTGATTGCAAAGACCATGGCCTGTATCAGACGCACCTTGGTCTCCAGAGAGACACCATTGCTCTTCAGTACTTTGGAGAGGTCCCTAACAGCAGACTTTCCCATCGCAATACGTCTTCTAATTTCCTGGCTACTGGTGCTGAGAGTGTTGACTGTGGAGCCAAGCAAACTAAAGCTGTGAACAATCTCAATCTCTTCACCATCCATCCTGATCCTTCCAATTGGCCCAGCGGTGAGAATCTTTGTCTTCTTGACATTGACCCTCAATCCATATTGGAGGCTGCAGTCCTTGCCCCTCTGCAGCCGGTGCTTCAGGTCCTCCTCAGTTTCAGCAAGCAGGGTTGTGTCATCTGCATAACGCAGATTATTGATAGATCTTCCACCAATCTTGACCCCACATTTTCCTCATAGAGCCCAGCATTCCGGATGATCTATAGCAAAATTTAACAGAATAGCAAGCAACAAATGCTGGCGAGGTTGTGGAGAAACTGGAACCCTTATTCACTGTTGGTGGGAGTGTAAAATGGTAATGGTTCAACCACTGTGGAAGGAGGTATGGCACTTTCTCAAAAAGTTGCAAATAGAGATACCATTTGACCCAGCAATTCCACTACTGGGAATATACCCCAAAGAGACCATAACTGACACTCAAGCAGATACATGCACACCCATGTTTACTGCGGCTTTGTTCACAATAGCAAGGAGTTGGAAACAACCTAAGTGCCCATCAACAAATGAATGGATAGAGAAGTTGTGGTATATTCACACAATGGAATACTATGCTGCACTGAAAAACAAGGAACTCATTCAATATTATTCAAAATGGGTGACCCCGGAGGACATTATGCTGAGTGAAGTATCTCAGTCACAAAAAGACAAATACTGCATGGTGCCACTGTTGTAAAACAGGACTGATCTCGGGGATGGGGCAGACTGAGAAAGATGTGTTCAATAATGTATACTTCATTGAAACATATGAGGGAGAAAACTGTTTAAAAGGGATATGTTATTAGATATTTTTGTCATGACAGGAGTCCAGAGTGAAGGCTGCATAGTGGTGTGGACCTGGGGGAGGGATTGTAAAACAATGAAAGAATTTTTCTTTTACTTTTCCAAGAGGGTAGTGTATTCGGGGGGAGGGTTAGGAGGGGAGAAAAGTGCAACAATGAATGAATGGAAATCCAAAGTCTGTGTAAATATTCATTGAAATTAATAATAAGTTTGGGAGAAAACCCTGCTTTATGCAGATGACACAACCTTGTGTGCTCAAAGTGAGGAGGACTTGAAGCGCTTACTGAAGAAGATCAAAGACTGCAGCCTCCAAAGTGGATTACATTTCAACATCAAGAAAACAAAAGTCCTCACCACTGGACCAAAAGGTAACATCATAGGCGGAGAAAAGACTGAACAAGTGTCCCTGATTTCATCTTCCTTGGACCCACAGTCACCCAGGAGAACAGCAGGCAGGGAATCAGGCAGCAAGTGTGATTCGCAAACAGCAAGGCCACTCTGATTCCACACACTCAGAATTCCTGGGACCTTTGCTGGGGTTTAGGGGGCAGAGGGGAAAGGCGAGGGGTGGGGGATACCTTGGGATCTGGAATGTCCCTGACACCCCATCTGCCCCTCTGGTGTCTGCAGCCCTTAAATGAGCTATTTGTCCTCTTGACGACACGGCGTCACAGATTTCTGGAAGCCCAGAGGGTCCCTGTCCCCTCAGATGGCGACACACCTCCCTCAAGCCTTGTCCTGACCCCAGGCTGTTCACACAGCCACCTTTCATGTAGCAAACCCCACAGAGCACGTTTCTTGGGGCCAGGGACCCTCGACTCACCTGGTCCCTCCCCAGAGCTCCACCCTCGGCCTGTGTCCACTCCAGCGTGGGCATGGTGAGGGGAAGGTGGACACTGGGGGGAGCTGGGCATTCCCTGCTGCACTCCAGGGGCTGGGTCGCGCACATGTTGCTTCCTCAAGGTGAACACGTCACGTGACCACTACCCAGCTGTCAACATCTGCCTGTCCCCCACTCACTGTCTCTCTGGGCCCTGGGACACAGCCTCATGGTCGCGCACAGGTCCCCTCATCCTGTCTAGTTGCAGAAAGGTAGATATTGCTCTTGAGGGCCTCAGAGCCCTCCCCACCTCCTCACCTGCCCACAGGTAAAGTATGGCAGGGGAGGCTCCCTGGAGGAGGTGGCGTGCCCAGCCCTGGAGCCAAGGAGGCAGGGACTTGCAGTCCATGTGAGATCTTGCACAGAGACATGACCCAGAGAGATCTGCCCACTTGCCTGCACATGGGTAACGTCTGTGCTCGGCCGAGGGCCAGAGCCAGACATGGCTGGGGAGGTGGGCCTGGCCCTGGTGTCACGGCCCAGCTGCTCTAACCTCCAGAACCCACCAGTGACCTGGGTGCACAAAATCTCCAGCACCTGGCCAGGGGTCTGGCTGTACACACCTCCAGTGCCCTGCCAGGGACCTGGCTGCACAAACTTCCAGCACCCGGCTAGAGACCCACCATACACATCCCCAGTGCCCTGCCAGGGGCCTGGTCGAACACATCTCCAGCCCCCACCCAGGAACCTGCATTCTCACCTCCGGCACCTGGCCAGGACCTCAACGTCTACAACTCCAGCGCCTAGCAGCACTCACTTCTAGTACTTGACCAGAGGCCTGGTTGTTCTCACCTCCAGCACCTCCAGCACCTCCAGCGCCCAGCAGCACTCACCTCCAGCACCCGGCCGGTGATGAACTTCTCGCAGCCATCACACCGGATGCCGAACTTGGCGTGGTAGTCAGCCTCGCAGTAGGGCAGCCCGTCCCTAAGTGGAGAGAGGGGTCAGAAGGACCGAGGACAGACCTCGTGACAAGGAGGGGACCACAGGTAAGCAGGAGGGCCAGCGAGCCCAGCTTCCTGCTCAGCTAACAAAGCCTCTGAGGTCAGCGTTGTGACTCCCACCCTGCCATACGCAGGACCCGGTCCTGGTCTGCCCAAGGTCAGGTGTGACCCATCGGGTCTCATCAGTGGAACTAGACCACCAGCCCTTTCTTCCGAGTCTCTCAGCCCAGAAGCTCCACAGACACGGAGACATGCCGGCTTTCACTGAGAGGAGGGGTGCTGCGTGGGGTGCATGGGAGGGATCTGAACCCGGGTCCCACAACAGTGATGGGCAGAATTCTGCCCGGGGCCACACTGCCCACACCCCCCCAACACACACTCAGTCCTATCACATCAATCCACCTCGCAGTGACCCTGTATGACGGAGCAAAACAGCCCTGTGAGGTCTCCAAGACGGGCCCCATCGCTCTGTCACAGAGAGGCTGACGGGTTCCAGAGACCCTTCAGTTATCCAACCAGGGACAATCCACTGTGTCGTCACCGGGGCCCCCACACCCTGCTCACTGGGGCCACCTGCCCTCCCTGTGTCACCACGGCCCCCAAACCTTGCTCACGGGGGCCTTATGACCTTATCCATCATCATGACTGCTTTGTGGGAAGTGGTCACTCATGGCACAGATGGGGAAACTGAGGCACACACATGCCCAGCAGGTGAGCAGATGGACTGGTGCAGCCAATCCCTGACATGACTGTTACCCTGACTCCCAGTCCAGCACTCTGCATTTGAGGAGAGATCTATCTCTCCAGGTGGACACCCACATCCTCCCAAAGGGACCCCAGGCCCTTAGAGAGATGAGGGCACAGAGGGTGTGGGGAGAGGGGCCGCCTGGGGGGGCTGCGGCACACAAGGCTCACAAGGGGGGTGCAGAGGCAGGGACAGACCGACTCCTTGCCCAGCCTGGCTTTCCACGCTCCGGAACACGAGGGTGATGACCACACTGTCCCCGGGGAGGCGCCAGTGTCCTTCACGCATGGCCACCGCCTGGACGTGTCTTCCTGGAGGCTGGCGTGTGGCTGTGACGTGGAACGG
The DNA here is from genome assembly GCF_000299155.1 of Elephantulus edwardii. Taxonomy (NCBI): domain Eukaryota; kingdom Metazoa; phylum Chordata; class Mammalia; order Macroscelidea; family Macroscelididae; genus Elephantulus; species Elephantulus edwardii. Next base: position 7,519,924 of record NW_006399879.1, on the reverse strand, counting down.
GCTCAAGTAGAGCTTCCACATTAAGAGGAACAAGGAAGAATGGCCTGGCCACCTCCGGCTAAACATCGTGTATCTGCAGTGTAACTGTTCATACCAGTGTCGTGGTCAACACAGAAAGCCTGATCAAGGCTCTCCCCTGACTTTGACCTTCAATCAACATCCAAGACCAGCAGTCAAGGGAGCAGTGATACATTGTATGTAATTCGCTGTCAAAGGCCTGAAAAAGTGCCAAAGAGCAAAGGCAGAAGCTTAAAGACTAAGGTGTGCCTGCCCGGGTCATGGTATCTTCACTCCCTTCACCTGCACGTAAGGGGCTCTGTTGGCACAGTATATAGCACGTTGTGATACCACCAAAAAGGTCAGAGGTTCGAATCCATCAGCTGCTCCTCAGGAGAAAGATGGGCCATCACTTCCCATCAAGATTTGCAGGCTCAGAAACCAGACAGAGGGGTGCTCTGCACTGGGATTGACCCAGGGAAGTGAGTTTGTGTTTTATGAGAGGTGGAGGCGGGGGCACCATATACATCTGGAGGCTGGACAATGAATCAGCAAGATGGGAGAGTTGATGCCTAATTGTGGTGGTGGTCGTGGTGGTGTTGTTGTTGGGTGCCATCAATCAAGCTGGACTCACAGTGACCCTGTGAACTAAGCCTGAATCCTGTCGTGTCCCAGCCTCACAATCTCTCACACCCTCAAGTCCATTGGGGCAGTCACTGTGTCAGTTCATCTGTTTCAGGGTCTTCCTCTCCTTTGTCAACCCTCCACCTCTCTAAGCACGATGTCCCTCTCCAAGGAGCAGCCTCTCCCAGCAACAGGCCCAAAGTATGTGAGATGAAGCTTTATCAGCTTTGCCTCTAGGGAGCACTCTGGCTGCACTTTCTCTAAGGCACATCTGTTTGTCCTTTTGGCCGTCCATGGATGTTCAGTGCTTGCAATGATTAAGGATGGCCGGGGAATGGATGCCTCTGAGCTGTGGTCACTGGAGCCGACGAAGAACACAGAACACACCACGGGCTGCCGGAAGGACGAGCAAACCTGGACCCAGCAAAGCGCAGCCAGGCCTGGGGGGACTGTGTCTCACGTACTTTGGGCGTGCCCCTGGAGAAGGATGTCGTGCTTGGAGAGCAGAGGGTCAGTGGAGGCGAGGAAGACCCTCAAGGACATGGGTTGACACAGTGACCACAGCACGGACTTGAGCAGGACAGACCACAAGGACAGCGCAGAACCGGGCGAGACTCCCCCCGATGCACGTAGGCTGCTGAGTCCGAGCCAGCTCCCAGGGCTGCCGACAGGACGAAGCCCTGAGAGCTGGCACCCTGATTCAGCCCAGCCCCCAATGCTGTGAGTCGTTCAAAGCCTGTCTCATCAAGTCGCCCACGTGGGGCTCCTTTTCTGGGAGCCCCTGGAGACCTGGACTGAAACACCATGTCCTGGCAGCTGTGAGGTCTCTCAACGCCCCATCTGTGAGACGGGTCACAGATCAGCCACACCCCCCGCAGGGCTGCTGCAAGGATCACACGTACGGAGCTGTGGTCAGGGCCAGCACACAGCCAGCACTGGACAAGGGAAGGGAGAGGTCATCAGTCTGCGGGGCCCAGCAGCCCCTTAGCTACCAGCCAGTGGGGGCTGGGTTGTGAGGCTGAACGTCTGAGGCGTGAACCTACCAGTCCAGCATGGCCCCCAAGTCCACCCGCAGCAAGGACAAGGAGGGGACACACAGTGTCAGGGTAACCACTGCCCCCACAGTCTGAACAAGGAAGGATCACACACTGTGGGGTGACCTGTGGAACAAGCACGTCTCTGTTGTTGATGTTTTCTGCCTGCCCACAGGCTGGACATGGAGGGATCACACAGTGTGTGGGTGATGTCCACCTTGTCCACCCAGCCTAAGCAAGGAGGGACCTCTGTCCCCTCCACAACCCGGACAAGGAGGGGCCATACAGTGGTAGGGTGACCACCCCCTTACTGCTGATGTGGATTCTGTCTACCATCCCCCTGGACAAGGAGGGACCACATGGTGTTGGAGTGACCGCACGGTGTAGAGGTGACCGCACGGTGTTGGAGTGACTGCACGGTGTAGGGGTGACTGCACGGTGTTGGAGTGACCGCACGGTGTAGGGGTGACCGCACAGTGTAGGGGTGACCGCACGGTGTAGGGGTGACAGCATGGTGTAGGCGTGACCGCAGGAAGTAGGGGTGACCACACGGTGTTGGGGTGACCGCACGGTGTAGGGGTGACCGCACGGTGTAGGGGTGACCACACGGTGTTGGAGTGACTGCACGGTGTAGGGGTGACCGCACGGTGTTGGGGTGACCGCACGGTGTGGGCATGACCGCATGGTGTGGGCGTGACCGCACAGTGTTGGGGTGACCGCACGGTGTTGGAGTGACCCCACGGTGTTGGAGTGACCGCACGGTGTAGGGGTGACCACACAGTGTTGGGGTGACCGCCCCTTACTTGCTGATGTACTCCGCACTCAGGAGCTTCCCGCAGGTCTTGCACTTGAAGCAGCCCAGGTGCCAGTGAGCATCGAGAGCCAGCAGGGACTGGCCATTCCGGATCTCGGCGCCACAGCCCCCACAGTCTGGAAGAGAGAGGACACACTCAGTGGCCAGTAAGGACAGTGGCTGCAGCACTGCCACCAAGGGACAGAGTAGAGCAGATGCAGATGCCCTGGAGTCGAGGTCCTCATGCTGGGAAATGGGGACAGGGCACTTGCTCCCTGACAATAGTCAAAAGAGCCTGGGGAGGGGTCCTGGGGAAGGGACCTGGGGAAGGGGCCTGGGTCAGAGGGTCTGGGGAGGGGGCCTGGGGAGAGGGCCTGGGGAGTGGGCCTGGGGAGGAGACTTGGAGAAGAGTTCTGGAGAAGGGGGCCTGGGGAAGGAGTTTAGGGAGGGGGCCTGGGCAGGGAGCCTGAGGAAGGGGCCTGGGAAGAGGGCCTGTGGAGGGGACCTGAGGAGGGGACCTGGGGAAGGGGCTTGGAGAATGGCCCTGGAGGGGGGCCTGAAGAGGGGGCCTGGGAAGGGAGCCTGGAGGAGGGGCTCTGGAGAGGGGGGTCTGGTGGGGGCAACTGGGGAAGGGTCCTGGAGGCTGGCAGCGAATCACAGGAGATAAGAGGGGCCCTGGAGCCAAGGGATGTGCAGTCCACTCGCATGGACTTTCCCCGCCTACCAGCACTCCCTGAACACCACTGCATGCAATTTTGGACTGGCGCAGGGCTGCATCTGCAGGAGGAGGGTCCCACCCCAGAAGGAGACAACTATGGAGTCCCCAGGGGTCCACACACCCCCTGCTCTGCAGGTAGAACTTTGAACCTCACTGTGCCCACATGCCAGCAGAGAGCTGTGTGCCCAGGACAGAATACTGGCACTGCTCATCTGCCCGAGGTGCTCCCCAACACCCTCTGTCCACCTACCTGGGGTGCTCCCCAAGGCCCTCAGCCCACCCGTCTGGGCCCCATGTGCAGCTGTCTATGTGGCGCCCACCCACTGGACACTGGACATACAGCCCAGTCCCTGCAGCACACCTGCCGGTCCCAGGGGCACTCAGTGATCACCCAGTCCTTCCCAACTCTCCAGAAGTGGCCGCTCTCTGCTCTCCACTAGTCAGGCCCCGCATCCACCACAGCCTGGTCAGATGAGCAGACGGGCAGCGTTGGCCTCCCAGGGCACCAGACCAGTGGGCTGCTGGGCTCATCCACAGCTCCTGCCAGAGAGGACCACAGGGACCCTCGGCGAGGATAGGGTCAGCGGTGGGAGGAGGTGGGAGAGGAGGTGGCCCAGGACCACACTCCTCTGGAGGCTGAGTCAGGTCACAGCAGCATGGTCAGAGGTGTGAGGTCCACCCCAGCTGCCCTTCTCACAGCCGTGGCCATCCCGTGTCTGTAACTGGTATGAGGGGATGGCACCCTTCCCTGTTCTGTAAACTGGGGTGGGGGCACCACGAACAGAGAACAAAGAAGAGACTGGACTGAGATGCCCTGGTGAGAATGTCAGCTGGTGAGGAGCATGTCACCATGGAAACAGTTGGCACAAGTATCCTCTGTGCACCTTGAGCTCAGGGGGTCAGTGTGGATATCTGACAAGTACATGGTTAGCGTGGGGGGTCCCTGAGATGTTGTGACAGGTTGGGCAGGTATAGTCTCCCCGAGGCCTGGAGGGAGGTCGCCGCACAGGGCTTCCTCTCCAGGCCACAGCCCACCCTGGCTCCCAGGCCCCGTCACCTGTGTCCTGTCACGTGTGGGCAGCACTGCCTCAGCATACAGAGGGCACTGTCCTGTCTGCATGGATGGTCCACATCTACACACCCACACAAGCCGTGGACACCACCTGCCTCTGTTCAAGTTCTCATGTGGTGTGACCACACACCCTGGTCACTGGCGTCAGTGGATGGAGCCACAGAGAACTGGCCTGGGCACCTCAGCTCACACAGGGTTCCTCTCTGCCCCAGTCAGGTCAAGGCCCCGCCTCTGCCACCTCCAGGCACTGACTCCTGCCCACTGTGCCAGGTGCATCGGGAAGGGATTCACCAGGACACTGAGCTCAGCACATGCAGGGCCTCTAGGAGGACTGTCCTGGTCAGCTCCGGCCAGCAGTTAGGTTCAGACTGACCAACTCGACGAGGAGCTGTGTGTGTGCACACAGGTGGCTGTGCTTCTGGGATGGAGACCCTGCCAAGGTTGGGGGCCAGACAGAAAGGGTGTAGGAGGCCCAGGCTTGAAGAGAGGCCATGGAGGGCGGTCCTCCCAGGAGGCCAAGGGCAACTGAACTTGGAGGAGTTCTCTTGTTCCTAAGCAACTGGCCCAGTGACACTAGGGAGAGAAAGAAGCCAGGCCTCTGAATCCTTCTCCACCCCACAAACGCCCAGGGAAAGCAGCACACACCTTAGTCAGAAGCCGGGCACGGCATTCCACCCACTTCAGTGACCACACTGCTCATGTTCTTCTTCCTAACAGAACTGACCCCACGCTCCCTCAACAGCCATCTATGGCTCCCCATCGCCTCCAGAATGCAGCCAGCAATGCCGGGTGCACCTTTGGAGGAGCTGGAACATCTAATCCCCGTCTGTCTGTGTCCCTGCCCTCAGCAGCCCTCCTGTGTCTCCAGCTGGCCTCTGTGCTGTGCTGTCCCTCCCACAAGCCCTACCTGGACTCTGTGTGTGTGTGTGGTTTCAGATCCCTGAGTCCTGGGGTAGGGTGAAGTCCTGGGTGAGAGTCTCAGCTCCATGCTTATGGGCTGGACGTAGAGTCCAGACCCCCCATGCACCCAGTGGGGGACACTCATGCAGCTGGGGAAGAAGAAAACTCCTGTCCAGGGACTGCTCAGGACAAGGGGAGCAGAGACAGGTCTGCAGACGGCCGTGCAAGACCACAAGCAGGGACTCGGTTCAGCCCTTTCCAGGCACAGGAAGGGCATGTAGGTGTCTGTGGGGGGTAGAAGATGACCAGGAGGGCTTCCTGGAGGAGGAGGCCAGACATAGTTTCCTGCCTGTCAGGGAAATATTTGTTCCCAATACAGCAAGTTTGCCATTTTAAAATGAGGTCACATTGTTGGAACCTGTCTGCTAAGAGCATTTTGCAAAATCTCAGGTAAGCAGTATGTGGTCCTGCCTATTTCTCGTTTTGTTTTGGCTGTCAGGGAGTCTGTGAACAAATCAATAAATGCTGCTCGCCCACATGGTGTTGTTATTGCAGGGCCTGTAGCCAATCTTTCAGATTTCCTTTTAGTGGTACCAACTAGTAGGGGCAGGGGAATGGCCAAAGGGTTCAGGTGCTAAGGGGAAGGCTGGAAGTCTGGGTTCACCCAGTTCCTGGTTCAACTCCTGATTCACGTCTGGGTGATTGGAGCTGTAGTGAACCCCCAGAGCCTGCACCCCGTGGAAGCCGCAGGTTGGGGCTCTTCTCAGGCATCTGTAAAGGGCTTTGGGGTGCCCTGAAGTTATGGGGTGGATGTGCATGAGTGTGTGTGGGTGGAGGCAGGTGAGCACAGAACCAGAACACACAGGGAGCTGGGGACAGAAAAAGGAGCCTTGTGAGACGGAAAGTGAGCAATCCTGCTAAGACCCAGAAGCAGCCCCGTGCCCGCCGTGCTGCCCAGTGTCCACTTACTGCGGAGGCCCTGGGGCAGGTGGGTGCTGCTGCCCAGCGAGGCGGGCAGGGAGCACTTCTGACACAGACATTCCTTGCCGTTGAAGGTCACTCGGTCCCCAGGTGGAAAGGGCAGCCTGCAACAGAGGATGGTGTTGTTGAGACCTCGCCTGGTCCCATCTCTAGAGGGCACCCCACACTGACAGTGATGCCAACACCACTATCCCTTCCAGCAAGGCAGGACAAGAGACCCCTGCCTGGGCAGTGCCCCGTGCCTGCCGGTGACACCGAGCCTCGGTCTCCTCACCTGCACCATGAGCTCCACTGAGCACCTGGCACTTTCTAAGAACAGTGGCTTGGTGACAGTGGTGATTACATGGGCTTGTGACCATGGCTTTGTAGTCATAAGATCCAGTAACCATGGCAGCGCTCTCACTTACTGCACACCTACTGTGTGCTAGCTACTGGAGAGATGTCGTGGCGGCAGGTGTCACTTCACAGGTCTGGGCATTTTTCCAGTTAGTGTCCACTTCCTCTACAGTGAAGACTCCCCACCATAGGACTGAGAAGCAACATCGCGATAGAGAAAAGATTGAAATTGTCAATGATTTCATACTGCTTGGACCCACAAACAACACCCTTGGCCGCAGCAGTCAGGAGATGTATTACATTGGGAAAGTCTGCTGTCAGGGACCTCTCTCCAGAGCACTAAGGAGCAATGATACAAGTTTGAGGACTAAGGTGGGTTTAATTCAGGCTATGGTCTTTTTGATCACTTGCTCTGCATCTGAGAGCTGCATAATCAATAAGAATGACAGAAGAGCTGATGCCTTTGAGCTGTGGCGTTGGAGGAGAGCACTGAACAAACAGTTAAGTCTTGGAGAAAGTACAGCCAGAATGCTCTTTGGACGCAAAGATGATAAAGCTTTGCTTCACGTACTTTGGGCATGTTGCTAGGAGGAGCTATTCCTCAGAGAGGGACATGATGCTCAAAAAGGTAGGGGGTCAACAAAGGAGAGGAAGACCCTCAACCAGCTGGATTGACACGGTGATTGCTGCAATGGGCTCTAATGTGTCAGGAAGTGTGAGGATGGTGCAGGACAGGACGGGGTTCAGATCTGTTGTTCATAGGATCACTAAAGGTCGTACTCTCCTTGATGGCACTTGACAACAATAACAACCCATCCATGCGTCAAAGTCAAGGGGCAACGGCCTACAAACGTCATTTGAACAGAAGACTCACTCCACACTAACCCGTTTCTGGGCTGGTATCTCCATCTGACATCCGGCTTAGCCCACAAGTCACTGCAGTTCACTCCCTCCAGTTTCTGTCTCTGCTTCAGTTGGAGAGCTTTCTGTGTCTCCGTGTTCACTGCTAATTAACTGCAAATTGCTTTTAGAAGAAGCATTGAATTTGTAATCTCTAGAAGTGACAATGACTTGAAGTACATGCTGCAGAAGATCAAAGACTACAGCCTTCTCTATCTGCTACATCTCCGCATAACAAAAATCTTCACCACTGGGCCAGTAGGCACCATCATCATAGAAAGGGAGCAGACAGAAGCTGCCAATGATCGCATTTTACTTGGATCCATAATCAGCACCCACAGAAGCAGTCAGGAAACCAAAAGATGTGTCACTGGGGACATCTGCTGTCAAGGACCTCTCCAAAGTCCTAAAGTGCTAGGATATCAGTTTAAAGACTGAGGTGTACCTGATCCAAGCCATGGCGTTTTCAATCACTTCCTAGGCACCCAAAAGTTGGGCACTGAATAAGGATGGCAGAAGAATCAAAGAATCAAACTTGGTCTCACTTTGGGAACATTTTCAAAAGGAACTAGTCCTTCGAGAGAGACATCATGTTGGGAAAGGTACCGGTGCGGGGTAGGGCAGGGGTCGGGTCTGCTGTTCACAAGACCATTTCTATTAGTCGTAGTCAACTCAATGGCTCCTTACATCCGGTTCATCTTTATATGCTCCGTATCACTCCTACTTAGGTGCTGCTGTTGTTTTTGTTGATTGTCTTTGAGCCAAGCACGACTCATGGCGACCCTATAATCAAAAGTCCTGAAGCCCCTCTACACCCATCGACATTGATCGAAGTTCATAGAGTTTCTGGAGGCATGTTGTTTAGGAAGAGGATGCCACGTAGGCCTCCCTTTACACACTGACACATTTGACAGCTGTTTGAGAAGGACCGTCTCCTAACTTCATCATTGCTGGCATCTCGGGGTCTATTTTTCTAGACTTATTTTTCTTTTTCCTGCGACTAAGCTCTGTGGCTTTAGGGTAAGAAGCTGCACTGCAACACCAAAGGTGTTGTTGTTTTGTTGCTATGTGCCGTCGAGTCATTTGCAACTCATAGCGACCCTACGCACAACAGCCCTAAACCCTGCTCTATCCTGCGCTAACCGCACTGCCTCTGACACACCCATCCCGATTACCCCAGTCACTGAATCGATCCATCTCATAGAGAGTCTTCCCCTCCTGCGCCGTCCCTCCACCCTCCCAAGCATGATGTCCCTCTCCAAGGACTCGTCCCTCCTGGCAACATGTCCAAAGTATGTCAGACGAAGCCCCAGAATCCTTGCCTCCAAGGAGTAGCTTGGTTTAATCCTCTCCAAGATGAATCTGTTTGTTTTCCTGGCAGTCCATGGTACATTCAGTGCCCTTCTCTAGCACCACAGCTCAAAAGCATCCACTCTCCTTCTGTCCTCCCTAGTCATTGTCCAACTCTCTGATGCATAACAAGCGATTGCAAAGACCATGGCCTGTATCAGGCGCACCTTAGTCTCCAGAGAGACACTGTTGCTCCTGAGTACCTTTGAGAGGTCCCTAACAGCAGACTTTCCCATCGTGATACGCTTTTTGATTTCCTGACTGCTGGTGCCCAGAGTGTTGACTGTGGAGCCGAGCAAACTGAAGCTGTGAACACTCTCAATCTCTTCGTCATCCATCCTGACGCTGCCAATTGGTCCAGTGGCGAGAATCTTTGTCTTCTTGACATTGAGCCTCAGTCCATACTGAAGGCTGCAGTCCTTGACCCTTCACAGCAAGTGCATGAGGTCCTCCTCAGTTTCAGCAAGCAGGGTTGTGTCATCTGCATAACGCAGATTGTTAATAGATCTTCCACCAATCCTCATGCCACAATTCTCCTCATAGAGCCCAGGCTCTCAGATAATCTGCTCTGCATACATGTTGAAAAGGTATGGAGACAGGATGCATCCCCGGCATACACCCTTCCCATTTTGAACCATGCAGTGTTACCCTGCTCTGTTCTGACTACTGCCTCTTGGTCCAAGTATAGGTTTCGCATTAGCACAATTAAATGTTCTGGGATTCCCATTCTTCTCAGAGTCAGCCACAGTTTGTTATGATCCACACAGTCAAATGCCTTTGCATAATCAATGAAACACAGATAGACATTCTTCTGGTATTCTCTGCTTTCAGCCAAGATCCACCTAGCATCAGCAACAATATCCCTAGTCCCACGACCCTTTGTAAACCCAGCCTGGACTTCCGGCAATTCTCTGCTGATGTGCAGGTCTAATCCACTACCAGCTGCTCCACAGAATGGGCAATTGCTTCCCATGAAATTAACGCCCTGATCACTGAACCCCACTTTCCCTGATCACTGACGCCCCAGCTCAACAAGTCTCCACCCAGCAGGTCAGAACTTAACCATCCCTCAGCTCTAGCAATTGGTCTGCTGACAGCATTCTGGCCCTTCTTTGCCCCGCTGGGTGAGATTTCCTCTATGTCCACGTGGCCTGGTGTCTGGTCTGAGGCTCCGAGGTCCCCAGCGGCTTGCTGGACCTCCACATCGCCCAGCTGCCCAGCCGCCCAGCCAATCATAGCTCAAGGCTGTCCTACGGCAGGTGCTGTAAGCCGAGTGACCACCAGGGGGCGGCTGCAACAAGCAGACCTATTCTCTCCCAGGCTAGAGGCCATTAGTCCAAATTCAGGGCCAGGTCAAGAGGCGCCCCCGGGTTCTGCCCGGTGGGGAAGGAAAACCTTGGCTTGTTTCCTGCAGCATCTGGAGCCTGGGCGTCCGTGGACACCTCCATGGGCTTGGCCTTCCCTGGTGTCCTCATTCAGGGACATTATTTCCTGGTGACACAGCTGGCCCCCGCAGCCTGCTCAGTGACCTCGCCTTCCCTTTCACCTCTAGAGACAAACACATTATGGGTCACAGGCAGGGGGAAGTCCCCTCACCCAGTGAGGGCTGAGACAGGATTGGGGATTTGGGAATGCCGCCTCACCCCACACATTCCAGGATTCTGTTCATCAGATCACGAGGGATCCGTCCGCAGTGTCCATACACGTGGCCATGGAGGGACACAGCCGGGTCCATGACGGTCCATGTGTGTCAGTGCCGTGTGCTCCACAGGCCTCAGGGTTAACTTCTCAGAAGGAGATCCCCAGGCCTGCCCTCCGAGGGGCCTCGAGGTGGGCTCAGCCACCAGCCTTTCTAGTCGAGCACACTGCCCACTGGCACCAGCCACAGCTGCTGGACCTCTCTGTACCACACTCCTTCCTGGTTCTCAGGCCCACCCTCCCTGACCACAGTCCCCCAGCTCCCTGACCACTGACCCTCACCATCCCTGATCACTGTCTCCTCCCCCACCATCCCTGACTACTGTCCCCCAGCACCCTGACCACTGTCCCCCACCCTCCCTGACCACTGTCCCC